>NC_135572.1:131168076-131471107 GCF_965152235.1 Eretmochelys imbricata
TCTTCATGTTGTCTCCTTAGAGAGGGAACTGAACTCAGTCAGATTTTACTCCCAAAAGATAAGAAATCATACCATGTATCACCAACCACAAACCAGCATATGATTTATAATTGTAAACTCATTTCAATTGATTAAGATATTTTAAAATAGACTGAAAATGCCATAGAAATTATAGTTTTGGGAACAATCCTGCATTGGGAATGGTATGGTAGAGATATCTAAATAGGTCTTAAAAAAAAAAGATGATCTCCATAGCTTCCTGAATATGATAATATTGTTGTAGCCATGTTGGTCCCAGAATATTAGAGAGAGAAAGTGGGTGAGGTAACATCTTTTAATGGACCAACTTCTGTTGGTGGAAGAGACAAACTTTCGAGCTTACACAGAGCTCTTCATCAGGTCTGGGAAACTAACTCAAACTGTCACTGCTTAAAAAAAATTGAATGGATTGTTTAGCATAAGTAGTTAAAACATATTTCAAGGGACCATTCAAGGTGAAATGGCCCATTAACAGTCTTCCAGTCATAGGGAGGATATGGGCAAAACCAGGAAATCACTACACTCTCAAATGAACTCCCATAGGAAAATGATAAAAGAATTTGTTAGTCTCTAAGGTGCCACAAGTACTCTTGTTCTGTATTGCGGATACAGACTAACACAGCTGCTACTCTGAAATCTGATATCTGTGAGTGAACACTTTTCACAATGTGATCACTCTATATCAGTCCTCATCCTCAAAGGAAACCTGCACAACACTTTCAAAGATGAGTCTGGGAGCTTAAATTTATAACTTTCCTAGACAGTAAAAATCTCGGACTGAACAGAGACACTGTATTTATTACTTATTACAATAATCTGTAACCCACTAACAACCCTCCTCCAACTGCCTCCTTTCTTCCCTATGACTGGAGGGGTGTTGATGGGCCACTTCACCTTGACTGGTCCCTTTAAATATGTTTTAACTACTTATACCAAACATTCTGTTCAAATCTTGTAATTTAGCAGGGATGCTTTGAGTTAATTTCCAAGACCTGAAGAAGAGCTCTGTGTGGCTCAAAAGTTTCTCTCACCAACAGAAGCTGGTCCAATATTCACCCGTCTTGTTTCTGAATATCATAATGTAATCTGGAAAATTTGAAGAGAAATATAATATGGATCTGTACAGAGAAATCATAGAAAATAAAATGAAAACTAGATAATTGGATGGTCTTGATAATTGGAAAGGGATTGTTGTTATTGTATAAATAGTCAAAGAACTTTTCAAATGTAGTTGGAAATCACACATCCTGTGCAGGGGATGTCAATTAGATGGAAAGGAGACAAACAACAAAGGATTGCGATGGGATGTTCTTCAAGATAATACTGCAAACTCTATGAGCTACAAGCCAGATCAAGTGACTTTACACCACCAAGCACCAGCAGTTCTCAGCACCTCACTCCAAGTGTGTCAAAAATGAAATAAACTCTTTGCAACCTAATCTTCCTCTTTTGTACTACTCTGTAATACTGATGGCTAATCCTCTGCCTCTAGGAAAAACAATCCTTCTCCAGACAAAGGACTAAGCTTAGCACTGGTGCAAAAGGGAGCAGCTCAGTTCCAAAGCTGAATCCCAAAACAGAAAAGGATAATAGAGGCATTTAACCCTCCCAGATATACATGTGTAGTGGCAGAGGGGGTGGCTGAGTGAATGACTGACTGCATTCTCCAAGAATGTTATCCATTCTAGTGGGAGACAGCCTGGTTCAGAAGATAGGGTATCAGACTGGGAAGCTGGGTTCTAGTCTCTGTTTGGTTTCTAACCCACTATATGACCTTGAACAATTTTCGTGCCTCTATTCAATGTAGGCAAGATGCTCTGTCGGGATAGTCTCTCATGTGTTTGTACAGTGCCTTGAACATTAGGGCACTGATCTCAGCTGACCCCTCTAGGTGGTAGTGTAATATATAATAATAATTATTAGAGATTTAATGTACCTAGAAATAATCTTGCTATTTTAGCAGCATTTGGAAAACCAGAAAAAAATTGGATGCCCCAGGTTGGTTATTCTCATGTTTGGAGACAGCAAATCCTATGACATCCCTAGTGAAAATGAAATGTTTATTATGTTCAGAGGGGATGCCACTGTTGTGATGCACTCTAATCTTGTCTTCCAATATTTAGACTAACAGCTAGTAGAAAGATTAGAATATGGCACTTAGTGCTAGACTGTGAAGCCCGTATGCACACTGGTAAGCCATTACTCTTCCAAGGTCCAAACTGAAAAAAAAAAAGGAAATACTTTTTCACAACACACATAATTAGACTGTGGAACCCACTGCCACATGAGGTCACTGGGGCCCATAGACACTAGCTTTTTCCTTTGCTCTGAGGTGCTCAAGCCCTGCTCAACCCCAGGCCCACCCCCTACTCCACCTCTTCCCCCAAGCTTCCCTGCCACCTTTCTTCCCACCCTCTGGCTCTGCCCCACTCCACCCCTTCCTCCAACCCTCCATCCCCACCTCACCTCTTCCTGCCCCCACTCCACCCCAACCCCACCTCTTCCCTGCCTCTTTCTGCCCCCTCCAGCAAGCACACCCTGTTCCCAATCCTCCCCCTCCCTCCCAGTGCTTTCTGCATGCCACAGAACAGCTGATCGTGGTGGCCAGGAGGCGCTGGGGGGTGGGGGAGGAGTTGATCGGCGGGGCTTCCAGTGGACAGGAGGTTCTGGAGGGTGGGGAGGAGCTGACCGCCAGTGGATGCTAAGCACCTGCTAATTTTTTTCCGTGGGTGCTCTAGCCCTGGAGCACCTATGGAATCAGTACCTGTCAAGGTTCCTCCCCCACTCTGAACGCTAGGGTACAGATGTGAGGACCTGCATGAAAATCGCCTAAGCTTATCTTTACCAGCTTAGGTCAAAAAGTTCCCCAAGGTACAAAATATTCCACCCTTTGTCCTTGGATTGGCCGCTACCACCACCAAACAAATACTGGTTACTGGGGAAGAGCTGTTTGGAAACGTCTTTCCGCCCAAATACTTCCCAAAACCTTGCACCCCCCCTTTCCTGGGAAATGTTGGATAAAAAGCCTCACCAATTTGCCTAGGTGACTACAGACCCAGACCCTTGGATCTGAGAACAATGAAAAAGCATTCAGTTTTCTTACAAGAAGACTTTTAATAGAAATAGGAGTAAATAGAAATAAAGAAATCCCCTCTGTAAAATCAGGATAGTAGATACCTTACAGGGTAATTAGATTCAAAACATAGAGAATCCCTCTAGGCAAACTTAAGTTACAAAAAAGATACACAGACAGAAATAGTTATTTTATTCAGCACAATTCTTTTCTCAGCCGTTTAAAGAAATCATAATCTAACACGTACCTAGCTAGATTACTTACTAAAAGTTCTAAGACTCCATTCCTGATCTATCCCCGGCAGAAACCAGCATATAGACAGACACACAGACCCTTTGTTTCTCTCCCTCCTCCCAGCTTTTGAAAGTATCTTGTCTCCTCATTGGTCATTTTGGTCAGGTGCCAGCAAGGTTACCTTTAGTTTCTTAACCCTTTACAGGTGAGAGGAGTTTTCCTCTGCCCAGGAGGGATTGTAAAGGGGTTTACCCTTCCCTTTATATTTATGACAGTGCCTATGCTGGGGCCAATCATAGCAAGATTCAAAGAGAGATTGGTCATTTATATAGTTAACAAGAAAATCCAGAGTTACAATAGTTAACTCCTATTTCATGGTTTGAACTAATGCCTAACTATTAGGGACTAGGATGCTATTTTTCTGGTGGGTTATTACCCAACATTTACCTACTGTGAGGGTTCTTAAACCTTGCTCTGAAGCATCTGGAGCTGACTACAGTTAGAGACAGGATACTGAATTTGATGGACCTTGGGTCTAATTTAATATGGCAATTCCTATGTTCCTAGGCCCAGTTGAGTGAATGGCACTACTCGATGAGTAACTGCTCACCTTTGTGAGGAAAGCGTTTACCACATGGTCCTTAATAAAGTAAAGAAAACAAATACTGATGAACAATACTATTTTAGTGTTAGGAGTGGGCTATTATGAGTCAAAACAATTATTTCAATGTTTTCGTTTTATGAGCACTCTTGGAAAATAGCACCTTGAGACATTCTTATTTTGATTTGCTGTAAGAGGATTGTTTACTGCCAGACAATGTTAGAGTAACTGTTTGATATTACCCAAAACTAACCTTGATCTCTTCTTTACTGGATGCTGTGTGTCAAGGTTCCTCCCCCACTCTGAACTCTAGGGTACAGATGTGGGGACCTGCATGAAAAACCTCCTAAGCTTATCTTTACCAGCTTAGGTCAAAACTTCCCCAAGGTACAAAATATTCCACCCGTTGTCCTTGGACTGGCCGCTACCACCACCAAACTAATACTGGTTACTGGGGAAGAGCTGTTTGGACGCGTCCTTCCCCCCAAAATACTTCCCAAAACCTTGCACCCCACTTCCTGGACAAAGTTTGGTAAAAAGCCTCACCAATTTGCCTAGGTGACTACTGACCCAGACCCTTGGATCTTAAGAACAATGAATAATCCTCCCAACACTTGCATCCCCCCCTTTCCTGGGAAATGTTGGATAAAAAGCCTCACCAATTTGCATAGGTGACCACAGACCCAAACCCTTGGATCTGAGAACAATGAAAAAGCATTCAGTTTTTTACAAGAAGACTTTTAATAAAAAAAATAGAAGTAAATAGAAATAAAGAAATCCCCCCTGTAAAATCAGGATAGTAGATATCTTACAGGGTAATTAGATTCAAAAACATAGAGAACCCCTCTAGGCAAAACCTTAAGTTACAAAAAAGATACACAGACAGAAATAGTTATTCTATTCAGCACAATTCTTTTCTCAGCCATTTAAAGAAATCATAATCTAACACATACCTAGCTAGATTACTTACTAAAAGTTCTAAGACTCCATTCCTGGTCTATCCCCGGCCAAGACCCAGCATACAGACAGACACAGACCCTTTGTTTCTCTCCCTCCTCCCAGCTTTTGAAAGTATCTTGTCTCCTCATTGGTCATTTTGGTCAGGTGCCAGCGAGGTTACCTTTAGCTTCTTAACCCTTTACAGGTGAGAGGAGCTTTCCCCTGGCCAGGAGGGATTGTAAAGGGGTTTACCCTTCCCTTTATATTTATGACACTGTGTAACACTGTTATACATCTCCCAGTGATGAAAAGCCAGTCAACGACACTATGAATTAATAAGTCAAACACCTTACCTATAAGAACAAAAAAGAATAGGCAAGTAATTTATTGGTGGTTATTCTGTCAATCTCTAGTAAATGGAGAGCAAGAGAAAGTGTGTAGCTCTGTGAATCGCCAATGCTTGGAAATACATTCAAATCTCATCTGCAAAGAGTTGATGATGCACATCCCAAGCTTTTTTCCACATTGGGCAAGAGATCAAGATTTGTTTCATTATACAGTGATTATGTGAGTATGCTGTGCCTTCTCAATATATGACACGCCACTACTATACAAACAGCTTCCAATATAGCAATGCCACTGATTTTTGTATCCCAAGACCTACAGTTTGAAAAGGAAGGCAGTGTTACCTAATGGCTAAAGCACTAGCAAGGGACTCAGAAGATCTGAGCTCTGCTGGGTCATGTTGGCCAAGTCATATCACGCCTCAGTTTCCCCCTCTTTAAAATGGGGATAATGATACTGACCTCCTTTATAAAATTATTTGAGATCTATGGATGAAAAAGCACTATCTATTATTGTTACATTTTGAAAGGGTTATTAAAAATGTGCACATAAAATTAGCACAGAGAAATCAGGTAAACGCACTGGCCCAACGAGGAGTGTTGAGGACTGAGTTCTGTCTCTTAAGGCCACATCCTCTTTCTTGCTGAGAGCTTTGTTTCTGGGCTGTCAAGCCAGGGAAGATAATTGTTAGCCAACCCAGTCCATTCCGTCTCCCAGGCTGTCAACAGCTGGAGAATAACCTACCAGCTCCTGTAGAAGCACTGCCTGCTATATTGTGTTTTGTACAGTGCCAAGCACATTGAGAGCAGTAAATGAGAAAAAGGGGATTGACTGCTGAATATCACAGTTAAATAGTTTGATTCTTTGTCATGCAAATTGCACTAATATGCAATGAAGGCTGCCATCATTGGCAGTGCAGAAGTTTGTGACTGTTTGATCAGGAAAGCATAATCTGACACAGGATTTACCCTGATAAATTCCTTATTAACACCCACATATGACAATCATCTTAATGTATCATAGGAGCAGATACCTCTTTGGAATCAAGCTGGGAAGTACCGTCTCCTGAGTTACATTCTCTATTGCATTCCATGTCTATCAGATGGTAGATTGCTCTCGCCAAAAGAGACTCCATTCTTGATTAAACGTGTGATGTGCATGTTTCAGCAATTCATAACTGATCAGGCTGAAGTTTAGTAACTCTCTTCTGCATTTATTCTCACATCCTGTCAAAAATAATGAGCATATTCTATTAATGTTTTTTGCAACCTCATTTTTAATCCTTAAACATACAGTGTCACCTTCTCCAATTTGTATATTATCAGATTGAGGTTACTGTCACAGAATTACAATGAAACAGAGGATAACATCTAGTAGAGGGTGTCAAGCCTTCTTTCAGAAGTCAAAGGTTACATGATTTATGCCAGTATAAGGCATGTGCTCATGGAAGCCACTTTGCTTTTCAGGTGCCTTTTTTCTACCATGCTGATGCTTAGAAGCATAATGGTGAAAGTGAGTTAAAAATGAAACCTTTTTGCAAATGACACATTTTACTTTCAAATTCCTAAGTACAATTATCCATCATGTTCCAGAAAAATGGTGATAACTAAAAAAGCAGATAATGAATAAGTACTATAGCAAACCAATTACAGGGAATGCTAAAAATTACCTCTTTACAAACTCTTTCTCAGCTCCTTCTGTTCGTTTGATTTATGTGCCATATGACTTTTTAATCTCCAGATTTTATCTCTCTTTTGAGATGCCCCACTAAGCCTCTTATATTTCAGGGAGTTTGGGAAATGGAATTGGCTTTCTTTCTGTATAAGGCAGGTTGTACCTTCCCCAAAGATTTTTGATGGGAGTTCTTTGCAAAAAGATATTGCTCTTCCTCTGTGAGTTCCTATACTATTGGCCCTGATTATTCTTTGTTATACTGGAAACTTCTTATTAGAGGTGTAGACGCTATTGGTTTGGTTTCTCTCCAGAGATTATCTCAAAGGCATAAAGAACACATTAAAGCTTCACTAACAAAATTGTGATGTATTTGTGAATTGAAGAGGAAAGAAAGGGATGTAGACCACTTTCTGGCTGAGAGGGTCATACTAGCTTTCTAAACTTGCTAGAACAAATAAACCTTATGGACTTCTAGTATATGGCTTCTAAGTCTGTATATGACTATCACTCTACAAAGAGATCTAGTACTGAGGTCAAAAGGAGCTTTGCTAAAGTAATGGCAATTTATGGCACTTATCTGCATCAAACATTTTGGGCATTGTTATTAATTATTATTTATTTGTATTATCATAGCACCTAGGAGCCCCATTCACAGACCAGGACTCCATTGTAGAAGGTGCTGTAGAAACACAGAACAAAAACAAGTCCCTGCCCCAATGAGCTTGTAACCTAAACATTCAATACAGTGTGATTGTATGTATCTCTGTAAGTGTGCCTTTTCAAGGTGTCCTCTCATATAGCCTACAAAGGTCTAGATATTTTTTCTCCCTTCTATTTATTTTTGAATAGTATCAGTGACAAATTAAAGTTTCATTTCTTACAGTGATATCTAATGCATAAAGGGGATGATCCAACTTTCACTAAAATCAAGAGAAAACGTCATTAAGAATCTAATGGCAGTCAGATCAGGCCCACAGGCCCCAATCCACTGGTCTAGCTAAAATGACCTATATCCTCCACCTGCTGGGCCCTGTGTAAAGTGTTGTTGTTGTTTTAAACATAAATCCCTAATTATCATTCTGGCATAAGTAAGAGCAGCCTTACAATGGCTCCACATACAATAGTTCTCAGGGGTTGTGGTGGTAGCAGGTGATTCACTAGAGTATGATCGGTGAGACTGGGGAAAGAGGGTCAGTTAAAGGAGGGATCTAGCTGGACATGTCACCAGGGTAGACCTCTGTGAAATAACTGATTTTTTTTTAGTTCAGTGGCCAAATCAAAAAGAATCAGAAAATAAACTGTTTTGGTCAACCCAAAATGAAAATGTTTTGAATTTTTCAATGAAACAAAAAAAGTAAAATAAAAATTCACTTCAGATAAAATAAAGCATTTCAGCCAACCCAAAATAAAACATTTTGTTTCAATTTTAAGGTTTTGTCAGTGTTTTGAAATAGTTTTTAAAATGCAATTGAGGAAAATCAGAAAAAAGTATCTTTCTGAAAAGTCAAAATGTTTCATTTTGAAAAAAGGGTTAGGGAAACAAACTGTTTTGACATGTCTGATTTGTTTTCTTTTCCCAAAACGACTAGCTAAAGCTGACCCAAATTTGTAAATTGTTTTGATTGACCCAAATCTGCATTTTTTGGTGAAAAAAGGTTTTGCATTGAGGCCGGTTTCAAGGACATTTTGTGGCACTAGAGTTCAAATGAAAGTCTTGGGCAATTTCCTCAAGATTTTTGAAATCTGAAATTTTGACTTTCAAGTGCATCTCCCATGAAGACATTTTTACCCTAAAACATGCAAATATTTTAGAGAGAGAGAGAGAGAGTGTGTGTGCTTGCTAAAGTGAGGATTTATAAACGAGCAAAAAAGCTGACTTTCAAATGCAGGGCAACCACATTTCAGCTAGTGAGAAGACACCCACTCCCCCAGCTGCTCATATCATGTAAATATTGTATGTGCACTAGAAAAAACTTATTTCGCACTTCCTATGCTAAAAAGAGCTCTACCCGGATTGCCACAGATCTTCTTACATAGGGCATATAGTTGTATTTTACCATGCTCTTAAAACCATACAAAATGACATATTGGAAAATCAGGGCAAAGGAATTAACTAAGCTCAATAACAAATTGGTTTGAGTGATGCACAGATGCATTAAAGTGGGAGCAGTTGTATTTACACAGTAATGTTGTTGCTGTGCTGGTCCCAGGATATGAGAGAGACAAGGTGGGTGAGGTCATATCTTTTACTGGACCAACTTCTGTTGGCAAGACACACAAGCTTTTGAGCTTATACAGGGTATGTCTACACAGCAAAAAAATCCCGCGGCTGGCCCATGCCAGCCAACTTGGGCTCACGAGGCTGTTTCATTGCTGTGTAGATTTCCAGGCTGAGGCTGGGGCCTGAGCTCTAGGATTCTGAAGGGTGGTAGGTTCCCAGAGCTAAGGCTCCATCCAAACCCAGAATGCAATGAAACACCCCCCCCCCGCACCCCAAACCCCACGAGCCCGAGTTGGAGGACATAGGCCAGCAGCTAGTTTCTCTTTGCTATGAATCATAGAATCATAGAATATCAGGGTTGGAAGGGACCTCAGGAGGTCATCTAGTCCAACCCCCTGCTCAAAAGCAGGACCAATCCCCAATTAAATCATCCCAGCCAGGGCTTTGTCAAGCCTGACCTTAAAAACTTCTAAGGAAGGAGATTCCACCACCTCCCTAGGCAACGCATTCCAGTGTTTCACCACCCTCCTAGTGAAAAAGTTTTTCCTAATATCCAACCTAAACCTCCCCCACTGCAACTTGAGATCATTACTCCTTGTCCTGTCCTCTTCTACCACTGAGAATAGTCTAGAACCATCCTCTCTGGAACCACCTCTCAGGTAGTTGAAAGCAGCTATCAAATCCCCCCTCATTCTTCTCTTCTGCAGACTAAACAATCCCAGTTCCCTCAGCCTCTCCTCATAAGTCATGTGTTCCAGACCCCTAATCATTTTTGTTGCCCTTCACTGGACTCTTTCCAATTTATCCACATCCTTCTTGTAGTGTGGGGCCCAAAACTGGACACAGTACTCCAGATGAGGCCTCACCAATGTCGAATAGAGGGGGATGATCACGTCCCTCGATCTGCTCGCTATGCCCCTACTTATACATCCCAAAATGCCATTGGCCTTCTTGGCAACAAGGGCACACTGCTGACTCATATCCAGGTTCTCGTCCACTGTCACCCCTAGGTCCTTTTCCGCAGAACTGCTGCCTAGCCATTCGGTCCCTAGTCTGTAGCTATGCATTGGGTTCTTCCATCCTAAGTGCAGGACCCTGCACTTATCCTTATTGAACCTCATCAGATTTCTTTTGGCCCAATCCTCCAATTTGTCTAGGTCCCTCTGTATCCTATCCCTGCCCTCCAGCGTATCTACCACTCCTCCCAGTTTAGTATCATCCGCAAATTTGCTGAGAGTGCAATCCACACCATCCTCCAGATCATTTATGAAGATATTGAACAAAACCGGCCCCAGGACCGACCCCTGGAGCACTCCACTTGACACCGGCTGCCAACTAGACATGGAGCCATTGATCACTACCCATTGAGCCCGACAATCTAGCCAACTTTCTACCCACCTTATAGTGCATTCATCCAGCCCGTACTTCTTTAACTTGCTGACAAGAATACTGTGGGAGACCATGTCAAAAGCTTTGCTAAAGTCAAGAAACAATACATCCACTGCTTTCCCTTCATCCACAGAACCAGTAATCTCATCATAGAAGGCGATTAGATTAGTCAGGCATGACCTTCCCTTGGTGAATCCATGCTGACTGTTCCTGATCATTTTCCTCTCCTCTAAGTGCTTCAGGATTGATTCTTTGAGGACCTGCTCCATGATTTTTCCGGGGACTGAAGTGAGGCTGACTGGCCTGTAGTTCCCAGAATCCTCCTTCTTCCCTTTTTTAAAGATTGGCACTACATTAGCCTTTTTCTAGTCTTCCGGGACTTCCCCCATTCACCACGAGTTTTCAAGGCATACCCTGTGTAAGCTCGAAAGCTTGTCTCGCTCACCAACAGAAATTGTTCTAATAAAAGATATTACCTCACCCTGCAGTTCTATTTGTAATTATATTTTATTGAGGTTGAGTTTATACCTTTTTAGTAATCATTTTGATTACTAATAATTATTATTTAGTAGAGGTGTTTGGGGGGGAATTGAAAATTTCACACTTTCATTTCACATTTAAAAAAAAAACCTTGATTTTTTTTCATATTTCATTTTTCCTTTCCCCTGTTGCTTTATTCTTCTTTCTTTTCTTCTAATTTACTACTGAAAAGGGAGAAGAAATGGCAAGAAAAAGGGTTGAAAGAAAAAACTAAACACCAGCAAAACAAACACTAAAAAATGAATTTTCTGTTCTAGTTTTCAATTAAAAAAAGAAATTCAGAAACACTTTTTTGTAAATTTTTCATGTTTTTTTTTAAAAAGGCAATTTTTCAATTAAAGGAATTTCTCATTCAAAAAAGTTCAAGTAGCTGTAGTATTTACACAGCGTCATTGCTATGCGCACTGCTTTACAGATGTGTAAACAAAAAAGGTTCTTGTCCAAAACAATTTAGGCCCAGATCAGCAAAGGTATTCAGGCTCCTAACTTCCATTGATTTCAGTGGAAATTAGGAAACTAAATACCTTTGTGGATCTGGATCCTACAGTCTCAGGCCCAAATCCTGCAATAGGGGTCCCTATAGTCATCCCTAAGCAGAGTTTCACTGAAGCCAAGGGGGCCCTGCATACCAAGAATCTGCCAGCAAGAGATCTGATTTCAGGATCAGGAGCTATACCAGACAAGAAGCAGACAAAGAAAGGAAAAGGGATGTAGCATAAAAGTAAGGTTTTTAAGTTTCTGCATTTTTTTTAATATGACTACATTTTCAGAAGGCTTTCGGGTGACACTAGGTTTCCTGTATAGCATTTAAACAGTGTGAGAGAAGGGAAAAAATCCAAAGTAGCAGTTTATGACCTTTTTCAGTACTTAATGCTGCTGCAAATGAAAAAGACGAACCAGTCCCAGATAGAATGAAAAATGCTTCCCGCTATTCTTTCATACAAAAGGACTCTTTTTGCAATGAGTCATCTGGGAACTAAACTGAAATTATTCCCCACCTCCCCCCTCAGATAGCTTCAGCCCTTAGCAAAGGGTGGGGGGAGAATAGATCACCTTTGTCAATCATTATTTGAATAGGGGTCATTGTATTAAACTGTCATCAGACATTAGCAAACCAAGATAAGTTAGCTCTGTGAACCTTATAGCAGACAAGTGGAAAATGAGATAATTTACTCTCACCCCCACCCCTTCCTCAGGACTTATGTAAAGCAGGCTGAGATTTAAAGGTGACATTGCATGTTTGCTCTTCTATGGGATACAGTACAAAGAAAAAGAAAAGCATGCAAAATGCAGACTTGCTATTATCAAATCTTAATTGATATAGCCATATGTGTAAAAGCCTGGGTTTAATCATTACATGTGTGTTCAGTTCATATTAAGATACCAGGCTATTTGCAAAGTGAATGCTGCTTGAATGTTATCAGGAAGGCTCGCTACTTTCCCTTTTTTAATATTACCAGACAGCCAGGGTTTTTTTCCCCCTGAGGATTATGATGAATATCTCTTATGAGTGATAGATCTGCCCATAACAGAGTTTTTTTGAGGTTTTTTTTTCAAACTAATTATATGTTGCCAACTCTTGCTTTTGTTATCTTCTCACATCAGAAGCTAAGTCTATACTTGGAGCTAGAGGTGTGAGTCCCAGCTTGTGTAGACATATTCATGCTAGCTCAATGAGAGCTAGCACACTAAAAATAGTACATAACAATAATCACACTATTGGACCAATGGTCCATCTAGCCCAGCATCCTTTAATGCTCTGCTAGGTATGGCTGATGTTCATTTAACTAGATATTTTACACACTGTGCCATCTAGTGACTGAACAGCATAATAGAAAAGGAGTACTTGTGGCACCTTAGAGACTACAGCTCACTTCAGCTTATGCTCAAATAAATTGGTTAGTCTCTAAGGTGCCACAAGTATTCCTTTTCTTTTTGCAAA
Organism: Eretmochelys imbricata; assembly: GCF_965152235.1. Classification (NCBI taxonomy): domain Eukaryota; kingdom Metazoa; phylum Chordata; order Testudines; family Cheloniidae; genus Eretmochelys; species Eretmochelys imbricata. The sequence continues at coordinate 131,181,074 of NC_135572.1, forward strand.
TACAGACTAACACGGCTGCTACTCTGAAACCAGTATAATAGAGTTTAGCATTCCATTACATGTCCCTCTTAAAGTTCTACATTCCTACAATTTACGATATTTACACTTTGACTGTTCAGTACAGATTAGTCTGCTAAGTGTCTCTGAATGATAATGTTTTTCTAATTAACAACCAGAACCTGTAACAACTTGGTCATCTGATTGTCCATTAGTTGCAACATCTGGCTGTGGTCAGTTTGGAATCCTTACGTCTTCTTCATGGCCACCTGTAGAGTTTGCTCTTTAGATTGTTCTTTCTGGAGAACAAACTGTAAATGTTAATGGTTTCTGTTGAATACTCCACTGTCACTCTCAATTGTGTATGATCTGGGCACTGAATTCTTTTTATTTCCAACAGCTGGAGTTGTCCATCTTTTTTTCTCCATCCAATTTGACATGAACATGGTCACCAGGTTCTAAAACTGGCAGTTCACTCTGTGACATCTGTTGTAAAAATGTTCATAAACTCTTTTTGCCTTTTTATCTGATTTGGCTACCCTCCATGACTGGCTACTTTGGAAATATGTTCTTTTCCAAAGTTGGAACTGTTCTGAGTTGTCTTTCCATCAGGAGTTGTGCTGGACTATATCCAGAAGCTGCTATTGGTGTTGATCTGTAACTCACAAGAGCAAGGAATGGATCTTCCTGCTGAAAGATTTCCTTGGCTCTCTAAACCTCTCCATTCAGTAGTGAGTAATGTGGTCTGCTTGAAATATGATTTTGATCATATTACTTTCAGAAATAACTTAATTCTGCTGCAGTGAATTGTAGTCCACTGTTTGTCACTAGTTCTGAAATACCAAAGTGAGCAAAAGTACACTTCAGTTTCTCGATAACACTGCAACATGGTATGTCTTCCAAGTACATTATTTCTATAAACTTGGAAAAATAGTCCACTACAATCAGGTAATGATGTTCTCTGAATTTACAGTTAGTCTCTTCCAAGGTCTGCCTGGTAGAGGTATTGTTGTTCTATGTGGTTCAGCATTGTCTCTTAAGTTGATTTGTACTGGATCTTCTTTCAAAAGTCCAACATCATCAAATCCTCTATCAAGTTTTTCCATCTTTCTCACTAGGCCCATCATGGCTGCCATGCTGTGGCTGAGAAGGTTGTTGGTCTTTGATCCTTTGATCATATGCCCTCTGCATATATATCCTTTGTCTTTGTTTCTGTGGTGAACTGACCCATTCAGTTCAGAATATATCCAGGGCACTGTGACAAGTGACTTCAGCTCTGGGGAGGGTCGAAAGTGATTGTAAGTCACTTCTGAGATGACTATGACGTCAGTTCCTGAGTCAATTTTAAAGTTAAATAGTCTTGCCATGAGTATTCAGTTTCACTCTCCAGCAGGCTCTGTGTCATTAGAAATGATAGATCCCAGAAACAATGGCTCTTGCTTGTCTGTAATATGAGTCAACTCCCTGACTGCTTTGGTGTGGCAAACAGCTGCAAAATGTCCAGATGTCATACATGTATTATACCGTGTGCCTCTGGCTGGACATTCATTATCTCTTGGGATATGTCTTTTTCCACACCTTGGAATTTTGTCCCTCTTAACCTGGCTGTTCTCTCTTCTGGCCGCAGGGATTTTGTGATAATAACTTTTTAACACAAGCTTCTGTTTATAGCTTCTAAGATAGTTTCAGATTTTTCAAGTTGCTCCTGCCTTTTGTTCTGTTGTTTGACTAATTCTGCCTATTTTGCTATCTGTACAGTTGTGGCTACGGTTAAATCTTTCTTCAGTAGTAGCTGCTGTGGAAGGTTTTTATCTGTTAACCCAATAGCCAGCCTGTCTCTGATATTTTCGTGTTTTGCAGTCACAATCATTTTCAGCCAACGTATGAAGCACTCTTATAAAATATTCAGCATATTCCCTTGGTTCTTGAATTCTCTGGTGAAAACATGCTCTTTCATAAACCACATTTCTCTGAGGTATAAACATACCCCAACATCAAACATAGCCAGAACCTTTTCATAGTCATCTTTTTGACTGTCCTCAGTAAAATCAAAGGATTTAAAGCTATGCTTGCTTTTCAATAGCATAAATTAAAGAAGATACCTGTATATTTCCAATTTCTTTGTGGGGCTTGGTAGCCATGTGAAATCTTGCAAAATATTGTTTCCGGTATGTCTATTGTGAAGGTTTGTCAAAACTGAACTTCCCTGGGGGAGTGAAGAGTGGTATGTGATCCAGCAACCTTTGTTGCTTTGTTCCTTCTGCTTCTGTTCTCAGTTTACTCCTGATACCATACAATTTCTTCTGTACCAGATATGGACAGGCTACAGAGCTTGCTTATACACACAAAATGTGTTTATCATAAGATCATTTAATGCTTTGCCAGATATGGCTAAGGTTTGTTTTAAATAAGGTATTTTACACACAGTGTCACCTAGTAGTGAACTGTATAATATAGTTTAAAATTCCACTACACCCAAAGCATGTGATTGCATCCATTACCATCATAGCTATTAGCTATTGGTGGACTTAGTATCTATGACTTATCTAATTTTTTGTTTAATCCATTTATATTTTTGGCCTCCACAACATCCCCTGGCAATGAGTTCCATAGGCCGACTATGAATTATTTGAAGTACTTCCTTATGTTTGTTTTAAACCTCCCACTTATTAATGTTGTTGAGTGACCCCTGGTTTTTGTGTTATGTGAAGAGGGAAATGACATTTCCTTATTCACTTTCAAGTTTCTGCACATCATTCTTGATTTTTAGACCTGTGTCATATCCCTCTTTAGTCATCTCTTTTCTTAGCTCAACAGTCCAGTCTTTTTAATGTCTCCTCATATGGGAAACTGTTTCATACCCCCAATAATTTTTGTTGCCCATCACTGTATTTTTTCAAATTCTAATATATATATACAGGGGGAGCGGGGGACCAGAATTTTATGCAATATTTAAGGTGTGAGCATACCATAGATTTATATAGTGGCATTATGATATGTTCTCTTATTATCTATCCCTTTCCTAATGGTTCCTAACATTGCAAGCTTTTTGACTGCCATGGCACATAGAGCAGAAGTTTACAGAGAAATATCCACAATGACTCCAAAATCTTTTCTTTAGTGGTAACAGCTAATTTAGACTCCATCAGTTTGTATGTAGAGTTGGCATTATGTTTCTAAATGTGAACTATTTTGCATTTATCAATGCTTAATTTCATCTGCTGTGTTCTTGCCCAGTCACCCAGTTTTGTGAGATCCTTTTGTAATTCTTTGGAATCATCTTTGGATTTAACTATCTTGAATAGTTTTGTATCATCTTCAAATTTTGCTACCTCACCGTTTACCCATTTTCCAGATCATTTATGAATATGTTGAACAGCACAGGTCCCATTAGAGATCCATGGGAGACCCCCTTATTTATCTATCTCCACTGTGAAAAATGATTTATTCTTACCCTTTGTTCCCTATCTTTTAACCAGTTACTGATCCATGAGAGGACCTTCTCTCCTATCCTGACTCCTTACCTTGCTTAAAAGCCTTTGGTGAGGGAGCTTGTCAAAAGCTTTCTAAAGTCCAAGCACACTATATCCACCGGATCACCCTTGTCCACATGTTTGTTTATCCCTTCAACAAATTCTAATAGATGGGTGAAGCATGATTTCACTTTACAAAAGCTGTGTTGACTCTTCTCCAGCATGTTGTTTTTAACTGTGTGTCTGATAATTCTGTTCTTTTCTAGAGTTTCAACCAATTTGCCTGGTACTGAAGATGATAATCATCCATGGATTTCTTTTTCTCAGTTTCATCCCATTATTGACATATACCCCTCTTAGGATAACCCTAAACAAATCCTCTCAATTTTTGTTGTTTACTGCCTTAAAGCACATGTGGACTTTTATTCTTCCCTTCTATTTTGTTTAGCCAACACAGTAAACACAGTTGCATATACAGTTGAACCCAAAGAAATATGTAGCAACAGAAAAGACCAAAGATAATTTAACTGCATGTCCATCTCATAACAGCATAATTATTATGGCTGTGCTTTCATACAAGGTTGTTATCCTTCATGATCTAGACAAAACTAGACTGACAAAACATAGGAATGCTATTTAAAATGAATTCAAACTCCTATCTGAAATGTTGGTCTAATTTCTCATTGAAGCCTATGAGAATCTTTCTAGTCACTTGGTTCTCAAGTCTCCTTCGTCCCTCCAGGGGAAAATATCAGGCATCCACAGATCTCTTCCTTTTTGTAACCCTCCTGACAGCTGACTTTGTTCAAGAGAAGGAAGAAAAAAATGACCTCTCTCTCCTTTGGTCTAATTTCAGTTGTTGGGTTTAATATGCAGGAGCTGGGTGTTGTTGGTGGCCTGTGAAATACAGGGGGCATAATCTAGATGATCTGGTGCTCCCTTCTGGCCTTAAACTCTATATCTCTGTTTCACATCTCTGACAGACACGGAAAAAAGGGAACAATCTGCCTGCCAGCTAATCAGCTCTCCCTGTCATATCTGTCTTCTCAAAGCACACAAATATTTCAAAATATTTTCAGTCAACCTGTGGAACGCCTTGCCAGAGGATGTTGTGAAGTCCAAGACTATAAAGGGTTCAAAAAAACTAGATAAGTTCATGGAGGGTAGGTTACCAATGGCTATTAGCCTGGGTGGGCAGGGATGGTGTCCCTAGTCTCTGTTTGCCAGAAGCTGGGAATGGGTGACGGGATGGATCACTTGACGATTACCTGTTCTGTTCATTCCCTCAGGGAAACCTGGCATTGGCCACTGTCAGAAGACAAAAAGAAATGGAGTACTTGTGGCACCTTAGAGACTAACCAATTTATTTGAGCATGAGCTTGGATGGGCTATCACCAGCAGGAGAGTGAATTTGTGTGGGGGGGTGGAGGGTGAGAAAACCTGGATTTGTGCTGGAAATGGCCTAACCTGACGATTACTTTAGATAAGCTATTACCAGCAGGACAGTGGGGTGGGAGGAGGTATTGTTTCATATTCTCTGTGTATATATAAAGTCTGCTGCAGTTTCCACAGTATGCATCTGATGAAGTGAGCTGTAGCTCACGAAAGCTCATGCTCAAATAAATTGGTTAGTCTCTAAGGTGCCACAAGTACTCCATTTCTTTTTGCGAATACAGACTAACACGGCTGTTACTCTGAAACCTGTCAGAAGACAGTATACTGTGCTAGATGGACCTTTGGTCTAAGCTAGTATGGCCATTTTTATGTTCTTATGTCTGAACGAATGGGCCAAATCCTGCTTGCATTTCACACAGGCCATCCTCTGCAATGGGATTATTTACATGAATAAGATAAGCAAGACTTGGTCCCAATATTTCGTTCATTGTTATTCTTATTCATTAATAACTACTTATGCTAAACATTCTGTTCCACCTTGTATTTAGCTGTGACACTCTGAATACATTTCCCAGACCTGAAGAAGAGCTCTGTGCTGCTCCAAAGCTTGTCTCTCTGACCAACAGAAGGTGGTCCAATAAAATATATTACCTCACACACTTTATCTCTCTAATATCCTGGGACCAACAAGGCAACAACAAAACTGCATTCTCTTATTCATTGTTACTATTAATACCAACTTACCTTTCCTATTTCTTTTGGAGGAATAGTCAGATATTTTTAACGTAAGACACAATCAGAATAGAAAAAATGAAAAGGGATTCTTTGTAACATGATAAAGAGAGTGGAGAGGAAAGGATAAAATATTTTGTTTCATTTGTAGATAACCTTTCAAGATGAACAGGCACAGTAAACCTTTTTAAAAAAAAAAATTGGGGGACCTCCTAAAATCCAACAACAGTTCTGCTCCCATTCATCAATGGAAGATTTGTCTTTGACTTCAAAATATGTAGTACTGAGCCTGTGCTTTCTTGCCAGGACCAAAGTTTAGCATTCTTCGCTTCTCTTCACAGAGGCCTCAATTTAGTATTTAACTACTAAAGTACTTAAGTTCATGAATAACTTAAGCAAATGAGTAGTCCCACTGAAGTCAGTAGGTCTCCATGAGGATGCAGGTGTCTACCTGTGTTATTGTATTGCAAGATCAGGACCTAACATACTAAAAAACAATAACAGGAGGGAGCTGCATTTCTGATTCAGTTTCAGCTGCTTTTGATGCCATGCACTGTTTCAAAAGACAGAATTATCCCACAGCTTGGTTCTTTCTGGGAAAAAAAATAGTTTGGATTGATTGCTTGAAATAGGGGAATCTGAATTTAGTCTTTCATGCACAGATGACAAGTAGTACACAATATCAGAAGTCCCTTCAAATTAATTCTCCCCCCCAGCCCCAGGGAAATGAAGTTACTTTTTTGGTATTGCTAACAGAATAGAATCTTCTACATTAACCTTTCCCCACCATTGGCTTGGAGAGCTGTCTAAAGTAGACCAACACAAGAAATGTAGGGCTTGGCAATGTTCATTTCACTGAACATTTCAGGTAGTGCTAATTACAATGCAATAATGAGAGCAGATGCTGTTCCCTACTTCTGGAACTCATGTTCACACATGGTACAGTCTGATAGCTGCCTGCTACCCACAGGCCCAAAGTTTCCCTTTCGAAGTATTCAAATCAGCATTATGACAACTCTTTCCCTTTTCACATGTGACTTGTCACATGTACATGATCTTTATTTTTTCTCCAGTACTAGTCACAATATCTGCCACATCATCATAGGATGAATAAATTAACTTAATAATTTAATCAGTCATAATGTGATAACAGCAAACAACCCACTTTCTTTTGTACACACACACACCCCTCATCATAATTGCTTCGTTTACAATATTAGTTCAGCAGCTCAAATGTGTTCTCTTTCCCTCTGTCTCATTCTTTCTCCTGTCTTTCATACATATATTGTTGATTTGGGGCTAGAAGACAAATTTAAATGATTCTTCTTATATATGGTTTGGTTTGCAGTGAGGTCTGTTCTCAAGCTGATAAAATGAAAATTAAAAATCTATTCTGTCTCTTATAAAAGATGGCTGAAAAGAGTAAAGTTAATAGCAGAGTCAAATTTGTATGAGGCTTACTTAAAGGGACAACTGATAATTGAAGGTTTTGCAGTTAATGGGGATAACAAAAAAGGTACCATCCTAAAGGAACTGAAAGGGGGGAAGTCATTTTAATCTTTCGGCCGTATCTCTCTGACTAAGTGGTATTTGATATTCATTAAATGAGGAGGCAGCTCATAATCAGTAACTTGTGAATGATTAAACTTATATAGAAGCATTAGATTAAATCTGGGCTGAACAGAAAACCCTTTAACCAGAGGCATGCCAAATCACTAGACAGTAAACTGAATGCTCTCAAACAAAGATGTTGTTTTCATTGTTTGTGTAGAATACACCTCTTTCACCCCTGTTTTTGTGAGACACACCTGATTGCCTCCTGACAGAACACCTTGTGGCCAGTTAAATATTAGGGGGAAAAATGGTTGCTATTAAATCTGATCGGTTGCTCTTTTTCTGAGCATCCACAAAGAGATGAAATATCTCTCTCAGCTGTTTGGAAATCAGTGCAGATACAGTGATACACTCAGTCTCTTTTACATATATCCCAAACCACCTGCCAAACATCCAGAGTGGTTTATAAGGAGGAATAACTGCAAAGTCTTGATTGTCATGGTTATGAGGTTCTCATCAATCTATCACCTGGAAATGGAGGAAGAGGACCCCAGTAGTTTCTGTCAAGCTTGCTTATTGGTTTACAGCACACAACATAATTCATTATACAGGGAGACATAAAAGGCCCGTGCATGGGATGAGAAAAGAAAACCACACACATATAAAAATAACAGACATATATACTCTAGCCACCAGCTTAAAGAGTGGGATTTTTAGAAGTGCTTAGCATTCACCTAACTCTACCCCTATTGAAGCATTTACCATTCTCTTCATTTGGAGCAGCATTAGGGCACTTCTGAGCACTTCTGAAAATTCAACCTCCCAAAAAATCATAGACCTGGATCTGATAACCAAGTGCTCACTTCAGTGTTTCTTGGAGAAGAAAATCTCCCATTAAAACCACTCGGAGAGAGATGTTTGTTTCCACCCCTGCCTCAAATACTGAAGTAGGTCCCAGGTCTCCAAACAGAGAGATTGAGGGCATAATTTTAATCTCTCCTGAACGCCTTCATCCAAACAAAACAAAAAGACCAGCTCCACAGTGTGAAAAGAAAACCAATCACTGATTGTTACTATAACAGACACCTATCACTGAAGTACAATAACTGGCCACGCTTTGCATAGTTTAAACCAAGGCTAACAAAAAAATAACTTTCTCAAATGAACAGTGTTAATCCAGCAACCCCATGCAGTATCTAGCCAACTAACCTGAAAGGACCAAAGGAAGGAATTGCCAGGAAAAGATTAAAGGCCTGACCCTGAATAGTGCTGAGCACCCTCATTTCCCATTGACTTCACTGAGATAGCAAATGTATTCAGCGCCTCCCAGTATCAGGTCATGAGAGTATTAGTGCTCCTTAGTCTTTCTCTTTTAACATTTTAGGGTAGCTGATTAGTTGCTCTGGAACACTGCTAAGAGATTTCAGTTTGTAGTTAGCTGAAAGCCTGAACAATATGTCAAATATCCTTGGGGGAGCGGGTATAGTGCCTCTTCATATTACCTTCCCCCAGTGTATGCACTACAATAAATCTGCCTGGTCTTTGCAAAGGGGCACAAATGCATGGGAAGTCTCCTTGTGCGCACGCACACACACACTGCACACTTGGGAGAGCTAGTCAATATCTACTTCTTCTATGTAGGGCAAAATTGTCCCAAGTTCACAATGGGAAGTGGAGCAAGTAGCAAAAGGAATCTTACAGATTGTACACTCAGTGTGAGGACCAAGGACAACTGCAGTCCCTGCACTCAAGGTAGTGTAGGAACTGCTTCTTCCATGTGACCCCCAACACTATGAGTTGCCCAAAAGTATTGGATGGGTTGGAATGGTGTCATTAAAACCACCAGTGCCCTGTTGACATACACCATAACTAGTGTATGTGCCCATTTTATGAGCCAGCTACTCAGCTGATATAAACTGGCCAAGATCAGTTGGAGCATATGGTGATCAACTAGTGTAAATCAGTGTAACTCTGGCCCTGTAGTTGCAGGCGGTGGGAGTGCTTAGATATTACCGTGATTGAGCCATATAAGCAGCTAGTTAGGGACTGTCTTTTTGTTCTGTGCTTGTACACTGCCTAGCACAGTGGGATCCTGGACCATGCCTGGAGCCCCTAGGTGCTCTGATAATACAAATAATAAATTATAATAACAGATAGACAAATAGACACAGATGGGATAAATAAAGGGCATGTCCTGTATAGTGGTACCTCTATGACCCTATAGAGGGCACCATACTTCCTAACATTTCACTGAAATTTTGCATTTCATCAAAGGAGTCAAAAGAAACAACATAGTTCCTGAATGCACATGGTGTACAGGTATATGCCAGATTGTTAAGTCATTTCTCGTTACCATCAGTTAAATGTTTACACAGAGATATTTGCTAAACAAGTGGCAGCGCTCAGCATCCTATCACACCAACATTTCTGATAGGTAACATCAGGGTTAGATATTCAGTGTTGTAGACAAAGCTGGAATAAATAAATAAAAATAATTAATTTCTTTGGAAAAATGGTAAAACTCTTTCAGTAAATAATTTGACAAATATTATCCTAATTTCTCTAGCTATCATGAATCTGTTGCTTTTCTTTTGGCCAGCAGGAGACTAGGATCACCTTGGTTCCAGTAAAAGGAATAAATGCAGGAGTGAAGATGGAGAGGGAAGTGTCTTATAGCTCCCAGGGTCACAAATTGAAATATAATTTAAAATTGAGATCCAAAATCTAGTTGTGTTTCCCCAGTGACAGAGCAAAGAGGGGAAACATTTAAAAATTATACCTTTTTGTGGCACATCTTTAAGGACATTTACACCATTAAATGTTTAATTTATAGAATTTGTGGAAATGTTTAGCATTTTATTACTAATTTAAAATGATGTGATTGATTTTGCAAGGCTAAAATTACTAATTGTTTCACTTTAACCTTTCCTAATTAACCTGTAAAGTAACACTTTAATAATACTAATTTAATTTAAAATGACATTTTAAAATAGTTGGCAAAAAGCACCTCCATAAATCAAAGAAACAATATGCAAAGCCAAACTCACTGCTCCAGCTATAGTAAAGAAAGAGATGGTGAATAACTTAATACTAGAGATCCATGTTTAGAGATCTTTAAAAATATGTTTATATAAGATGCTGAGTAAAGCTACTATTTAATTGTAACCATATGCTTATGAACACACACACCCCTATGAAAATTGTGGGCTCAGTCATACCAGGTGCTGAGCCCCTGATTTCAATCTACAAAAGCACTGAAGCATGATCTTATCTTTAGGCGCTACTAATCCCATTAAAATCAGTGGGACTACTCCTCTGCTTAAAGTGATCATCATCTTGCAGGATCAAGCCCTAAGTGACATATCCATCGTATCTCATCTTTCTCTCTCCATTTCACCTGTCTATACTTGAATTTCATTGCATTGTCCTTAGCTGCCTACTCAAAGCTAGGTTCTCCTAGAAATGTCAATTTACCACTGAAGCTCAGAATGGGAAGTGAAATTGAACCCAGCTAATGATAAATGCAACATCTGTAAATCCAAGTCAGAAATTCTGTGACAGACTATGGTAATGGGACGTGATGTAGGGAGCTGAATGTAATCCAGACATACATTACAGACTGTCAGTAAAGGATACAGAGTCTCAGGGCTTTTCTACAGGGTTGGGTAATGTGCTCTACAAGGGTGTGGTTTCTAAACTGGTCTGTATAGACTCTGCTGCTGCACACTAAGGTTCCCTAGGGCACTTTAACATAGTACTGTTGCAAACTGCTACATTAAAGCACACCAGCAGGGTCTACACACACACACACACACACACACACACACAAAATTACATTCCTCTGAAAGAGAATGGCTTGGATGTATGCAGACCTCTGGATACAAAGAACACATATAATGAGTAGAACATGTTGGAATTATTAATTATATTTGAAATTATTAATGTTAGTATGAGAAACCTCCAAATACTAATTTAACCATAAATTCCTTTATTAAAACTAGAGGACAAATGGTACTTGCGCAATTGCTTGTTAGGATATAGATATTCAGGCCTGTCGGTAAAGGCCTGTACTTTAAGAATTTAGGTGTATTCTTATCACTTGGCTAGTTATAGAGGTATAAAAGAAAGAATCAAAATCACTGTCTGCTGGTGTAAGGTCCTTCTCTTACTGTGACAGTCTGAGGTCCTGTTCTTAGGCTAAGGCCTTTGGCTAAGCAGCAGAGGCAGCCATAAGCTGGGAAGCGACCGGTCACATCCTCACATTCCAAACTAGTCACATTGAAATCAGGTGCTATTGGGCTGTTAGGAATACAATCCTGTCCTGATAGTGCCTATCACCTCCAGAGAAAGGGAAGTGCCTAGAAAATGTAAAAGGAAACTTAGTTTGATAGCATCCTGTCTGGCAAGAACTCACTTATAAATACTGGGATGTGAAATCCTCATTTCTGTGTTGTTCTATCACTGTAGTCCCCATTTCCCCATTGTCTGTATAATCTCTGTCTGGTTCTGTGAATGTTCCTGTCTGCTGTATAATTAATTTTGCTGGGTGTAAACTAATTAAGGTGATGGGATATAACTGGTTACATAATCATGTTACAATATGTTAGGATTGGTTAGTTAAATTTCAGGAAAATGATTGGTTAAGGTATAGCTAAGCAGAACTCAAGTTTTACTATATAAAACAGTGAATCAGGAAGTGAGGGGGTGGGTGTGTGGGTGGGGGAGATGGGAACAGGGAATGGGGGTAAGGAAATTGGAATCATGTTTGGCTAAGGGCAGGAATGGGAACAGGGACACAGGTGTAAGGCTCTGTGGTGTCAGAGCTGGGAAGGGGGACATTAAGGAAGGAAACTGGAATCATGCTTGCTGGAAGTTCACCCCAATAAATATCAAATTGTTTGCACCTTTGGACTTTGGGTATTGTTGCTCTCTGTTCATGCGAGAAGGACCAGGGAAGTAAGTGGGTGAAGGAATGGGCCCCCTAACATTGCTCTAAACATGCCTAAACAATAAGCAATTTACCACATCCAAACAGTAACAAAATATGTATAAGTATCTGATCAAGATACTTACAAATGGGATAACCCCAGGGGTTCTTAGACCCATACTGGTTGGCTCCAACATGGTCAGGGAGGTATTAGCAATGAACACTGTAAGAGTATGTCTGCACAGCAATGTAAGCCTAGGGTTAGTGGGACTAAAATCAGCTGACCCATGCCAGGGAACCCTGGGCTTGAGTGTCTACACTGCATTTTAACCCTAGGTTAAGGACTTTCTGACCCATGCTCGAACCTCGGGCTCTAGTGTCCACACGGCAGTGCACAAACCTGAGTCAAAGTAACCCAATCTTTGAGTGCCTACTGCGCCACCCATCTCCCAGCATCAACACACTAGCCCTACAGCCCATCCTGTTTCCTAACTATGGCGGTGCTATTGAGGGGACTCAGGTGCCCATACAGAGCGCGAGTACATAAACTGCATAATTAGCTCCTTTGGTGGCTGTCTGAGTAGAATGATAAATTAGGTGGTAGTTCAGTATAAAGCCTGAGAATTGGGCTCTCCCCCTCTAGGCTGAGTCACGTTGGCAGGAAAATGCCCATGTGCACTTGCCTGAGGGTAATTAGAACATCAGTCTTCAGGGCTGTCAAACTATTAAAATGAAACTTTGTACTTCTTAATGTTTAAAATGGGATGTTCATTGAAGGTGTTTTTGTTTGTTTTATGTTTGTTTTGAAGTTTGACATAAAATGTAGGTTTCAGAGGAAAACCACACACACCCCAGCCTGGCTGCTGTCAGCTGCGGAGCGGCAAAGTGCATCCCCAGCGCTTGGGGTTCAGTGTGCTCCAGCGCCCCCTGGATCCCCTATCTCTGCCTCCATCGCACCCTGGGAGGCGGGAATAAGGGATCCCCGGGAGGCTGTGGGGAAGTTTTGGGACTGGCTCCCACTCACTGCCCTCACAGTGTGTGTTAGGATATAGATATTCAGGCCTGTCTGCAAAGGCCTGTACTTTAAGAATTTAGGTGTATTCTTATCACTTGGCTAGTTCTAGCGGTATAAAAGAAAGAAAGAATCAAAATCACTGTCTGCTGGTGTAAGGGCCTTCTCTTACTGTCACAGTCCGAGGCCCTGTTCTTAGGCTAAGGCCTTTGGCTGAGCAGCAGAGGCAGCCATAAGCTAGGAAGTGACCGGTCACATCCTCACATTCCAAACTAGTCACATTGAAATAAGGTGCTATTGGGCTGTTAGGAATACAATCCTGTCCTGATAGTGCCTATCACCTCCAGAGAAAGGGAAGTGCCTAGAAAATGTAAAAGGAAACTTAGTTTGATAGCATCCTGTCTGGCAAGAACTCACTTATCAATACTGGGATGTGAAATCCTCACTTCTGTATTGTTTTGTCATTATAGTTCCCACTTTGCTATTGTTTGTCTGTATAATCTCTGTCTGGTTCTGTGATTGTTCCTGTCTGCTGTATAATTAATTTTGCTGGGTGTAAACTAATGAAGGTCGTGGGATATAATTGGTTACATAATCATGTTACAATATGTTAGGATTGGTTAGTTAAATTTCAGGAAAATGATTGGTTAAGGTATAGCTAAGCCGAACTCAAGTTTTACTATATAGTCTGCAGTCAATAAGGAAGTGAGGGGGTGGGTGTGTGGGTGGGAGAGATGGGAACAGGGAATGGGGGTGGTGAAATTGGAATCATGTTTTGCTGAAGAGGGGAGATGGGAACAGGGAATAGGGGTAAGGAAATTGGAATCATGTTTTGCTAAGGGCAGGAATGGGAACAGGGACACAGGTGTAAGGCTCTGTGGTGTCAGAGCTGGGAAGGAGGATACTAAGGAAGGAAACTGGAATCATGCTTGCTGGAAGTTCACCCCAATAAACATCGAATTGTTTGCACCTTTGGACTTCGGGTATTGTTGCTCTCTGTTCATGCGAGAAGGACCAGGGAAGTAAGTGGGTGAAGGAATAAGCCCCCTAACAGTGTGCACTGCCCAGGCACCTCTGCTCATGCAGCCCCAGGAGGAGAGGGGGGCAGGGGGCAGGCACAAAGGACAGAGAAACTGGATTTCTAGTAGAAATAGTGACCCAGCCTTAACTATAAGATCATTGGCAATTGTGTGTATATAAAAGGGGAGGGGGAGAAAGAGAGAGGGCAGGGAGAAAAAGAGAGACAGAGAGAGAAATTACACGTCTTTTCAGAGTACTGTGTCATGGAATATATCTTTTACATGCCTCATTGCATGTCTGCCTACATCAGGTTGTATCCTATCATCTGATGCACAAGTGCCAACATACCCTGATGCAGTGAGACACGAGTGTCACATTGTGTGCCAGGCTTAAGGAAACCCTTAGTATTGAAGAAAGTGCCAAGATCAGGATAATAATTGAACTGACTGTGAAACTGTGAGTTGGCCTATCTGAAGACAACCTAAAGTACTTGTATGCATGGCAAGTCAAGATCTTGTAACAGAATTCCAGTGAATTAAAGTATTGTTTCTGGTATAATGGAGGGAATGATCTTCATTGATAGTAAACAATAGTTTATCTTTGTTTTCTGCTCTACACTTAACTGCCTGAATAAAAATGAAATAAATTACAAAGTACATTTCCTTTGTATTAATCTTAATGTAAATTCTCTCCCAGCTGGGATCACTGAGATGCAAATTCATATTTGTTTTTTGTTTTTAATAAGTAACACTTTGAAAAAGTTTTACATACTAAACAAACCGAAATGGTTTGACAATACAAATATTATTTATGTCCAAATAAACAGCTATGTGCAACAGGACACCATCATAGTGAAATGTTATTCTCCCGCAAAATAAAGTCACTACAATCAGAGAATCACTTGAACAGAAGGAGCCTACCTGTAAAATACCCTCCCTTGTTCACCTGGGGAATGGCAACAAGGCCAGCAGAAGGAGGCACTAGCTGCTATGGAAGGGACTATAAAAATCCCTATTCTGATCTCAGAGGAGAGCAGCAAAAGCAAGATTCACCTGGCTTATCTTCATTATCTATGGGAAGCAAATCCAGCAAGGTTGGGGGCAGGAAATGGTGACAATTTCTCTCCTTTTCCTCTCCTCAGCTTCGCCAGAGAGGAGGAGTGCAAATGTGACGATCCCCTTGGAATGCAGCATTGGGCACCTATCAGGTAGATGATAACAGCTCCAATCTTAAAAAAGATGAACAAAGCAGAACTAAGTTATACTGAAGTAAAAAATTCACTATCTCCTCCTTTCCCTGCTATATTATTTTTATTAATGTTTTGACATGGTGTGTGTGTGTGTGTGTGTGTGTGTGTGTGTGTGTGTGTGTACGTGACAAGACATAAAATGACCTGGCAAGACATAATAGTCAAAACATTTCAACTAGCTAATTATAAAATACAATACAATACATTCCATCAATTAAGTCAAAACCAAATCTTTCAACTTTATCAAAATGAAATATTTCCTTTAAGAACTATGGCTATGATTTTTTAAATACTTAGTATATAACAATGTAAGACACAGCATTTCCATCTTTTGCTTCTGGTAATTAAACTACAGAACACCTCTAAACAATTATATTGGTGGCAACAGTACTGTACGCCAAAGACAAATGTTTTCACAGATGTGTTCCTTTCTGCAGAATGACAGGTTTCAGAGTAGCAGCTGTGTTAGTCTGTATCCGCAAAAAGAAAAGGAGTACTTGTGGCACCTTAGAGACTAACAAATTTATTAGAGCGTAAGCTTTCATGAGCTACAGCTCACTTCATCGGATATGCTCTAATAAATTTGTTAGTCTCTAAGGTGCCACAAGTACTCCTTTTCTTTCTGCAGAATGTAAACTTTCATGTAAAAATGAATCTCTAACCCTGTGGTTGTGGAGATAGCCTTCACTCCCACAATCAATAGATTTCTGTCTTGTTCACTCTGCGGCTAGACAGACTAGAACAATCTAACACCTGGAGAGGTGTGAATTTATTATAGGGTTTTAACTTCAAAAGTTTATTTTTGACCATTTAAATACTTAGGACTCAAGTTTTAGTCTCTTACAAGCCCTGAGTAGGTGCTGCTCCAAGAGCAGACCAGGACCAAGCCTCTGACTGAGGGTATGTCCACACTGCAATTAAAAACCCACTGTTGGCCTGTGCCAGCTGACTCAGACTTGCGGGACTCAGACTAAAGGACTGTTTAATTGCAGTGTAGACAATTGGGCTCAGGCAGGAGCCCCGGCTCTTGGATGTTGCGAGGTTGGAGGGTTCCAGAGCTCAGCCCAACCCTTGCAATTAAACAGCTCCTTAGCACAAGTCAGTGCGCATGGGACAGCCATGGGTGTCTAACTGCAGTGTAGACATACCCTCTGTCATACTCAAATTCCGATTGCTCGCATTCCAGAGGGAATAAGCTGTGCCAGCCCTACACATGACAAATATTACTTCCCTCTATGTAGACTCAGCTGTGTTGGCCAGATTATTGATGAACACAAAGCCAAGGCTACAACCACTCTCTGTTCACTTCCCATATCCCTGGGCGGAAAAAAGAGTAACAGCCCCAGGGAAGCTTTTCTCCACCCACTGCTACCTATGACCTGGATAGCTTACACAGGAGGGAAATGTGCTCCCTACACCATCTTACTCCACTGTGCAGGTGCATTGGGGAAAATACAATCTCCTCCTAAAACACTGATGGCAAGTTTGCAAAGGGGCCTCAGATGGGCCTGCTGTGAACATGCCATGTTGTGTGTGAAATCAAAAGCATGGATAAAGTTTTGTGCACTCTCCCTTGTGACTTCAAATGACACAATTTTTGTACCCAATTTGCAAATGCAAGTTGGTTTGGTGCATGTACATACTATGAATGGTAGTACACCAAAAACAGGCTGAACACGCAAAACCATGTAAGGACAAACAAAGGCAACATTGTCAAAATGTATCCCTTAAATCTAAGAGATTGGAACATCATTATGAAACATTTTATGGTGTTAAAGACTCCCTGACATTTCAAGGAAAATTTTGACAACAGTTCATGGGAAATATTAAGAAATAATCCACATCCCTCTCATGAAATATAACAACAGTCTCAAATGATCCCTCATGGAAAAAAATTGATGAAGATCAATAAACAATGCTGCTTATATTTCACATTTTAAAAAAAAATTGATATAGATTTTCTTGTAAGAGAACTAAGAACAAAGTCACAAATGCATAAATATCAAATATATCTGAGGAGTTTTTTTCAAAAGACAAGCGTATTCTGCAAGGGTGGCCAACCTGCGGCTCCGGAGCTGCATGAGGCTCTTCAGAAGTTAATATGCGGCTCCTTGCATAGGAACTGACTCTGGGGCTAGAGCTATAGATGCTAACTTTCCAATGTGCCGGGGCGTGCTCACTGTTCAATCCCTGGCTTTGCCACAGGCCCTGCCCCCACTCCATCCCTTCCCCCAAGCCTGCCATGCCCTCATTCTCCCCCCCGCAGAGCCTCCTATGTACCACGTAACAGCTGATCACGGTGGGTGGGAGGCATGGGGAGGGAGGGAAAAAGGGAGGGGGAGCTGCTGACTGGCGGGGCTGCCAGTGGGCGGGAGGCACTGGGACCTGGGTGGGGGAGCTGACAGGGGGCTTCTGATATATTACTGTGGCTCTTTGGCAATGTACGTTGGTAAATTCTGGCTCCTTCTCAGGCTCACGTTGGCCACCCCTAGTATTATGTGTTCAAGTATTTTCAATGTAAAATCATTTCTGAAAAAAATTTAAACTTCAGTAGCAAGATTTTAAGATAACCATCTGAAGAACATTGCAAAATAAAAAAAAGTCATGGAATTGCTAACAGAACTGAAAGACAAACCAAATAACACCCTCCTGCTGCAAAAAAGCCATGTGTCTCTCTCTGACTGTGATTTGTTCAATATGGTGGAAAATACAATTCCTATAATTAAGGATACTTGAACAGAACCTGTGCCACAATGGGCTGAGCTAAGGCTCGTTAAAATCTTACATGAGAAATGCTTTTCAATGAAAAATAGGTTTTTCTATTAAATAACGTTTCCACAGAAGGTGTCTGCTTTCATTAAAAATTTCAACTTTTTGCCAAAAAACTGAAAACCCTAAAACATTTTGTTTTTTGATGAACATTCAAAATTAAATATATGAGAAAAAGAGAGAGAGAGAGGAAGAGGGAGGACAGCTCAAACAAAAGATCTTCTTAGGATGAATTATGACTGAGAAATAATTTTATGCTGCACTTCTAATTTGGTTGACGAGAGAAAGGTTTATTTCAAAATAGTGTTGTGGGTCTTTCCTTCTTACTGAAGATTGATATTCTCTGAATCTGTATGGCCAAATTTTTCAAACTTGGTTACCTAAAATTATGTCAGGTGTATGCTAGAAGGAGTTAGCCTTCATAGCTATAGTGACAAACCCTCCTAGTGTAGAAGCAGTTATACTGGCAAAAGATTGCTTTTGTTGGTATAGCTTATACCAGTTCCCACAAACAAAATATACGATACCAGCAAAAGCAATGTATGATGGCACAACTACATCTACCCAGTATAGAAATATCATAAAAAACCCACAACCCTAACCAACATTCTTATACCAACAAGTTGCTAGTTGTAAACCTGGCCTTAGCCATGTAATGTCTAATTCGCACTTGGATAAATTATCTGAATTTCAGAGCTGCTCTGCACCACAGCTTCCAATATGGGAGTTATAGATGCTCAGCAATTCTGAAAAATCAAGCTGCAGTTATTTATGTGTCTAAACATGGATTTAGGTGGATTTAGGCACACAAGTTTGATCATTTGGCCATAGATGCCATTAGATCATTAGCCAGCCAGCTTTCATTTACGAAAAACCTGTACCAGATTTGAAAGAGGTGAAAAACTCTTAATTCTATTGCCAATCCATTCAACCATCCAGTCTCCTTGTGGATGCATGCTTAAGAAACAAGGATCTTGCTATCATGCAAACACAGTTAGTATTAATGAAATACTAAGGCCTCAGCCACACATTCCATGTCATTTTATTCCGCATGTAAGCAGAACTTTCTCTTAAATGAAGATTTTTGCAGAACATGTGAGTTTCGAAAGTTTGTGGCCATGTCTACACTTACAGGGGATCAATGCTGCTATGATGGATGCAGTGGGGATCAATTTAGCGGGTCTAGTTAAGACCCACTAAATCGACCTCAGAGCGCTATCCAGACTCCAATACTTCACCAGAACAAGAAGATTAAGATAAGTCGACGGGAGAGGATAGGACAAGAAGCAGTGGGCTTAAACTGCAGCAAGGCAGCTCAGGTTGGACATTAGGAAAAACTTCCTAACTGTCACGGTGATTAAGCACTGGAATAAATTGCCTAGGGAGGTTGTAGAATCTTCATCATTGGAGATTTTTAAGAGCAGGTTAGATGAACACCTATTGGGGATGGTCTAGATCAGTGGTTCTCAAAGCCGGTCTGCCGCCTGTTCAGAGAAAGCCCCTGGCGGGATGGACCAGTTTGTTTTCCTGCTGCGTCCACAGGTTCAGCCAATCGTGGCTCCCATTGGCCGCGGTTCCCATAGGCCGTGGCTCCCATTGGCTGCGGGAAGGGCAGCCAGCACAGCCCTTGGCCCACGCCGCTTCCCACAGCCCCGATTTGCCTGGAGCGGTGAACCGTGGCCACTGGGAGCCACAGTCGGCCTAACCTGTGGACGTGGCAGGTAAACAAACTGGTCTGGCCCGCCAGGGGCTTTCCCTGAATAAACGGCAGACCAGCTTTTAGAACCACTGGTCTAGATAATACTTAGTTTTGCCATGAGTGGAGGGGACTGGACTAGGAGGCCTCTTGAGGTCCCTTCCAGTCCTACAATTGTATGATTCTATATCCTTAGCCTGGGAATACCAAGACACAGGCTTATTTTAAGTCTGTCATCTCCCTTTAACATTAACAAAGAGAAGAAAACAATAAGGTAATTTTTCTCCTTTTTAAAAATGGGGATAGAGTTCAGTGCCATAAGGACTTTGTTGCCCTGACACAGCAAATTGTCTTTTCCCTACCCACTTACAGAGTATAATCAGGCACACTTTCACTTGCAGTGGTAATTCTTGCAGATCTAATAACTTCCCAATTTACTGGGAGAGCAAAATCTCACTGATTCCTCTTCAATCACCCTTGATGATTCTTGAGGTTCAAAGGTTTTGTTCGGCTCTTTTCTTAGAGTGTAGTCAGTATCCTCTGATTTCACAATGTCAGGCAGTCCAACCATTCCATGATTTTTAACCTACAATTTATTTTCTACTTCAGGGTTTTAATTTCTTTAATAACCTGTATCAGATTGTGGTACTAAATAGCACACTGAATAACTTTCAATTTAATGTCAGATCAGCTGAGTGCTTCTCAAGATTTTTGCTCCACTGAAGTTATCATTTCATGTAGAACCTGTTCTCCCATTTATCGTCTCTTTGGTTTGAGTCATCCTATCAAGTATTTATTTCCAATGAACAATCATTAAAGAATTTAACTTGGTGCTTAACGATGACTGTGTGTCTTGAGAGAGCTACATGTCCTTAGGTCCTGTCAGATTCAAGAGAGACTGCCACTGTTTCAAAGTCACTGGCTTGTTCTGTCCACGTGATTCAGTCCAGAGGAAGGCACTCACACAGACAATTATTTATAAAAGCATGTTTGGGGGAAGAACTCAATGAGAAAGAAATAACAAATTCAAACACCTCAGTTTCCAAGTGTCACACTCAATGATTTTTTTTTTTTTTTAGTGACTGAAGAAAGATTTAATGCTACGTCATAATATAGCAGACTCCACTGATGCCTTTTTCTGCCAGTTACAGGTAAGTACCAATGATCTGCTTCTGAACTTGGACCTGGTCCTATTTATGTTTGCTCATTTTAAAAAAGCACAAAATTGATTAATTTACAAGTAGATATCTTTTTGTTGCCAAGATTTAATAGCTGATTATGTATTTATGCAGCATCAACAACTGAGCTCTGATTGATCAGTGCTGTCACTTTTCCCCTTCGTCTTATGTTCTCTCTTTTTAAAATTTATAGTATATATGTCTAGAGTTGTGGCAAACTGTTTTACAATCTGTGATTACCAATGTACATAAAAAGGTGGTTTGTTTTGTTTTGTTTTTAAAGTGAATTCTCTGTTCAAATTAACGGGGTTATATTGAAAATGGCAGTGGTGTTACCCATAGAATACGGTGCAGTAGTATGAAAACCAAGGTTATGAGTGTGAGAGAAAGAGAGTGTACAAGTCTGGTGGGACATAAAACTGAGAGCCTCATACTCAAGTAATATATCCAATTTCAAGTATTTTGTGAAATTTCAAATGTCCCTGGGATTTTTCAAAACGTCTGTTGTTAACTCAGGATTTCAGGTATTTTGGTGTTAGAAAACACCTGCTTAGAGTGCACCATTTTTGCTGACCTGGCTCTCTTGTGGAAACGTCTATTCTTATTGTTCTTATTATTATCTTATTCTTATTATTCTTACGTTATTCTTCTATATGCTTTAATTGCAATGCAGCACATCCTCAACAAAGGACTTCCTTTTACAACATTCTCAAATTCAGTATAAACTGGCCAGAGAAACCTGAGGTCCAGAAAGCAGAGTTTTATAGTATGTGCGTGACGCTAAAGGAAAAAACTCAGTGACTGGCAAACCTCTGCCCCATATGGATCCCTCACTGTGGCTGTCTGGATCAGTAGCTGGAAGGGCATAGAAGGGAAGTATGTGATTATAACCTCTTTTCAAAGGACAAATGTTTGCTTTAAAAAAGCAGACAAACAAACCCCTATAACTGCAGATCTGTCAAGAAAGAAGGTTCATTGCTCTTTTTATTGTCTGTAAAATGCCAAGAGAGTTTCAAAGAAATAGCAATAAATGTGAAAAAGGACCATTCTGTTCCCTTTACCTTACCACAGTGGCACATTACCTTGCTGTGTGGTTTGGCATCAATTTTTTTTTAATTATTATTTTTTGTATTTGAGTAGGTCAAGAAGGTCTCTTTGTACTAAAGGAATGCTGACACTTTTAAAAAAATAGACTTTTTAAATGTTCTTCATATAGCAGCTACTCCTGCTGTCAGTAAGACTAAAATTTAATACCAATGGAAAGTGCAGAGAGTCAAATGTATTTCTGCAAAATATCATGGAGCCCATTTAATCAAAGATATGTCAATGCATCAGGTAAAATGAGACATTTCCGATCCTCAGAACCAAAGTACGGAAATCTATTGCAGCTCATTGAATTAAATACCTGATAAAAGAATAAAATTGATGAAGATAACGACATCAGGCCTCATTTTGCTAACCCAGAGTATTCTTAATAGTCTTATTGATTTCAATGAGATTATCCATGGAGGACCTGATTCTGTCACTCTTAAACATACCCTTACTCCCATTAAATAGTACCTTCCTCCATGAATATACTCATTGATTTCAATGTCATCTAGGGATGGAGTATTACACAACAAGAGTAAGGATGGCAGATTTCATCCTAAATGAACAAACACACCTTTTAGAAGAACAAATTAATTATTTTTTTATAGCACCTTTAGTGCAATCAGGGGTCAGTGGGTCAGGATGATCAAACAAAATCATTTGAAGATAGCGTATCGCTAAATGCCACATACACAAGTAAGAGTTGACAAGGGAGTAAATTTCTGAAATAATGGCCAAAATTTCTAGACCTGACTGCTAACCCTAAGTGGCTGATTTTCAGAGGTGTGGAGCACTCTGCAACCCCACTTGAAGCTAATGGGGTTAGCAGAGTACTTAGAATCAGGCCACTTCTATTGGCTTTATGATGTAAATATATACTATGTACTCTTTGTACCAGTCAAGTTCTATGAAATAGTCGAGTTCTGTGAATCTCACTCTGTAATGTTTTATCATTATGGAAGATTTATTGCCCTCTAATAATAAACTTACCTTTTATTCATAAGTTCCTTACCACTTTTGCCATGCTGTGTTGGTTAGAAACAATTGTAAAATACTGAGTAGACCTCAGAAGGGTATTTAACTATGATTTTATGATCCTTTTAATTAAGGATGGGGAAGCATCTGCATATCTCCTTTGAAAATGGGAAAGTAAAGATGCAGGCCTTGTCTTCACTACCACAGTAAGTCAACCTACGTTACGCTACTCCAGCTACATGAATAATGTCCGATGTTTGTTTATGAGAAGGTCATGCAAGACAGTATAAAAAGTCTTACTAAAGTCAAGATATACCACATCTACCACTTTCCCCCATCCAAAAGATTTGCTACCCTGTCAAAGAAAGCTATTAGGTTGGTTTGACATGATTTGTTCTTGACAAACCCATTACTGATCACCTTATTATCTTATAGGTGTCTGCAAACTGATTATTTGTTCCATTATCTTTCCTGGTACTGCAGTTAAGGTGACTGGCTGTAATTCACTGGGTTGTCCTTATTTTCCTTTTTATAGATTGGCACTATATTTTCCCTTTTCCAGTCCTCTGGAATCTCTCCCATTTTCCATGATTTTCAAAGATAATCACTAATGGCTCAGATATCTCCTCAGTCAGCCTCCTGAGTATTTTAGGAAGTATTTAGGCGCTGGTGACTTGAAGACATCTAACATATCTAAATAATGTTTAACTTATTCTTTCCCTATTTTAGCCTCTGATCCTACCTCATTTTCACTGGCATTCATTAAATTACAAGTCCAATTGCCGCTAAATATTTTGGTGAAAATTGAAACAAAAAAATCATTTAGCACTTACGCCATTTCCACATTTTCTGTTATTGTTTTCCCCACTCATTGAGTAACAGGCCAACCCAGATCCTTGGTTTTCCTTTTGCTTCTAGTTTATTTATAGAATGTTTTCTTGTTACCCTTTCTGTCTCTAGCTAGTTTAATCTTGTTTTGGGTCTTGGCCTTTCTAATTTTGTCCCTACATACTGTGTTATTTGTTTATATTCATCTATGTAATTTGACCTAGTTTCTATTTTTTCTAGGACTCTATTTTGCATTTCCGATCATTGAAGATCTCCTGGATAAGCCAGCGTGGTCTTCTGTGTTGGAATTTTGTGGTTCCCAATAATAAGCAAATGAGTCAGATGCCATGCAGAATCAAGAGTCTTGATTCAATTCAATTCAATTCAATTTAACAAGACTTTATTCAATGTGCACAAAGGGAGAGTCCCTGATACAAAAATCATCCAGAGTCCCTCCAGCAAGGAGCCCTTCCCAGTGCTATTTTACAGCACATGGCAGTTGCATAACAAGTTACATAACACAAACCTCTAACCAATCATATTTAACCTTTCTATATATGGATTTGTTCATCACATGCTTATACTTCTCCACTCCACATGTTGAGCTCCCCCACAACCCCTTGGCCTTTTCTAGAATGTTCTAAGGTGGAGAGCCACAGCATGCTTCTTTATGCATAAGTACCTTTTAAATCACATTTTCTTTAACATGAACACAAGCGTACCCTTCATCTGCTATACTGCCTAGCTTTTCTATGCACTTGGATAGTTTGCTCTTGTGCCCTTAATAATGTCTCTTTGAAAAACTGACAACTCTTTTGAACTGTTTTTCCACTTTGCTTCCCCCGGGTTCTTACCTACCACTGTCTGAGTTTGCTAAA
The DNA here is from genome assembly GCF_965152235.1 of Eretmochelys imbricata. Lineage (NCBI taxonomy): Eukaryota > Metazoa > Chordata > Testudines > Cheloniidae > Eretmochelys > Eretmochelys imbricata. The sequence continues at coordinate 131,205,846 of NC_135572.1, forward strand.
GTCTATGTTGTTGAAATCCATCATCTTTATTGTGCTGTATTCCCTCCTACCATTCCTTAGAATCATGAACTCTACCATTTCATGATCACTTTCACCCAAGCTGCCTTCCACTTCCAAATTCTCAACCAGTTCCTCCCTATATATCAAAATCAAATCTAGAATAGCCTCTCCTCTAGTAGCTTTCTCCACCTTCTGAAATAAAAAAAATTTTCTCCAATACAGTCCAAGAACTGGTTGGATAATCTGTGCCCTGCTCTGTTATTTTCCCAACAGATGTCTGGGTAGTTGAAGTCCCCCATCACCACCAAGTCCTGTGCTTTGGATGATTTTGTTAGTTGTTTAAAAAAAGTCTCATCCACCTCTTCTTTCTGGTTAGGAGGTCTACAGTAGACCCCTACCATGACATCACCCTTGTTTGTTACCCCTTTTATCCTTACCCAGAAACTTTAAACAAGTCTGTCTCCTATTTCCATCTCAACCTCAGTCCAAGTGTATACATTTTTGATATATAAGGCAACAGCTCCTCCCTTTTTTCCTTGCCTGTCCTTCCTGAGCAAGTTGTACCCTTCTATCCCAATATTCCAGTCATGTGTATTATCCCACCAAGTCTCTGTGATGTCATGTAATAGTTGTGCTTATTAACTAGCATTTCTAGTTTTTCCTGCTTATTCCCCATACTTCTTGCATTAGTATACAAACATCTAAGATACTGATTTGATTTTCCCCTAGGTTTTCTCTTGTGTCTCCCTTATCCCTTCTATAACAGCTCTTATCCTTGCTATATATTAGAGAACAAATTCATGCATTTGTACTCTGGAGAAGGTGGTTATTTTTGTGCACCATTGAACCAGTGAGGTTGAGACGGAAGCAGAGGACCTGGATGTTAACTCTCATGGTAGTCAGGAAAAAGTGGTTTTAAATGGGAGATTGTTAGACTTTGCTGATACTAGCTGATGTGTGTATCAGCTGTACAAATTGCTGTAACAGTTCTCTCTTTCCTGAGTTCCCTTGACATCCAGGGCCTTTCCCATAGCAGGTTATTCCCACTGCCTGGAGAGGTGGAGTACTGGGTTGGTATAAGTGGGACTCATGGGCTGTGTCTCCTCTACCCTATCTGAGGCTGATACAAAGATTAGCAGGAGGGGAGCCTGGTAGAGCTGATGCAGGGTTGCATTTAATAACTGAGCCACTGGGATCATTGCAGTGCTCCACAGCATGGTCCTGCTTGCGCCATCCATCTCCCTCACACACACCCATCTTTTTTGGGTGGGGTTGTTCCCCATCTCAATTCTTAGGGCTTCTCCAGATTCCAATGGTGGCAGAGTCACCAGTGCTTCTCCCTAAACCTCCTTCCCACTCTTTCCTATTCTGGGAACTATTTCTCCCTGGACTTACAAACTGCTCCTGGTTTCTGAGATGAGGGGGGGAGGTCACAAGTGCTCCTACCACATTCCCTATTCTGCTCTCATTTTGGGTGTATGGGGAGGGATGGGGTTAAGAGGAGTTACTCCCCTAAGGAATACGAGATGCTTCTCCTCTCCCCACTCCCAGGAGTAGAGGTGGGAGCAGGGAAAAGGCAAACCTACCTCCAGATATCTTAGGGCTGCTGTAGCCTCTGCAAGAATTCTCCACTGCCCCACCTGGCCCCTTACATAGCTCAGTGATATAGGCATCTATCTGGGCAGAGCTTTGACCTGCAATCCAGAATAAAAGGAAAAGGCAATCATTCTGTGCTCCTAAATATATAAAATAAAATAAAAAATGGCCTTTTACTCATCCTGACCCTCATTTTTACAGAATACATATATAGATATATAGATCAATAGATAGATTGATAGATATACATGACTGAAGACAAAGTAAAAAAAAATAGACAAAAAGGTAAAAAATTACAAAAGCACCTAACTGACTTAGAACCCCAAGTCCCTTTTTCAAAAGGGGCCTAAATCTCACTGAAAGCCATTGGGATCTGGGCTTCTAAATCACATAGGAGCTTTTGAAAATGTTACCAAAAGCACTAATGTCATTCAAATAAAGTTTTCTTTCTGGTCCTCAATCCCAGGAGGAAATGTTACATGCTTGGTTGGGTTTTGAAAAAGTGTTTATGTTTTAAGTAAAATTGATATGCTTTGTGCTGTCATGTGGTAAAACAAGGTCAAAGAAGTGAGTTTTGCGTTTGGCCTGGAAGATGATGAGATTTGTTTGCGGTCATTTCAGTTCCCGCAGAAGTGAATTTCACAGTCTTATACCAGCCACCTCGAAAGCTCTATCTCCTGCACACTAGCTTCATCCTTGAGACAGACAGTTCCTGAGGAGCAGGGCTATTAAGGTTCCGGAGGGTTAGATGGTATCTAAAATAATCTATGCCCTGTCCTTTCAGAGCCTCAATAAGGAATAAAATCTAAAATTTGACTCAATGTCCTACAATGAGCTAACAGACTGAGCAGAGTATAGGGTTTACTTGCTCTTGGTAACTCATATTGTTGCTTTGTAGCTTTTTTAGGGATAATTCTTTCAAGCCTAAGGTAAATTGAATTATAATAACCTTTTCATGAGGTAATGGACATGTGTATGATTGGGATCAGCTCATTACTAGGAAGAAGGGGATGAAGTCTTCACTTCCTAAATTGTTTCTTATGGAAGCTGCTATTTGTAAGACCAGACCCAGTCTAGAAATCTAGAAAGATGTGTAAGCTGAAGACTAGCTTGAAGATTTGTATATGTATATACTCAGCTGAAGAAGAGAGCAGCATGAGGGCAATCTCCTTGAAGGGTTTTTCTCTGCCTACAAGCATAACCTCTGACTTGCTTGGGTTTAGCTTCAGTTAACTCCTCCTAATCAACCTGCTGATCTCAGCCAGGCAGCAGGACAGCAAGCTGATAGTATAGCTTGTGAACAGTTGCGTATAAGCTTCATATGATTAGCTACTGAGCCCATGAAATGTCACCCTTTCACTTGTATTTAGTAGCTAAATGTAGCAGTCTGATTCAGTATCACACTGCACTTTGTATAGTCATTTACACTAGTTTACAATGGGTGTGAAAGGCTACTGTTCTGATTTGATAGCATCTTACATCCTTTTTGCACTCACTTTGCACTGTGATAAGTGACTACACAAAGTGCAGGGCAGCAGCAAATGGGTCCTAGGCATTTTGTTAAGAGATTTATTTATTTAGGTCTAGATTATATTTTACCTTCCTATAGGTCTGCTAAGTAATATCCAGGTCAACAAAAATAAAGTGAAAGAAAAATGAAGTCAATAGTCTCTTTGAGACACATATCCACATCAGAAAGTGCCACACTATCAAATATAGCTGGCAGTCTTTGTGCTAGAATCTGGAATAGCAAAAGGCACAGTACTGACAGTTCGGATTGAGGAGCATTGTGATGAAGTTTTGTATATTGCCTGCATATACAAAACTTCAGCAAATACATCCAGAGCTATTGGTTTTTCACATACATGAGCACTGCATTCATGTTTATGAATTTAGGGTCAGATTCTAAACCGCTTACTCACAGTAAGGTATGTCTGTAATGAAGCTGGTAGCATGTTTCCAAGAGAGGGTAGACAAATGTGATAGCTCTGCTCACACCAAAAATACTGCAGTGTAGCCAGAGGCAGTTGCTTGGGTAAGCAAGGATGTACCCAGGGGATCTGGGCAGGTTTGCACTCAACTCAGGCTAGCTGCTACCTGGGCTACCCCCAGCTACACTGCTATTTTTAGCACATAGCTCAAACAGAGCTAATGTGTGTCTCTCTAGCTGTGCTGGGACACACACTTCCAACTGCAGTACGGTTATACCCGAGGTTACTCCTTGAGTGATCCAGTTGGCAGTGGGATTACTCATGCTCTAAGGTACCATTTGACATGAGAAAAAGTATTAGAATTTAGCCTTTTAACATATACAATTATTTTATTGTTCATATATTTGGAGTGTTTACTAGAATCATGTGAATAATGATTTTTTTTGGTTCATTGTGAGTTCAAAAAATTAGGTTACAGAAATCATTTTGGGTCAAGTTGAATATGAATTTTTTCAAAATTTTTAGCAAATCAAAAAGTACTAAAAAATTAATTTTAGATCACCCTTGACCCAAAATGAAATGTTCCATTTCAGTTTTGAGCATTCAATCTTTTTTGAATTGTTTTTCATAATACTGAAGGAAATTTCAAAACAAAAAGTCATTTGAATTGAAAAAGCAAAAATATTTCACTTAAAATGGTGAAACAAAATGTTTTAGTTTTTCTGTATTTTTGTTTGTCTGAAACAATTTTTGAAAACATCACAAATTCATGAAATAACACAGTGTTGATGAATCTGCATGTGTTCCTGACAAAAACTGTGTCCAAAAGAATTTCACTTAGTCTTTATTTTATTAACAATTCATTTAAAACTATTTAATGGTGCGTGAAATCCTTCCTGCACACATATTTAATGTTAATTTATTTTCTTTTTTTTGTTAGTAAACAATCAATGCATACATGCTTAAAGTAAACTCCATGGTAACACAACTTTCCTATCCACCCTTCCTTATGAGGGTTTGAAGAGATCATAGCTTTAACTTGCTTTAAACTTGCTACTCCTCTAACATGAACTAAATATAAAGGAAAAGAAAAATAAAGCTTCCATAGTTATACACACCTGACCATTTGCCACCATGTTTTCCATTGCTTATTCACTGAGTTGAATAGGAAACACCAGCAGATTGTAGTGTCTCAAATTATCACAAATGGGTTTGACACAGGTGACTCTGTAATTTAGATACAGCTATAAAAACGTTTACTCAGAAGTAGTTATGGCTTAGAATGCACTTGAAAGTTACATGCAAGCTGACCTGAAACGCTCTCCAAATGTTGCGTTGGGCTATTGCCTGACATTAAAGCACATTTTATCTGCTTTTCCAAAGACAAACTTTTACTTTACTTTTCATATAATTGCTTGGGTGTTATGAACTAAAACAAAAGATACAGCTTGGGTGAAAGCTAATCTAAGAAGACTTCAGAATCTAGTGCTGGAACCTGGTAATGGCTCATTGAAAAACAAATTGAAAAGATGAGATTAAAAAAAAGAGACCCAGTGACCCAACCCTGACCCAAATGCTGAGTGGACTTGGAACACTAGTGAAATCCTCATGGAAGGATGAGGAGGGAACAACAGCCCCCTGAGCAGTCACCTCAGAGCACATTTGCAGCCACCCCAACATCATCCTTGCCACTTGCCACGAGAGAGAAAATCTCTGCTCCACTCACAAACATTGCAACTGGGAGATGATTGGGCAGTGCCTTCCTTGACATATGGAGAGTGGGTTCTCCCCAGCTGAGTAACATCAGAGAAAACTGAGGGACTGAGTGTTCCCCTCTTCCCTGGAGCGCAATACAGTAAAGCAGTTCAGGTGGCAACATGAGCCCATCAGTCAGAGGATACAATTTCCCTGGGAAGGTCTATTGGAAAATGGGAACAGAAGAGACTTCCATCTCTCCTTCACCCACAAGCACCTGTTTTTAGTAAACAGAGATTCCCCCCAATCTGCATATCGTTCTCCCTCCAGCTATCAGGAGGCTTTGTGACAGTTAGTATCAACCCAGGATTGCAGTAGCCCCATAGGCCCTGTGCAGGAGATGCAGAGTAGGATGTATGGAGAACCAGTCATAAGGCACTCCTCAGTGCTGGTAGGGAAGCTCCAAAAGAAAGGCTTAAAAGAAATTTCTACAGCCAACTCCAAACATGAAAAAGAAGCTATTGCAGAGCCAGGAGTCAAACCAGCACAGAATAAACAACTTCTTGGACAAGGTGCGCAAGAACGACAGAGAAAGCCACAGTGAGATGAAGACGGTTGAGAAGAGTCAGGTTCTGTGACCATACACAAAGAGTAAGTCCATGTCAGCTTGACCAATCTTGAAGAACATGGAGCAACAGAAGGGGTGGGCTCTTTATATTTTAATGTGTTGGAAGACCTTCACTTATCCTCGGAATAATTATGTAAATATAGGGGCTTTTTGGAATCATATTCCTGAGGACAGTATTGAGTCTCAGTTGTTAAAACATATGTCCAGATCACTGAGTCATTCTGGGAGCAATTACACTTACTGCCAGTCCCTCTCAGCACTATTACCTGTCAGTGCCACAGCAGTACTGATTCTTGAGCAAAAAGCATTAAACACGTCTGGGAGGCTACTATGTGGATCTGCTGGTAGAGACCACTGAGAAACTGAAAGACACCAACTAAAATACTTAAAATATGACATTCAAAATCTAGGGAAAGATGAATACTGGAAATAGAGGCAACAGTTGCAACAAGTGAAATTACAGTAAGGGAGATGTAATACAAACATAAAAAGGCAAAAAAAGGGGGTCAAACATCCTGGTCTTAAAAGCAACAAAGTTAGGGGCTGAATTAAGGGCAGAAATAGCAAAGTAACCACCATCGACAAAACAGAACTTCTTTTTTTATCCAGAAGGAAGGATTTCAGTTTTGAAGCAATGCCTAGTAAGTTATGTTGTAGCCAGAACCTGAGAGAGCCAATGAAAGCAGACAGAATGATCAGAGAATGAGCTGAGGAAGCATGTCACTCTCAGGGGATTGGTGATCTAGGCTTAAGCAAACAATGAGACATTCTAGAGGGAGAAGACAGATGGAGAGAAGGAGATAGAATTCAGCCTTGTGGCAATTACCTGATGAAAGGTCCGAAAGAAATTTCTACAGCCGATTCCAGAAATGAAAAAGAAGAATCAGCAGAGAAGAAACGACTTCTTGGACAAGATGCTCAAGAAGGACAGATAGAGCCACAATGAGATGAAGACGGTTGAGAAGGGTCTGTGATCATACGCAAAAACTAAGTCATATCTGGCTGTAAATCTTGAAGACACTTCAATATATTAATAGAGTGCTACACTTGGTTCAGTGACATTGTTCTGTAATTCAAGTGACGTAATTGCATATGTAAGTAGTACACTTGGTCACACAGTAGGATGATTCATCTGGTTCTTCATAATAGCCCAAGAGGAATACACCTACTTCATTTCAGAAACCTTTATTGTTGTCTTTAGAGGTCTGTATGGGATCAGATAAGGAGAATCACTTGACTTCAGTATTTCCACTGAGTACCCCCAAAATATTTTCTACAAAGGTTTCAGTGTTGCTCTAATCAGACCTCAATATGTTTGTCATACAAGAATCATGAAAAGAACATAGTCTGTGGAACTAATCCATACCTCATACCTACAGTGTTTTACTGCAGGAAAGATATAGTACATGCTACTGTTGGGTAGAAGCCAGCTGGATAAGGCAGTAGATGGAAAACAGTGTGGAAAATGGAAAAAATGGAAAGTGAAATTACTGTGTGCTCAAGGGAAGAAACAAGAGAAGTATAGTGAGATCTGAATTAGGAAACGTTAGAAAGAGATTCCCACAGTGGAAAGTATTGGCATCTCACAGCACTTTGTTTACTTTCTACCTCAGTGGCCTGAAATAAGGAATGTGCACTCAAGTCATGGCGAAGGAGGTCTAGTCAACGCAATGGAAGAGGGAAACAAAATTCAGAGCTAGTCATAGGCAGATTACATAACTAAGTAGGCATTTTATGGAATTCAGTAAAAAGAAAAGAAGTACTTGTGGCACCCTAGAGACTAACAAATTTATTTGAGCATAAGCTTTCGTGAGTTACAGCTCACTTCATCGGATGCATTCAGTGGAAAATACAGTGGGGAGATTTATATACATAGAGAACATGAAACAATGGGTGTTACCATACACACTGTAACCAGAGTGATCGCTTAAGGTGAGCTATTACCAGCAGGAGAGTGGGGGAGGGAAAAACCTTTTGTAGTGATAATCAAGGTGGGCCATTTCCAGCAGTTGACAAGAACGTCTGAGGAACAGTGGGGGGGGGGGAATATAAACATGGGGAAATAGTTTTACTTTGTGTAATGACCCATCCACTCCCAGCCTCTATTCAAGCCTAAGTTAATTGTATCCAGTTTGCAAATTAATTCCAATTCAGCAGCCTCTCGTTGGAGTCCATTTTTGAAGTTGTTTTGTTGAAGAATTGCCACTTTTAGGTCTGTAAGCAAGTGATCAAAGAGATTGAAGTGTTCTCCGACTGGTTTTTGAATGTTATAGTTCTTGACATCTGATTTGTGTCCATTTATTCTTTTACGTAGAGACTGTCCAGTTTGACCAATGTACATGGCAGAGGGGCATTGCTGGCACATGATGGCATATATCACATTGGTAGATGTGCAGGTGAATGAGCCTCTGATGGTGTGGCTGATGTGATTAGGCCCTATGATGGTGTCCCCTGAATAGATATGTGGACACAGTTGGCAACAGGTTTTGTTGCAAGGATAGGTTCTTGGGTTAGTGGTTCTGTTGTGTGGTGTGTGGTTGCTGGTGAGTATTTGCTTCAGGTTGGGGGGCTGTCTGTAAGCAAGGACTGGCCTGTCTCCCAAAATGTGTGACAGTGATGGGTCATCCTTCAGGATAGATTGTAGATCCTTGATAATGCATTGGAGAGGTTTTAGTTGGGGGCTGAAGGTGATGGCTAGTGGTGTTCTGTTATTTTCTTTGTTGGGCCTGTCTGGTAGTAGGTGACTTCTGGGTACTCTTCTGGCTCTGTCAATCTGTTTCTTCACTTCAGCAGGTGGGTATTGTAGTTGTAAGAATGCTTGATAGAGATCTTGTAGGTGTTTGTCTCTGTCTGAGGGGTTGGAGCAAATGCGGTTGTATCGTAGAGCTTGGCTGTAGACAATGGATCGTGTGGTGTGGTCTGGATGAAAGCTAGAGACATGTAGGTAGGAATAGCCGTCAGTAGGTTTCCGGTATAGGGTGGTGTTTATGTGACCATTGCTTATTAGCACCGTAGTGTCCAGGAAGTGGATCTCTTGTGTGGACTGGTCCAGGCTGAGGTTGATGGTGGGATAGAAACTGTTGAAATCATGGTGGAATTCCTCAAGGGCTTCTTTTCCATGGGTCCAGATGATGAAGATGTCATCAATATAGCACAAGTAGAGTAGGGGCATTAGGGGACGAGAGCTGAGGAAGTGTTGTTCTAAGTCAGCCATAAAAATGTTGGCATACTGTGGGGCCATGCGGGTACCCATAGCAGTGCCGCTGATTTGGAGGTATACATTGTCCCCAAATGTGAAATAGTTATGTGTGAGGACAAAGTCACAAAGTTCAGCCACCAGGTTAGCCGTGACATTATCGGGGATAGTGTTCTTGACGGCTTGTAGTCCATCTTTGTGTGGAATGTTGGTGTAGAGGGCTTCAGCATCCAGAGTGGCCAGAATGGTGTTTTCAGGAAGATCACTGATGGATTGTAGTTTCCTCAGGAAGTCAGTGGTGTCTCGAAGATAGCTGGGATTGCTGGTAGTGTAGGGCCTGAGGAGGGAGTCTACATAGCCAGACTCCTGAGGAGGGAGTCTACATAGCCAGACAAGCCAGCCAATGCCTGAGATGATGGGGCGTCCAGGATTTCCAGGTTTATGGATCTTGGGTAGCAGATAGAATACCCCAGGTTGAGGTTCCAGGGGTGTGTCTGTGCGGATTTGTTCTTGTGCTTTTTCAGGGAGTTTCTTGAGCAAATGCTGTAGTTTCTTTTGGTAACCCTCAATGGGATCAGAGGGTAATGGCTTGTAGAAAGTGGTGTTGGAGAGCTGCCAAGCAGCCTCTTGTTCATATTCTGACCTATTCATGATGATGACAGCACCTCCTTTGTCAGCCTTTTTGACTATAATGTCAGAGTTTTTTCTGAGGCTGTAGCTGGCATTGTGTTCTGCACGGCTGAGGTTATGGGGCAAGTATGCTGCTTTTCCACAATTTCAGCCCGTGCACGTCGGCGGAAGCACTCTATGTAGAAGTCCAGTCTGATGTTTCGACCTTCAGGAAGAGTCCACCCAGAATCCTTCTTTTTGTAGTCTTGGTAGGAAGGTCTCTGTGGGTTAGTATGTTGTTCAGAGGTATGTTGGAAATATTCCTTGAGTCAGAGGCGTCGAAAATAGGATTCTAGGTCACCACAGAACTGTATCATGTTGTGGGAGTGGAGGGGCAGAAGGAGAGGCCCCGAGATAGGACAGATTCTTCTGCTGGTCTAAGAGTATAGTTGGATAGATTAACAATATTGCTGGGTGGGTTAAAGGAACCACTGTTGTGGCCCCTTGTGGCATGTAGTAGTTTAGATAGTTTAGTGTCCTTTTTCTTTTGTAGAGAAGCAAAGTGTGTGTTGTAAATGGCTTGTCTAGTTTTTGTAAAGTCCAGCCCCGAGGAAGCTTGTGTGGAAGGTTGTTTTTTTATGACAGTATCCAGTTTTGAGAGCTCATTCTTAATCTTTCCCTGTTTGCTGTAGAGAACGTTGATCAGGTGGTTCCGCAGTTTCTCAGTGGAATTCAGTGTTTTTATAATTAGGGACTAAAAACATGCCAAGGGAATAAGTGTACTCTCAGAGGTGATATGCTACATAGAGTATCACAAATCTGGGGAAGAATATGAATACATTTTGTGACTATGAGAAATATACTATTTCCCACACAATATCCAAAAATAACCAGTGATTTTGGATGCCCAATTTGAGATGCCTTATGGGAGCCTGACTTTCACAGGACAAGTGCTCAGTACTTTCTGAAAGCCAGACCACATTAAGGTGTCTCCAGCTGAGCACCCCAAAACCCTTTATCCTCAGCTGGTGTAAACTGACCAAGCTCTTGACTTCAGTGGAACTACATCATTGTATACCAGGTGAGGATTCAGCCCAATCATTTAAAACACATTAAAACACTTATGGACCAACAAAGAAACTGGCTGTTCTCTGTTTCTGAGTCCAAGACTGCTGTCATATACAAATCTGCATTTTTCTATTTACTATTTGTTATGCAGTAGGGCTAATTCACTACTGTTGCCCATTGAGATCCATAGAATTACACTGGTGTCAAGTGAAATATGAATGACAGCCTGTCATAAACATACAGCTAAGGGTAGCATAAAATCCCTCCTTTACCTGTATGGGGTTAATCACTTCCATTAACCTAGCTGGCACCTGACCAGAAGGACTAATGCGGAAAGAAGATACTTTCAAATATGGGAGGCAGAAGGGGGAAGGTTTTGTTTGTGCTCTTTGTTTTAGTTCTCTCTTGGGACAGAGAGGGGCCAGGGCAGGAAAAAAAAATATCTCCTAAAACCCTGCCTGAAATAAGCATCTAAAATTACAAAAATTGTAAGTAAAGCCAGGAAAGGCGTTAGATTATCTTTTGTTTTGGCTTGTGAATTTTTCCTATGCTATGAGGAAGGTTTATTCCTGTTTTTTGTAACTTTGAAGTTTTGCCTAGAGGGGAATCCTCTGTGTTTTATATCTTATTACCCTGTAAAATTACCTTCCATCCTGATTTTGCAGAGGTGCTTCTTTTACTTTTTCTTTATAATAAAGTTCTGCTTTTAAGAACCTGATTGGTTTTTAGTGTCCTAAAAACCGAAGGGTCTGGTGTGTGCTCACCTTGTTTACCTATTTGGTTGGTATATTATTCTCAAGCCTCCCCAAGAAAGGGGATGAAGGGGCTTGGAGGGATATTTTGGGGAAACAGGAACTCCAAGTGGTCCTTTTCCTGAATCTTCGTGTAACTCACTTGGTGGTGGCAGCAGTACCATCCCAGGACAAGGAAGGATTTGTGCCTTGGGGAAGTTTTTAACCTTAGCTGGTAGAAATAAGCTAAGGGGGTCTTTCCTGCAGGTCCCCACATCTGTACCCCAGAGTTCAGAGTGGGGAGGGAACCCTGACACAGCCTTTCTATATTCTTGATATTTTCATTTTATCACTTAATATGACCAAAATATAAGCAGTAAATGAAAGGTCCTAGCCACAAGGGAAAAAAGGAATCCAAACAATGATAGAGTTAACACTTCAGGAAAGGGGACAGCAAGGTGTACTTCACACTTCTATAGTGCGTTGCATCACGTTCAAAGTGCTGTACAACTGTTCATTAATAAAATGCCTCCTTTCATCCTCCCATACTAATTAGTAGGAAAATGGGAAGATGTTAGCGGTGTTAATGTGCATACATATGGTACAACATAATACCATTGCCATTTATTAATTGGTGTGACAGGAGAGATATTTTTATTGGAAATGATTCAAGGAAAGGGGAAGCAACACTGTTACCTGCTCAATTTAAGGTACCCCATCTATACCCTACCGAGGGCTTAAGGCATGACCCGATCAATTTAGGAACCCCCACCCTTTCTCTTCTGAGGGCTCAAGGAGTAAGGCACCTGTTCTTACCCATGGGGCTCAGGAATAAACCCGGTCAATTTAAGTACCTGCCCTTTCCCTCAAGGCTCAGGGCTCTATGGGTCTGCGGAACCTTTTCCCAGCGAAAGAGCCTTACACAGTTGTGCTCTAAACATATATTTATTAGCAACGCACACAGAATACATATACCAGGCAAATCTTTTATGCTCACCACTCCCAATATACAGACAAATTTCACCTGTTGGCCAGTCAGGATTCATTAATTGGGGCTTCCTGGCGAAGCCTGTGCACATCATGGTCGTGCAGAGGGGTCAGAGTTCTAGCAGCTTGATGTTTCACTGCAGTTTGGAAATAGTTCACAAAGAGCATTGTTTTTCATTTATATTATACAGGTAAAACTAGCTCTCTCCTTCAAATTTACTAAACCTATCACATTATCCCACATTCCTAAATAACAAAAAATTTAACCAATTACACACTGGCACCTATGCGTCCTCCTTCTTGCCCAAGTTTTTTACATTTTATCTTTCATGCCCAAATTGTAACTTAGTTGGGACCTTCTCTGTTTGTCCAGATGGTCAGCATAAAACGCTGGTCAGAGCTTATCCTACCATTTGATGAGTCTCTTTCTGTATCCTCTCTAATTTTCCCAGTGTCTTTACAACCTTGGTGGTTATAACTCTCGTTAGGGACATTCCTGAGGTGGGGGTGCTCTGTCAGCAGCAGAACATTCCTTTTTTTCAATTTTAGTGGTGAACTCCCTGAGTTTCGCTCAAGGCTGGTTTAATATGGGGGCGGGGTGAGATGGACGTTGATCAGGTCTCAGGTCTCAGGCCTACAACATGAGAGGGGAAAAGGGTACCAAGAGACTGCAGGGTAAGGAGACAGAGATATGAAAGGGAAAGATGATAAATAAAACTGAAGGACATAGCTATTTGGGGATAGGTACCTATTACTATTTTAGCAAAAAGGGGAGTAGAATGGAAATAACCTCCTTTCTGCCCATCCACAAAGTGATGATGAAGAATTTCTGCTGGCTGAATCAAGAGTAATACCATCTATAAGTCACGTCCATTATAGCCCAGTCTGGGCATGTGTCTATATTACCTATAGTAGCCTCACAAAGCCTACATACTAAAGGTGCCATACTAAACAAAACATGAGGAGTGTGACTCCTGCACAAACTCCTGGATTCTTCCCTTCTCTCCCGCAACACCTAGCAGCGGAACCACATCAGTAAAGCCCCTCAAAGAAAAGAACACACCTGTTGTATGAAACATAACAGTTCTGGGTTAACTAAACCTCTGACTGCTTCGTGGCCTCTTGAGAGCACTGTGTCTCAGGCCTCTAATGGTCATGTCTGTCTGGGCAGGAATCGACATTCCTCTCCCTCCAGACCAAAATTTTAGGGTTGCAGTTCCCTTTGTAATTCACTCTGTTTATCTCAGTAGCCCTGACTTTAGCCCAGCATCTGCAGTTCTGCTTTCTCTCAGGGGCATTGATAGAGTTTCACAAAACACAGTACGTTTATTTGGGACAAAAGCATTACAGAGAAAACATATCAAAACAGTGTACATACATGCTAAACTTACCAGGTGTTACCCATAATCCACATGGGATCCTGGTAGGTCTGCACTCAAGTTTGCAGTGTTGTAGCTGTGCTGGTCCCAGGATATTAGTGACGCAAGCTGAGTGAGGAAATATCTTTTATTGGACCAACTTCTGTTGGTGAAAGAGCCAAGCTTTCAAGCTACACAAAGGTTTTCTTCAGGTGAAAGCTTGTATCTTTCACCAACAGAAGTTAAGATATTACCTCACCCACCTTGTACACAGGTTTGTCAGTTATTGCTTCTAGAGGGTATCACTTCCTGAGTCAGCTCAGGTTGGCTTATTATACAGTTTGGGGACTTTGTTGCTGGACCTCTTGAATCCAGTCAAAACCAGTATATGCAATTCCTCCCAGGGGTGGTACTTCTACAGACATGTTCAACTGTCTAGAGATTTCCATTAATTACTCCTTAGTGATTCCAGATTTCCGCAGAAAACCCACCAAGCGAGTCAGGAACACAAAGATGCGCATACTGTTCTCTGATGTAATAGTCTTTGAAGTTTCCATGCTTCCAAGATTTCACATCTGTTACAATGTTTATTACTTGTTTTATGAGTTAGTTATTATTTACATAGTAGCATAGATGTGCAGGATGATTTACAGAGAGATAAAAGGTGCGATCCCTCAGTTACTGATAGCTTTTCAGAATGCTCGAGTATAGAAAATGAATTTGTGATCTCAGGGCAGCAGATAGGTTACAGTTAGGGCTGTCAATTAATCACAGTTAAAGAGATTGCATGACAGTACCTGTATGAGGTGAATTGAAAAATATTATTTCTTTTATCTTTTTTACAGTGCAAATATTTGTAATTAAAATAATAATATAAAGTGAGCACTGTATATTTTATATTCTGTGTTGTAATAGAAATCAATATATTTGAAAATGTAGAAAACATCCAAAATATTTAAATAAATGGTATTCTATTATCATTTAACAGTGCAATTAAATATTGTTTTTAATTTTAATATTGAGTGAGGGCCCACTGTTCTGGTTCAAGTTCTGTTCAATAACTGTTCATTAACTATTTAGATAATGGCATAGAGAGTACACTTATAAAGTTTGCAGGCGATACCAAGCTGGGAGGGTTTGCAAGTGCTTTGGAGGATAGGATTAAAATTCAAAATGATCTGGACAAATGGGAGAAATGGTCTGAATAACATTCAAGAAGGACAAATGCAAAGTATTCCACTTAGGAAGGAACAATCAGTTGCACACATACAAAATGGGAAAGACTGCCTAGCAAGGAGTACTGTACAATGGGATCTAGGGGTCATAGTGGATCATAAGCTAAATATGAGTCAACAGTCTAACACTTGCAAAAAAAGCAAACATCATTCTGGGATGTATTAGTAGGAGTGTTGTAAGCAGGACACGAGAAGTAATTCTTCCACTCTACTCCGCACTGATTAGGCCTCAACTGGAGTATTGTGTCCAATTCTGGGCACCACATTTCAGGAAAGATGTGGAGAAATTGGAAAAAGTCCAGAGAAGAGCAACAAAAATGATTAAATGTCTAGAAAACATGACCTATGAGGGAAGATTGAAAAAAATGGGTTTGTTTAGTCAGGAGAAGAGAAGACTGAGAGGGGACATGATAAGAGTTTTCAAGTACATAAAAGGTTGTTACAAGGTGGAGGGAGAAAAATTATTCTCCTTAACATCTGAGGATAGGACAAGAAGCAATGGCCTTAAATTAGGTTGGACATTAGGAAAAACTTCCTAACTGTCAGGGTGGTTAAGCGCTGGAATAAATTGCTCAGGGAGGTTGTGGAATCTCCATCATTAGAGATTTTTAAGAGCAGGTTAGACAAACACCTTTCAGAGATGTTTGAAAGGTCCCCAACTTGGTGCCTGCGGGTGCCATGACGCTCACCGGGGCATTTTTGGGTGCCCACAGGACACCCCGCTGCCGAAATGCCACCGAGAAGCATTGCCGTTTCTCGGCAGCATTTCAGTGGCGACGCTTCTTCCCACTGCCGCTTTTTGGCGGCAGCATTTTGGCGGCGGGGTGTCTGGCGCCCGCCACGGTCTTCTGGGAATAACAATATGCTATTCCCACAAGAAAGGTTGGGGACCACTGGTCTAGATAATACTTAGTCCTGCCATGATAGCAGGGAACTGGACTAGATGACCGATATATGATTCTATGATTTCATGATTAATAGTGATTAATTTCTTTAATCATTTGATAGCCCTAATTACTATACACATACTCCCCCTCAGAACTGGCACTAAGTAGCAAACTCAACAGAGAGGCCAAGACCTGAACTAGAGTGGGGTTTGAATTACCTGTTAGAGGTAGAGATTGGCAGGTCAATAAGGAGGACGTTGTACTGCTGCTGCCTGTGATGTACTGGTTCTCTGGATAAAAAAGGTCTTGTTTGTACTGCAAAAAGTATACATTTGCAGTTCTTGCTGTGAATATGCTCTAGAAGATTGTTAGAAGGTTTTGTTAAGGCATTCTATTCTTTAAAAATATTATCATTTATTAATCAGATAGATGAGTACTGATTTCTTTAGTCAGATGCACTCCTGCTGCAAGCAGCTCTAACCCTTTTCTGAGAAATTTTTTGACATTTTACTGAGACCATGTCTACACTTACTGGGAATTGAGGCTGCTGCGATCGATGCAGCGGGGGTCGACGGTGGGTCTAGTGAAGACCTGCTAAATCAAACACAGAGCACTTTCCGGTCGACTCCGGTACTCCAGTGGAACGAGAAGATTAAGGTAAGTCGATGTCTCCCGTCAACACAGTGCGGTGTAGACACTGCAGTAAATCAACCTAAGCTACATCAATTCCAGCTACATTATTCAAGTAGCTGGAGTAGTGTAAATTAGGTCAACTTACCCCAGTAGCATAGACAAGGCCTAAAATGAGGAGAAAGTCAGATGCCAGAACTGAATCAAAATTTCCTAAATCTCTCATGCATTGTAGATCCCAAGCCTCCAAAAAAATAAATATTCCTGCTGGATTGGGCATACTTTTATGGCCAAATTCTGCTTCTAACCTGTGGCTTTGGAGGCGGGGGTGAAGAAGGTAAGAGCTGGCTGGAAAATATTTTCGTTGCAAAGACAACAATGAAATTTTTCAGGCAAAATTTTCAGCTTCATCAAGTTCTCATTTGTTGTTGAAATTTTTAAACTCTTTTGAAATTTTAGAAATATTTTAATTTGATTTGTGGGGAAAATCCCCATTTCCTCACTTTTTAAAAAAAAATTATTTGGAAAGGGTGAAAAATGTTTATTTTTTAAGATACAGGATTTTTTCCTACATTGTCTCACTTTTTAAATTTCCTCCCTCTTTTCCATTGAAATAAAGAGTCTTGTATGAGTATGTGTGCAAAATGAGAAATTCTGAGAAAAAGTTGTTTTGAAAATTTTTGATTACAATGAAAATTATTGTGAAAAATAGTGAAATTTTAAAAAAATCCTTTTTTTCCCAGTAAAACACTGTTACTAAAATGGTAATAACTCTCAAATCACTACCTGAATGGCATTCAGAAACAGTGATTTTAAAATGAAGGATTCTGTGTCCTATAACCAATCGCCAGTGCCATCCAATCTCTCCAAGGTAGTTTTCCTGTTCTTGTGCCAATGACCTCCTTTCCCTATTTTGTCAGTGAGCGGATTAAGCTGCACAACAATATAATGAATTTATAAATTTAATTTTCAGTTTTCCATTACACAAAATTCACACATATTTTGTCTTTGCTAAGTAAATAACAAACAAACAAACCACTGTTCAGTAGGCATATTTGTAGCTTTGCAGGAAGCAAAAACTAATTCCATTCATATCCTGAAGAAAAACTGCAGTACCACAAAGGCAAATTTTCACCAGTTTGAGAATCAAATCCTTTCTATACTTCAGTCCCTTCAAATCTGAAGAATAAAATAACCACCTAAACTGTGTGTTTTCATGATTTCTGCAATTTTCTACCTGTGGATTTGTAAATGGCAAATTGCATGTGATGACTTATTATTATCGGGATGTCTAGTTTTGAATACAAGCACCATCACTTATTTACAGCTTCTCAGTCACTTTATCAGCAGCTAGCTTAATTCAGAGATGGAAGATAGCAAACAAATAAATTACAAATATTTGGAGGACATAATTTTCTGTTTTGTTAAATGCATCATAATGTAAGTGGTTTCTGCCCTATGTCTTTTCTATGTAATCAGTCTGACAAACTCTCAATCATTTTCTTCTCTGAAAAAGGCATTTAAAATGAATAAATCACAAACTTGGTGAAACGTTAAAACGTCCTTCTAGTTCATCATGTATAAAGGTACAAAGAGAAGAACATACTTCATTGTGCAGTATATTATTGCTTCTTGTTTTGATAAAAACCTGCTTTTATTTAAGGAAAGACTTTGTTTCAAATACTTATGAGGAAAATGAATAAAATAGGCAATGGACACATTTCTCTCTGTGACATTTTAGGAGCCATTTATTTAAAATAAACCTACTATGGGAAAGTTAAAAGGATGTGGAAGCCACTTTTAAAATAAAATTGATAAACACATTTAGGACTTCATGTTACCATCAGATCTGCAATGTAAAGCTGCAAGAATCGACTTTCTTTACATTTTTAAGGAGCTCTCAGAAATTCCTTTGGTTAACTCAGGGTATGTTGGTTTTCTTTCATCCTGCAGAAAGGGTAACCTCTTAAATGGTGCACATGTTCCTTATCTGATATGAAACCCCCATTCAAAAGGCATAGTTTGATCAAAATTTAGTAGACTTAGCAGAAAAAATTGTGACCGGGTTCCTGGGATGAACCACACTGAGAATACAACACTCATGGCAGACTGCAAGAAACAGGACAGACAATCCCTAAAAACTGGTGGTTTATTCTGTAATTAGATTCACCAAACCAATAACAAAAGAGCTTCTGTAGCACCACACTGGTTAAACAGAAGCCAAACACTACTCCAGCCCTTAGCTCCCATCCAGACAAACAGGTCTAATATAGTGAGAGGTTACTGGAAACCCAATTCACCATATGTGAAGTTTTAGTAATCCCAAAGGATCAGGCATTTACCCCCAGGCCAATATATATCTCAAATCTTTACCAAATATCATGCTGTCAGCCAGTCCTTAGTAAATTAACTAAAGAATTTATTAATAAAAAGGAAAGAAGAGAGTTATTGAATGGTTAAAGAATCATATACATACAAATTATTTTCAGTGATCATAGATCAGGATCATAGCCGTGATGGAATAGACTGCTGGCTTGCCGAAGTCTGTCCAGTGACTTCCAAAAGATCAGAAGGTCCTCAGTCCATAGTTCAAAAAAAATCCTTTTAGTTGTAAATCCACAGTCCAGAGAATTGGAGAAGGAATGAGGCAAAACAGTGATGTCACAGCTTGTAATTTATAGCTCAGTCCAGGTGGAGGGAAAGTTACTGGTCCAATATGGAGTTCAGGGTCACTTGAGCATGGAAAGTCACTGGTAAAAGATGGAGTCTTAGGTCACATGTCCTCATCTTATGTCCTTGCATGGTTTCCTGAATCACAGGGGCGGGCCATTGGCCCCACACTGTCTGAGTCATCCACAGGAAAGGCCTACTGAGTGGGATGAGTTTCTTCAATGGCCCATTGTGAGCTAAGTGTCCTTAATAGGCCATCAACACATAGCTCTCTAGCCCTGATGTAAATCTACCCAGTCATACAACACATGATTGAGATACAGATACATAGCCAATATTCATAACTTCAGATATAAAAATGATACATGCATATAAACAGGATTATCATACTTAATATACTGTAACTTTTCCACTGACACCTTATATGATACACTTTGTACAAGATTAGTCACAACTGTGCAACAGTGGTAGCAACAATGATATAAATGGTAGCTTCAATCAGACAGCATCACACAAATATATAAGATGATCACCTGTAACAGGCAATTAGTCAGAGGATTGCCGGGGCAGATCTTCATTAGGAGCATGACCTTTGAGTCACAAAATCTTCTTGAGTCCCATCACAAAGTCATTGAGAAAGCAGTGACCACTGAGGCTGTACATATGCCTTCATACGAATCTAAAGTTTTGGAATAAAGCTGACATATGAAACCATAGTCCCAGCCACCACCCAGGTCTTTCTTACAGTCATTGGTGGTGAATTAGAGACCCACTGCTTCCCTTCTGCACTGTGCATTGCAGCAGTTTCTTGGGTTTTAGACCAAAGTGATAATTTGCATAGGCAACCTCAACTTCTGAGTGTTTCTCATTGTAATCTAAAGTGTGGTTTCCTCCTAAAAAGTGAAGTTGTATAAGGAGCAGTATGGAATTTCCTGTTAACATCTCTCAATCGCTTCCAATTCAAACATGCACAGTTTACAAGAAAAATTTAGAAAAGAATAAAAACCTTCCTTTAGGCAGTCCTGTAAACTCACTATTGAATCTGCAATTCAAGCTGAGTTGTTTCCAGTTCAGGCATCGTCACCCATTTTCTACAGTTCTGGTGCTGAAACCTGTGTAACTGTCCTGAGAGCTCATGATTTGCTCAGATTGAGTACCTAACACTAGAGGTAGCTTACCTAGTCAATGATCCAGATCTTTAGCTTTACCTTCACTGATTTCAAATGAGTTACATTGATTTATATCCACTGAACTGAACATGACTCACTGAGATCAAGTCTTCATAAGAAGCCTTTTCTTCTCTCCATATGTTCTGCTCCCTCTTCAAAAGCCTGGCCCTTCCAAAAACCAGGAAAATCCTCCTTCACCCTAACTCAGACAGACTCATCAGAGCCACCTCTAGTGAAATAAAGCAAGGCTATCATTATCCTTAAAGCCCTGGTCTGCACTCCATTACTCTGTTATTTGTTTTGGGATCTCCTGTCACAGAAGCTAGGGCAGGAGTCAAGGTTCCTTCCCCACTCTGAACTCTAGGGTGGAATTCTTGATCCAGTCCTTCCTGCATTAAAACTGCTCCCACACCATGCTTGGACACATCTGTGGTTACTAGGAATGGTTTGTCAATGTCTGGCCCTTAGCACAGGGCCAGACATGAGTGTCGCTTTAAGCTGGTTAAAGGCCTTCTGACACTCTTCGGTCCACTGAACGGCATTTGGCTGTTTCTTTTTGGCTAGGTCTGTCAGTGGGGCGGCAATTTGGCTGTATTGTGGTACAAATCACCTGTAATATCCGGCCAAGCATAAGAAGGATTGGACCTGTTTCTTTGACTTTGGGATAGGCCACTTTTGGATAGCATCCACTTTGGCCTGTAGGGGGTTGATAGTTCCTTGACCCACCTGGTGTCCAAGGTAAATCACTCTGTTTAGGCCTATTTGACACTTCTTAGCCTTAACAGTTAGTCCTGCCTCCCTTATGCGCTCGAAGACTTTTTGTAGATGTTCCAGGTGTTCTGCCCAGGAATCCGAAAATATGGCCACATCGTCAAGGTAGGCGACTGCATATTCTCCTAATCCCGCTAGGAGACCATCTACAAGTCTTTGGAAAGTGGCGGGTGCATTTTGCAGCCCGAAAGGGAGTACATTAAATTCATATAGCCCAAGATGTGTGGTGAAGGCTGACCTTTCCTTGGCAGATTCATCTAGCGGTACCTGCCAGTACCCCTTGCTTAAGTCCAAGGTAGAGATGAACTGGGCCGGTCCCAGTTTTTCTAATAGTTCATCTGTGCATGGCATTGGATAGTTGTCTGGGCGAGTTACAGCATTTAGCTTATGGTAGTCCACTCAAAAACATATCTCCCCATCTTGTTTGGGAACTAGAACCACTGGAGATGCCCATGCACTGCCAGAGAGGCGGATTACCCCCATCTGTAGCATATCCTGGATCTCCCGTTCGATAGCAGTTTTAGCTTGAGGAGACACCCGGTAAGGTTGGATTTTAATTGGGTGAGCATTACCTGTGTCAATGGAGTGGTATGCCCATTCAGTCAGTCCTGGGGTGGCTGAGAATGTCGGCCCGTAGCTAGTGCACAGCTCCTGGATCTGCTGTCACTGCATATGCCCAAGCAGTCAGTAAGAGGTTCACCTCTTCCACGCCACCAACACTTTTCCCTTCATAGTAGACACCTTCAGACCACTCAGCGTCATCTTCTCCCTGGGCTGTAAACTGACAAACCTTTAATTCTCTGGAATAAAAGGGCTTTAGAGAATTAATATGGTACACCTTTGGATTTCGGTTGGAGGTGGGGAAGGCTATGAGATAATTAACAGCTCCCAGGTACTCCTGGACTATGAATGGCCCTTCCCACGACACTTCCATTTTATGGGTCTGGAGCACCTTTAAGACCATGACCTGGTCCCCTACTTTGAAGGAAAGCTTTCTGGCATGTTTATCATACCAGGCTTTTTGCTCTTTTTGAGCATCCTTTAGGTTTTCTTTAGCAAGGGCTAAAGAGGTTCGGAGGGTGTTTTGTAGGTTGGTTACAAAGTCCAGAATGTTAGTTCCTGGAGAAGGTGTAAACCCCCCGCATTGCTACTTCACCAACTGTAATGGCCCCCTAACCTCGTGGCCATATACAAGTTCAAATGGTGAAAACCCTAAGCTGGGATGTGGTACAGCTCTGTAGGCAAAGAGCAACTGCTGCAACACTAGGTCCCAATCATTGGAGTGCTCATTTAGGAATTTACGTATCATGGCCCCCAAAGTCCCATTAAATTTCTCCATCAGGCCATTTGTTTGATGATGGTAAGGGGTGGCAACCAAGTGATTTACCCCATGAGCTTCCCAAAGACTTTCCATAGTTCCTGCCAGGAAATTAGTTCCTGCATCTGTGAGGATGTCGGAGGGTCAACCTACCTTGGCAAAAATGTCTGCTAGTGCCTGGCACAAACTTTTAGCCCCGGTGTTGCTTAGAGCTACTGCTTCCGGCCATCGGGTGGCAAAATCCATGAAAGTCAGTATGTACTGCTTTCCTCTGGGTGTTTTTTTCGGAAAAGGACCCAGAATATCCAGAGCTACTCGCTGAAATGGAACTTCAATGATGGGGAGTGGCTGGAGAGGGGCTTTGATCTGGTCTTGGGGTTTTCCCACTCTTTGGCATACTTCACAAGACTGGACATAAGTAGAAACATCCTTGCCCATTACCTCCCAGTGGAATGACCTCCCCAAACGATCGTTGGTCCTGTTCACCCCAGCATGGCCACTAGGATGATCATGGACTCAGCTCAAGAGCTTTACCCAGTACTTAATTGGAACTACCAACTGCCTCTGAGGATGCCAGTCTTCCTGGTGTCCACCAGAAAGAGTTTCCTTGTATAAAAGTATTCTTTCTACAACAAACCTGGATCAATTAGAAGAGCTGAGAGGTGGTAGGTTGCTCCGTGCCACCGTCCAAACTCTCTGGAGGCCATTCATCTGCTTCCTCTTCGGTCTGGAACTGTTCCATCAGTTCCTCATTGGATTGTGGACCGAGGCTTGGTCCCTCTGGAAGCAATGTAGGGGATGGGGCTGTTTCCATTGACTGTGAACTGCTCTAAGCTGGTGCACTATGTTGGGGTTCAGGCTCCAGCTGAGCCTCTTGTGTAGGGTTATTGGCTGCTGCCCGTTCAGATTCGGTGGGGCCTTCTGGTGTTGGGGTTGCAAGTACTGGATTCAGTGCTGGCAATGGGTCTGGTGTTGGTTGTTCCACCAGTTCCAGTTCTGGGACTGGCTCTGTCTGGGTCTCTGGGACTGGATCCACTACTGCTGTTACAGACGCTGGCATGGGGTCCAGTTCCATCACCTCTGACCGGGTCCTGGTAGAAGTTTCCGGAACAGAGCTAGGCATGACGGCTTGCTTAGCCTGGCTGTGGGTGACCATTTCCACCCTCTTGGCTTGGTTCACATGATTGGCCAAGGCTTCCCCCAACAGCATGGGGATGGGATAATCATCATAGACTGCAAAAGTCCACGTTCCTGACCAGCCCTTGTACTGGACAGGCAACTTGGCTGTAGGCAAATTGAAAGAGTTGGACTTGAAGGGTTGAATTGTCTCTTGGATCTCTGGGTCAATTAAATTGGGGTCCACTAAGGAAGCATGGATAGATGACACTTGTGCTCCGGTGTCCCTCCATGCGGTGACCTTCTTCTCGCCCACACTCACAGTTTTCCTCCGCTCCGAGGGTATCCGGGAAGTATCTGGGCCTGAGGACCTCTGTTGTGATTCCGGTGCAATGAACTGTACTCAGTTGGGGTTCTTGGGGCAGTTGGCCTTTACATGCCCTGGCTCGTTACATTTAAAACATCGTCCAGCTGACAGGTCACTGGGGTGAGGTGGGTTGCTGGAGAATGGTGTGGCAGGATGATAAGGTGTTTGGAGTATTCTTTGGTGTGTAGCTGGGGCCTTGGGCTGCCCCCGGTAGTAGGGTGTGGTCTGAGGGTGTCCCTTCTGGTATCTGCTCCAACTGCGACCAGGGTTGTTCCTCTCTCCTCCCTCCATCCATTTTGTTCCAGCTTGCCCCACCTCTCTGGCAGTCTGGGACTGCTCGTATCAATCAGCATAAGAAGCAAGACTTTCTGCTGAGTCCATTTCCTTATCCCATAAACACTGTTTTATTTCCTCCTTGGACATAGTCAGGAATTGCTCCTGAGCTATTAAATCACACATTCCATCAAAGCTAGTGACACCCCTTCCTTGGACCCACTTATCTAACATATCCTCCATCTGGTTTAGATAAGACACATTCCTTAGTCCAGGCCCTCTCTTAAGGGTTCGAAATTTTACTCTGTACTTTTCAGATGTAATTTGAAATTGCTTTAATACCAAATCCTTGAACTTATTATAGTCAGAAGCCTCATTAATAGGCATCTTATTGAATATGTCCAGAGCTCTTCCAATCAATTTTGCGACCAATGTGGTCATCTTGTGAGCTTCAGGAATTTTATGGAGAGTGCACAGTCTCTCAAAAATGAGAAAATATTCAGCAATATCACTGGATTCATCATACTGTGGACATAGTTGCTCCCATTTGTGGATTGTTGGGGAAGGATTGTTAGGGTTATCCAGTAGATTCCGCTCAGCCCTTACCTTCTCCATCTCCATCTCCAGTGTATGTTTCCTCCCTTTTTCCTTCTCCTCCAGTTCTTTTTCCCTTGCCTCCATAGATCTCCTGTGGGCAGCCTCTAGGGCTTTTTCTGCCTCTTTCACTGCCTCCATTTCTTTGTCCTTTACCTCCATTTCTTTTTCCCTTGCCTCCATAGCTCTCCTGTGGGCAGCCTCTATGGCTTTTCTGCCTCTTTTGCTTCCTCCAGTCTGGTTAACTCCAATTTGTGTTGTGCCTTGGTTTCTGTCATGTTAGCCTCTCTGTTTTTAATTAACTTTACACCCAAGAATTGGAAATAAAACAATCAAACAAAAAAAACTTGGCTTGTCAAATATATATATATATATATATATATATAGGTTGTGCTGTAACTGGATACCTATGTTCTCTGATAGTGAGTGTCAGCCTACAGAAAAATCCTTAAAAAAAAAACCAAAACAAAACTAACACCTTTGTCTCTAGGCAAATAGACAGAAAACCCCTCTAGTTGCTCTTAGCTAAAATATACCTCTTCAGGTGTGTGAAGACTTGTGAATTTCCCTGCAGGAGGTTAACTATCCTGCCTTTATGTAGAGAAAACTCCAGCTTACAAAAGACAATTCCCTTTTGTCTTTGCTCTGGCCCCCAAGCAGAGACAAAAAAAAACCTCTAACTGCTTTCAGCTTAAAACCTGCTTTCCAGCAGCCCAAAGGGGGAAGGGGTGTACGTCCTTTTTTAAAATCTGTGCTTCTGGTTCAAAAAATCTCAAATTGATCTCAAAATGATTTCAAGTTAATCCCACCGCTCTGCCACCATGTCAAGGTTCCTTCCCCACTCTGAACTCTAGGGTACAGATGTGGGGACCTGCATGAAAAACCCCCTAAGCTTATTTTTACCAGCTTAGGTTAAAACTTCCCCAAGGTACAAACTATTTTACCTTTTATCCCTGGACTTTATTGCTGCCACCACCAAGCGTCTAACAAATATAACTGGGAAAGAGCCCGCTTGGAAACGTTTTTCCCCCCAAAATCCCCCCAAGCCCTACACCCCATTTCCTGGGGAAGGCTTGATAAAAATCCTCACCAATTTGCGTAGGTGAACACAGACCCAAACCCTTGGATCTTAAGAACAATGAAAAAGCATTCAGGTTCTTAAAAGAAGAATTTTAATTAAAGAAAAAATAAAAGAATCACCTTTGTAAAATCAGGATGGTAAATACCTTACAGGGTAATCATAGAATCATAGAATATCAGGGTTGGAAGGGAGCTCAGGAGGTCATCTCGTCCAACCCCCCTGCTCAAAGCAGGACCAATCCCCAATTTTTGCCCCAGATCCCAAATGGCCCCCTCAAGGATTGAACTCACAACCCTGGGTTTAACAGGCCAATGCTCAGATTCAAAACATAGAGAATCCCTCTAGGCAAAACCTTAAGTTACAAAAAGACACAAAAACCAGAATATATATTCCATTCAGCACAACTTATTCTATCAGCCATTTAAACAAAACAGAATCTAACGCATATCTAACTAAATTGCTTATTAACCCTTTACAGGAGTTCTGACCTGCATTCCTGCTCTGGTCCCGGCAAAAGCAACACACAGACAGAGAGAACCCTTTGTTCCCCCCCCACCACTCCAGCTTTGAAAGTATCTTGTCTCCTCATTGGTCATTTTGGTCAGGTGCCAGCGAGGTTATCTTGCATCAGTTTCTGCTGCCCACATCTACACTAAGGATATATATGCTCACAAGTGGAGTTGGTTTCTCTTGTAGCCAAATGATATAATCCCTTTATTTTGCTCAATCTCTATTTGGTTTGTCTGGACAAGTCTGGATTAAACATTACATATGGATTGGAACATGGACCTGGGTCTCTCACAGTTTGGGTGAGTTCCCTAATCACAGGGCCAGGGGATCTTTCTGACTCTCTCCCTGCACAAATAATATTGAAATATATTATATAAAGTGGAATAGCTTCAACAGGAGAGACCCGCCCTGGACTAGCCCACAGCACGATGGTTAGGGTGCTCACATAGTGGGGTCAGCACCCCTGAGTTCAAATTCCTACTAGGTTCATTCTACCTCATGCTTCAGAAATATCTCTGAAGTCTGGTAAGCCAAGGTTCTCAATATTCCTTATAATGTTCACTCCTTCCTACTTATGATCACATGAACTACCCCATTCCAGTTTGCATAACATCCCTATGGCAACTACAGAAATTGCTTGTATAGAGAGGTAACATTAGTAAATTATTTAACATTTTTAGCTGCCTTTTAATGTGATTATGCAGCTGGAAATCTCAGAGGAAAGACAGCATTATAAGACTATCCTGTTCAACATCAGCAAATATTGTTTGGATTCACAGTTCAAAAATTGGTGTGTTAAGAGTCCATGTGGAGCTAATTAACATTTTGTGACAGCACTACTCTCTAGTATTAGGAACCAAACCAAAGGCTTATTTTGCAATATCACTTTCAAAAATGCATTTGAATGAAATATTCCTCAGCCCTACAAGTTGTCACTGCCACTAATGCTCTAAAATGAGGGAATCTTCATGAGGCAATTCTCAAAGGAGAACAAAATGTTACTTAAGTGTAAGTAGAGTTGTGTTATTATATTGTCTCTGCTGATCCATATTTATTCACCAACCTGCCTTAGATTCTCAGAGCTATTAGCTGGTATTTTAAAAGTGCTGTACAGGGACTAAGAGCAGCTAAGATCCCTCAGATAACCTTAATCTAAGCATTCTATTCACTATTTTTGGATGATTTCAAGATATTAGGATCCACATGATGATCTGGAGAAACAATGGACTAGATTCTCAGCTTATGATTTCAATGGAGCTACACTGATTTACACCAGTTCAGAATCTGGCCCATTATATTACTGAAAACTCCAGTTATAAGTACAAAAACATTGTTTCTGAGGTGGATAAATTTATGTTTTTTCATATCTATGTATGATTTATTAATTACTTTTATTTTCATTATTTTAACATATAAGTTAGGTAGATAAAAACTCAAGTGTAAAATCTAGTATTTGAAAACATTTTGTGAATTTGTTTCACTCCCTAGAGGACTTTGGGTATTTTAAAATAATTAATGATTTATGAGGATACTGTTATGGGCAGCAGGTAAAATAGGCCAGGGAAGGCTCTGTCTTCTCTGGCTGCATCCACTGCAGAGCTGGGGCTGCTCTGGCCCCAGGCGGACCCACATGGCCGAGACTGCTCAGGCCGGGGCTCAGATCAGTCGGCCAGCTGGGGGTGGGGAGAGTGTGTTTGTGCAGCTTGGCGTTCCGGCCAGCCAGGGGGTTTCTCCAACCATGAGAGGATGGTGCATGGGGTTTTAGGGCTCCAGACACAGGTGGGGGGCCTCATGTAGAAGGGTCAGGGCCAAAGGGCTAGCCTCCCTGAAGGGCCCTGCCACCCATGGATACGGTATTATATCTGGGACTATTTCTCCCCCCCACACACACACACACACATAGAAATGATCCTTGTGGCCGCCCTAAGAACTGAAGAATGTTGTAGTGAGCCACTTTGGTGTAAACCACGGAAAGGAATATTGAGGATCTCCTCCGTAGATGGTCACAAAACAATTATAATAAATAGCTTAAAACACAATACTTGCCTTCAATATTATTTGATTTTTTCAGAGCATATTTAAAATATTCTACGTTAGACAGCTTTTTGTTAATTGCAAGGTATCCTATGCTGTGCAGAACATAAAAGCCAGAGCCTTGGTTTTTGTACACAGATACAGCTCCATTGAAGTCAGTTGCACTACAATGGTTCAGAGCAGCTGAGGATCTGGCACAAAAATAGGAGGTGACGAACAGCTGTGATGGGCATCACTGTTGTCTGCCAGTGTTGAGGATTACATTTTGGTATTGATAGGAAAAATAGTTTAAAAGGCAATTTATGCATATGTGAGATTATTAGGCTTTCAATTACTGCTTCTGCCCCTCCCCTTTGGATCTAATTGAAATCTCAGGTGGGTGTATCCATCTTTTCATCTTGTTTCCTTCACTGATTTTTTTCCCCTAATTTGTTTTCTCTCCTATTCCCTTTTCACCCATTTTGTTTGTTTGCCATAGTATTTTTAGGGTGGGAATGGGTTTTGTTTGCTAGATGTGTCATCTCCACTCTCTCTCACACAGACACGCTAACACACAAGAAGACACTGAAATGTCATTTATTTCTTCCAAGCAAGAAGCCAGTCTCCTGTTAGCAAGTAATTTGTTTTGTCTAACAGACAGGCCAATTCCCACTCCCATTTTATGGCTTGAGCCAAGACACGGTCCTTGAAGGAGCATATCAATTCCAACTCCCGCAAGGCCTCTGCTTTTTTGTGCCTGTGGTAAGTTCCTCTGTTGAAGGACTTCGGTGCTGATCCTCTCAGATGCAGTAGCCCTTTCTTCTAACTTTTTTCATTAGCGGAGGAGTTTGCTGGGCAACTGTAAAGGGTATCCCATTATTACAGCTTCTCTGATGCTCTTCCAGCCATACTATCCTGGCCTCCAAGGCAGCAGCAGAAGACCTATACTTGAATGCCATCATTTTTTCCATTTCTGCAACTTGGCCTTCAAGTTCATATTTACCTGGCTGACCTGCCAATTTATTTCATAGTCAAGGACAGACACCTCTTTGCATCCCCATCACTTCTTAACTGGAGGGGGTTTTCAGGATCCTGCAGCCTATGCCACGTGTAATGGCATGAGCCATCCCCATGCATCTCCTTGAGGCCCAGTATGACACTGCAGGTGTGCCCCACCTTATTTCCACCCTCCCATTTGTATGTATGTGTGGCGAGGGAAGTCTCAGATATAATACTTGAAAATAGCATGTCCCCTTTTCAAATAAGGTTTCAGGACTGGAATATTTACAGTACACTCTTCATAAAGGCCTCACCTCAGAACCTTGGTTCAAAGATCCCAAACTTAAAGCCCACAAAACAAAGTCTCAAAGTTTGGTTAGACTCGTCTTTTGCAGTCTGAGAGAAAAACTACCATCCACTGCAGCTGGCATAACTACTACTTACCTCTCTTCCTAATTCTGTTTTAATACTCCAGCCCAAGGCGGGACTGGGCCTCCTTGATTACACCCAGCCTGTAGGCTTGGGTAGTGCACTCCTTACACATGTATATCACCCACACAATTTGTGTTTGGTGAATGGTATGTAAGTATGTAAGGAAGTACAAATTAGGAACACACAATTTAAAAATAAATTAATGAGAGACAGAAAGAATTTTTAACATCCGGCTGAGTCAGCAGAGCATTTTTGCTTTATTTCTGGCTTATGGAGATATTTTTTCCATACTGTTTTAAATTGTACATATTGAACTGGAATAACAGGTAGTTTTTTTAGTTGTAATAAATTGTGTAAGCACTCTAAATGATACTTATATGATTTCTGGTGAAAACATAATTCCTGATCTTCTCTGCAACTTACAAAATGCATACGATAACCTTTTTGTTCTATTTGCAACTCCCACATATCACTTGATTTTTCTTGTTAAATGGGATAAGAATCTGTTGAGTGGTAGCAATTACGTTAATTCTTTACATCCTTTGTTAAAGAATGCAACAGACTGGAAAATGCTATTTTCATGTATATCTACACCTTGTTTTGAACTCTGCCAGTGACTTTCCTGAAAAACATTGGGGCAGAAAGGAAAGTTTACTTTATCTTTCATTTTCCTTTTACAATATTTGGGCTTCAGAATCATAGAACCAAAATAATTTTTTTCCTAAATTGGTGTAATTTACACATTCTTCTGTCTTCTTCAGTTGGTGTGTAACCACACCTTAGACTCCCTTAGGTTAATTAGAGCTAGATTCTCAACTGATGTAAATCGATGTAGCTCTATAGTGAAGCTATGATTATTTAAATCAGGTGAGGATCTGACTCTCAAAATCAGACACATACTGACATGTCACTTAAAGCCCCTTTAGAATATCACCTTTTAATTTGCCCCACTGAGTCTAATTGAATTTAAGGGAAACTAAACTTGTATAACTTACATGTAAAGGGTCCAGAGAAGAGAGATGTTGAAGCAAATGTATCAAGCATATGCATCAGTCCAATGAACAAAAGTCATCTGATTCATATTCTATAAGTGTGCATTGGATGAGGCAGGACTTCTCTGCCTTGAGTCCCCTCATTGCATATTGTTCAAATATTAATTCTAAGATGTGCATTTTGTATGGTGCACATTGAATGGATCAATGCTCCTGAATTTCTTGTCTCATTCACTGTACATTTCATAACGTCCACCGGAGTATTTGCTTCATCTTGCAGAGTAAAATCAGCACAGTTCCTAAGGTACACACAAGAGCATTTTGCTTCTATGATCCTCTTACACTATGTGTACACGGGATAAAAAACCCATGGCTGGCTGAAAAATCACCGTGTAGATGTTCAGGCTTGGATTGGAGCCTGAGCTCTGGAACCATGTGAGGGTGGAAGATTCTAGAGCTCAGGCTCCATTTGGAGCCCTGTCATAAATATAAAGGGAAGGGTAAACCCCTTTGAAATCCCTCCTGGCCAGGGGAAAGCTCCTCTCACCTGTAAAGGGTTAAGAAGCTAAAGGTAACCTTGCTGGCACCTGACCAAAATGACCAATGAGGAGACAAGATACTTTCAAAAGCTGGGAGGAGGGAGAGAAACAAAGGGTCTGTGTCTGTCTGTAGCCGTCTTGGCCGGGGATAGACCAGGAATGGAGTCTTAGAACTTTTAGTAAGTAATCTAGCTAGGTATGCATTAGATTATGATTTCTTTAAATGGCTGAGAAAAGAATTGTGCTGAATAGAATAACTATTTCTGTCTGTGTATCTTTTTTGTAACTTAAGGTTTTGCCTAGAGGGGTTCTCTATGTTTTTGAATCTAATTACCCTGTAAGATATCTACCATCCTGATTTTACAGGGGGGATTTCTTTATTTCTATTTACTTCTATTTTTTATTAAAAGTCTTCTTGTAAAAAACTGAATGCTTTTTCATTGTTCTCAGATCCAAGGGTTTGGGTCTGTGGTCACCTATGCAAATTGGTGAGGCTTTTTATCCAACATTTCCCAGGAAACGGGGGGTGCAAGTGTTGGGAGGATTGTTCATTGTTCTTAAGATCCAAGGGTCTGGGGCTGTAGTCACCTAGGCAAATTGGTGAGGCTTTTTACCAAACCTTGTCCAGGAAGTGGGGTGCAAGGTTTTGGGAAGTATTTTGGGGGGAAAGACGCGTCCAAACAGCTCTTCCCCAGTAACCAGTATTAGTTTGGTGGTGGTAGCAGCCAGTCCAAGGACAACGGGTGGAATATTTTGTACCTTGGGGAAGTTTTGACCTAAGCTGGTAAAGATAAGCTTAGGAGGTTTTTCATGCAGGTCCCCACATCTGTACCGTAGAGTTCAGAGTGGGGGAGGAACCTTGACAAGCCCAAACATCTACACAGCAATTTTTAGCCCTGCAGCCCGAGCCCCATGAGCCTGAGTCAGCTGACACGAGCCAGCTGCAGGGCTTTTATCCCTGGTAGACATACCCTGAAAGTGCTTTGGATATGACATTCTGGTGTTGTCCTACCTTCTTTGGTTTTCTAAACCATTACCACCAGCAGCCCCTGAAAAAGCAACAAACAGAAGAAAATTTCATTTTTAAAAAATGTTATAGTTGTGCTGTTAAACACTGAATCTTGAAATCTCAAAGTGAAAGTTGCAGGCCAGATCCTCAGTTGGTGTATATCAGCATATTGCCACTGGCTTTAATGGAGCTATGCCAATGGATCTAGGTCAGTTTATACCAGCTGAGTATTTGGGCTTTCACTTTTGTCTTCTTCAGTCACTGCTGTCTCACAACATAGGTAGACAACTGATTCCAGAACGGAGTAAATTTACATATAAAATCCAATGAGAAATCCTCATAGTCAGAAACACTTGACTTTGTACTTCGATAGAGGCACACTGTATAGCAGGGGTGTCAGAATGGGGGGGGGCTGGGGTTATGACCCTCGCACTTTTTACCGGCCCATAAGGGTGAGCTACAGAGTGGGAGGGAGAGAGGTTTGAGTGGGAGGGCGGCGGGGTCTTGCAGAGAAGAGGCAGTTTGGGGATGGGGGTTTTGGGGAAGGGGTGGTTAAAGGACAGGGGCTTGGGTAGAAGAGGCAGTGTGAGGGCAGGGCCTCTGCGGTAATGGGTGGTATGAGAGCAGGGAATTGGGAAGCAGGGGTGGTGCAGGGGTGGGGCCGTGGGTGGAGCAGCGTGGCATGGGAGGCAGGGCCAGGGTTCAGGAGCCTATGGCTCCCCCACTTCAAGGGCACTTCTGCCACTCCTGCTGTACAGAAAACCTCTTACAACTGTTCTGAACGTCAGAATGGCCATACTGGATCAGACCAAAGGTCCTTCTAGCCCAGAATCCTGTCTTCCAACAGTGGCCAATTCCAGGTGTGCCAGAGGGAATGAACAGAACAGGCAATCATCAAATGATCCATCCCCTGTTGCTCACTCCCAGCTTCCGGCAAACAGAGGCTAGGGACACCATTCCTGGCTAATAGCCATTAATGGACCTATCCTCCATGAGATTATCTAGTTCTTCTTTGAACCTTTTTATAGTTGTAAGCAGTGTCAGGATGAGCTCCACCCTGACATCTGGTGGTGAGGTGTGGCAAGTTGTGGAAAAGAACTTCAGGGGCCGATCTCATTTGCACAGGCACACCCACCCCGCCTAGAATGAGGCCATAGCTGCCCAAATGGTCACTTTGGCTGCTGTGGGATCCCCAGTGTCTCTGTTATTGGGGCAGGAAGAATAAATTGTTATTACGCTGATTACGGGAACTGTGCTTGGAACTGTACTTGGCCTTTTGTTATGATGGAGGGACTCACCATCAACTAAGTAGCACTCGCTAGGCAAGGGTCATGGGTTTTAAAACTCTGTGAATGGAGAGAGGCTGGGGACAAGTATTAATACTTGGTGGTATGGGCCCCTTAGTGAGGCCCTTACATGCTAATTGCACTTCCTCCTCTCTCCACTGTGGAATATCAGAGCTAATTTTGATTCCATTAGGAGTCTAGTTACAGGCTGCTGAGCTCACTTTGGGCTAATAGTGCACCAGCACTGAGGCTCCCCTACTACAAGCTGAATTTACCTAAGAGCTGAAATCACTGAGTGTTGTGTTAAGTAGTGGGGGAGCCTGAAGATATATTGTGGAGCAGTTTGCGGGACGGCTGGAGTGCCTTGTGGACAGGCTGGTGGAGCAGTGCGTAGGATGGCGGGAGCTGCTGGTGGGACATGGAGCAGTTTGTGGACCCGCTGGTGGAGCAGTTCGTGGGACGGCGGGAGCTGCTTGTGGGCCGCGGAGCTGAGCGAAGGAGTTGGTGGGGTGGCTGGCAGAGCGCAGTGTAGTGGAGCGGAGGCCTATGGAGCTGTGGGGCGGTCAGCTTCAGATCATGTAAGGTGCCTCTTACCCCCTTCCCATCTCCACCCAGGTTGGGAGGTAAAGCTCCACAGATAAACTTTCAAACTCTGGGGCTGCCCTGACCAGGGACAGAGACTTTGGGTGATTTGGGGTTGCCGGACTCAAGAACCAAAGGGAAAGGGGCATGCCCCAATTTGCTTGGGGTGGGTTTTTTGCTCATGGGTTGTGTTATGAATCCTGTTGGTGGTGTTTCCCCAACATAATGCCACATTGTTTCTCTCTGTTATTAAAAGGCTTTTTGCTACACTCAGACTATGTGCTTGCAAGAGGGGAAGTATTGCCTCTTGGAGGCACCCAGCAGGGGTGGTATATATTTGTCCCAGGTCACTGGGTGGGGGCTCGAGCCGGTTTGCATTGTGTTATTGGAATGGATCCCCTAGATATTGAACCCGGCCCTTGTTGCTGCCAACTCTGACGGGCAGAAGGGTTACATAGTCTTGGCATTCACAACATCCTCTGGCAAGGAATTACAGAAGTTGACTGTGTGTTGTGGGAAGAAATACTTCCTTGTGTTTGTTTTAAACCTGCTGCCTATTAATTTCATTTAATTTCATTTCAGATCTTGTGTCATGAGAAGGAGTAAATAACACTTCCTTATTTGCGCTCTCCACACCAGTCTTGATTTTATGGACCTCTATCATATCCCCACTTAGTCATCTATTTTTCAGTCTGAAAAGTGCCAGTCTTATTAATCTCTCCTCATATGGCAGCCGTTCCATATCCCTAATCATTTTTGTTGCCCTTTTCTGAACCTTTTCCAATTCCAATATATCTTTTTTGAGATGGAGCAACCACATCTGCACATAGTATTCAAGATGTGAGCGTACCATGGAGTTATATAGAGGCGATTTGATATTTTCTGTCTTCTTATCTATCCCTTTCTTAATGATTCCCAACATTCTGTTAGCTTTTTTGACTGCCGCTGCACATTGGGTGGATGTTTTCAGAGAACTATCCACAATGACTACAAAATCTCTTTCTTGAGTGGTAACAGCTAATTTAGACCCCATCATTGTATATGTACAGTTGGGATTATGTTTTCCAATGTGAATTACTTTGCATTTATCAACATTGAATTTCATCTGCCATTTTGTTGCTCAATCACCCAGTTTTGTGAGATCCCTTTGTAGCTCTTCACAGCCCGCTTGGGTCTTAACTATCTTGAGTAGTTTTGTATCTGCTGTGTGAAATTTCACCACCATAATGGTGAAGATAAAGTAACCTTTCTTCCTTTGCTACACGGTGATGGCATAAGACTTCACAAATGTTGCAGTTGGTCAGACTTGGCATAGGACGTCCATCATTGGCACTGTAGCCAACTCCCAATCATTTATCTTTCACAGGCTATCCATAAGCATCATGGTGATCTCTGAGGATGAAGCTGGGTGGGGAAGACATTAAGGTTTTGTCTACACTGCACTTTCATCGTTAAATCATTTGTCGCTCAAGGGTGTGAAAAAAACATACCCCTGAACGACAAAAGTTTTAATGACGAAAAGCACCAGCGTGGACAGCACTTCAAATGGCAGGAGATGCTCGCCCATCAACAAAGCTACTGCCCTTCATTGGGGGTGGTTTTATTTTGTCAGTCGGAGAGCTCTCTCCCGATGACAAACAATGGCTACACTGCTTACCTTACAACTGCGTGGCTGCAGCGGTGCAGCCTCACCATTATAAGGTGCGCAATGTATACATAGCCTTAGACTTTGCCTATCACAAAAGTGATACCATTTTAACTATACTGTTAATAGTTATAATAGTTAACTATACTGGAATAGTTAAAGCAGTACAATCTCCTTAGTGTGGGCACAGTTATACCAGCATAGGAGAGCTTATTCCTGTATGAGAAGGAGAATAAGCTATACCAGTATAAGGCAACTTTATAGTGGTATAACTGTGTCCAAACTAGGGGTTGTACTAGTATAACTACATTTCAGTTAAAAAAAGCGTCACACCCCTTATTAATATAGTTATACCACTTGAAAATCTGTGGGTAGATAAGGACCCTTAGTGAAGGATAAGGGTCTGGATCCTTAGTCAAGGCTAAAAGATTGTCAAGTCCTACCAAACCATAGACCAGGGGTCTCAAACTCAATTTAGCTTCAGGCTAGTGCCAGTCCTCAAATCCTCCCGATGGGCCAATAATGTCACTGAAGAAAAAGAAAACATTTATATTGTATTTTTTATTTTGAATTTCTTAGAAATAATAAAACTGTCCTACAACTTTATACAATTCTTTGCCTGTCAGAGAGTTTTTAGTGTTTGCCAGACACCTGGGAATGCTTCAGTTCTGTCAGTTTGTGGATGTTTGGCCTCAGTCACTGAGCAGTTGAAACCTTCAGAATTGCAGCATGGTGGGCATGATATAGTTGTGTTCGGTATTTTGACTTGTTTATATTCATTGTGGAAAAAAGGGACACTGCCTCCATGGCTGACTCTGTCCAACAACTAATGATGCTGCCTCCATGGCTGACTGCCCGTCAACTAGTGATGGTATCTCTGTCCCTCTCCCCCAGCCAATAGGAGCTGGGAGGGGCAGTGCCTGCAGCAGACAGAGCCAGCAGAGTGGCTGCATGCATCTCTCCTCTGCGGGCCACAGTGGGGAGATTCTCAGGCACCAGATGGCCCATGGGCCATAAACAGAGTGGTCCATTAGCTGAATAGTATACACTCTTAGAGCCACCTGGAAACACATTGGTTCTATGAACCTGTGAAGGTAGATCATCAAAATAGGTCTCTTGCTTCAATGGGAAAGACGCATCCCCAAACTAAAGGAAGCAACGGTCAGTCAGTGACAAGAATGTAACCCCACTTCCAACTCC
Source organism: Eretmochelys imbricata (assembly GCF_965152235.1). Taxonomy (NCBI): domain Eukaryota; kingdom Metazoa; phylum Chordata; order Testudines; family Cheloniidae; genus Eretmochelys; species Eretmochelys imbricata. Next base: position 131,242,963 of record NC_135572.1, read on the forward strand.
TGACCTCCAATCACATCTCAGAAACAAAATGCAGCTATATAGAGACAGAAAATGCCTAGGAGAGACAGACACAAAATCCTCTACAGCCAGGAAATCTTTCACTGACATGGAATAATCATCATCAATTGCATGAAATTGGAAGTTAGCAAGAATGCTGTAACTATTTAAAAGGAGATGTATGGCTCCTAAAATGACAGGTGGTGTATTGGATACAGTCCTCACACATGTAGAAAATTCTTTGGAATGCATAAATCCAAGAAAATTAATTATTATAAGCCATTAAATAGTATGAGCCTTGCATACATTTACATAAAGCCTGATTTTGGCCCTGAATATGAAAACAGAGATAAAAGTAGCAGGATAACTAAAGACTGAGTATGGTAAAAAAAAAATCCTGATCTATGTTAACAATAAATCATTGCAACTAAAAGCATTTTAAATAAACCTTGGAAAACAGGAACAATTTTTCATAAATACTTGCACAAAAAGAATTGTCTGTTTTTTGGATGAAAAGTTTTCAAATGTGATTCCTCTCCCCCCTCTCCTCCACGCTCTAGTTTTAAAATCACATATACTTTGTACTGGTTATGCTGTGCATTTACTTTTTATTTTCCCCTCAACTTGGACATAATGAAAATAAACGAGTCCATTTCACTTTACAGAGTAACAGCCGTGTTAGTCTGTATTCGCAAAAAGAAAAGGAGTACTTGTGGCACCTTAGAGACTAACCAATTTATTTGAGCATGAGCTTTCGTGAGCTACAGCTTACTTCATCAGATGCATACCGATGAAGTGAGCTGTAGCTCACGAAAGCTCATGCTCAAATAAATTGGTTAGTCTCTAAGGTGCCACAAGTACTCCTTTTCATTTCACTTTAGTTTCTAGTCAATTTGATTGTTGAGTTTTTGTGCCTTAGAACAATTCTGCTAACAAACAAACAAATAATACTAATAAACCTATTTTTTTTTGTTTTCTGTCATTAATGGAAGCATATTTATTGGTCTCAGTTTTTGTAAAATACTGATCTTTCCATTTGCAACCAAATTTGACTAAATAGTGTCTTACTTCTGGAAACATTAAAAGACAATATGTAATGGCCAGAGAACTGTGAAGGGCTTGAGAGCTCAAACTAGCATGATTAAGATGGCGTGGTTTTCAATCATAAATCTTCATTGTTTGTTTCTTTCATAAGGCACTTGGGTAATTGCTCAGCAAAAACCATTGTGAAAATTCAGATGGGGATACTAACAAAAATGAATTATTTAAAGCATATAGCATTTACAATAGGTTATATCAATATCAAATTAATCAACACTGAGAATCAACAGGCCTAGAAAAGTGAAAGAGTATGAAGAAATGAAAAAATAATCAACACAAAAATTGAAAATCAATGTTAAAATTAGAAAAGAACAGTCAATATGAAAGTAAGCGAAATATGAATAACATGGAGATTTGAAATGCTTTAATGTTAGGAACCAGATGAGCATTGCTTTGTCCATAGGGTAATTAAACTAATTGAACCTTATGTATTTTATTTGACAGAACAACAAGCAATGGTTTCAAGTTGCAGTGGAGGAGGTCTAGGTTGGATATTAGGAAACACTATTTCACTAGGAGGGTGGTGAAAGAATGGGTTACCTGGAATGGAGGTGAAATCTCCAGCCTTAGAGGTTTTTAAGGCTTGGGTTGACAAATCCCTGGCTGGGATGATTTAATTGGTGTTGGTCCTGCTTTGATCAGGGGGTTGGACTAGATGACTTCCTGAGGTCTCTTCCAACCCTAATCTTCTATGATTCTATAAATATTGATATTTTGGGGCCTTTCTTCATTGTGATTTACTATAAAAAAGTGACACCAGACAGGGTGGAACTATGGGTGTTTAAGAAAGCCCAAAGGAGGCCCTGATAATGCAGTTATACTATTGCACCTATGTCACACCATTATGATGTCAGTGAGGCTCTGTGTAAATCCAGCAATTTGCCCAGGGGGCTCTGATTATGGGATTGGGCTCTACATTTGTGTGATGATTTGGGGGATCTATCTGTACAATGTATGAATCCTGGTTGACATTATAAAGTTATAAGTCATTGCTATGAAAATTGCTGTATCATGAATGCCCCACTGCATGTGCATTCCCCACGAGCCGGCAGGGTTATGTCAGGTCTCTGCCAGACCAGAGACAACAGCTGGTTGTTAAAGGACTGTCAGTTCCTGAAAGGTCTTACTTGGGGAGAACAAAAGAATAACTTCACCATAGGGAAAACCAGTTGTCTCACCATGCCCTCTGCAGGGGGCTGGTGTTGGGAGAATGGAAAATTCCCAAACAAGACAGAGCCAAATGTGACAAAGCAGGGGGTTGAAAGGGACTCACAGGTGAAAGACTGGGAGAGACACACAGGAAGTCTGGATAGCAGGAAGGAAGGAGAAAGACAGGCCAAGGTCTGAGAAGAAGTGCTGGGAGAGAGAAATCTTCATGTGTTAGAACACAAGCTATACAATGGGGCAGAAGAGCTTAGCACAGGCCCCAAAATTCTGATTCCTGCCCAAAGAATGCTCTGGAGTGGTGACGAAAATGAAGCAAGGAAATGCCTGTAAGATTTATTATTTTTGCATAGATCTATATATTTCACATGTGATTAAGCAAAGAGCAATAATATGTTAATTTTATGGAAAGTATCTTTGTGTTGTATGCTACACCTGCAACATGGCCCCTTGAAGAGGTGGACCTCTGGGTGGAGATCTGGGAAAGAGTTTGTTTAATCTCCAGGCCCTGAGGTGTCTGCACTGGTTCCAGGGACCAGATAGAGGGTGCTATCTCTTGAACCCCAAGAGTAAGGACCCCAAGAGAGAGGCAGTGACTGGACTTTGTTCAGATTCTTGTGACTTAAAGCACCTGGGGATTCAACATCTGAATCTCTTCACAGCAATCAGAGGGAGCCAGACCAGATCTATCACAGTTTGTCCATGGGGAGCATGAGCCTGACTACAAAATCACAGGCAAACGTGTAGAGCTCTAGACTGGCTGGTAACTCAATACTGCCACTGTAGGTATTTACAGATAGTACATGGATAACATGATATAGCAATTCAGAGAAATTTTCTATTGATCTAAATTTGCCATTTTGGATATTGAGATAAACCCAAAACAATTTTACGCCAATGGACCCCTATGCCTGTGCAAAGGGCTTGGACTACACTACCACTTACTCTGGTATAACTTATGTTGCTCAGGGGTGTGAAGAAGCCACCCCTGAGTGACATGAGTTGCGCTATGTCGGCAGAAGAGCTGCCTCCTTGTGTGGAGGTGGATTTATTATGCCGAGGGGAGAGCTCTCTCCCGTCGGCATATGCATCTGCACCAGAAACGCCACAGAGGCCCAGCTGCATCGGTGTGCCACTGTAGCACTTCTAGTTACACACAGGATACATATAGACTAAGACCTCAGCTCTGCATCTGAACCCTGACTGAGGTTCCAGTGGCAATGGCATTGCTGAAGAGCCAGAAAATTAGTGTAGGTGCATAACTTCTGAAAATATGTCCCTTTGTATTTGTGGATTTTGGGACATCCATACATGGAAGCCAAGCTCCCTGCTTCTTCTGTAGAGATGGGGAACCCTATCTCATTTCCTATTAGAAGAATGAGGAAGAACCTGCCTGAGTGAAAATTTGTGTAATCCATAAAAGGGGGAAAGAGTATTCCAAAACATTTGCATGATATATAGACTAAATCTCACACGAGGAAATTAAAAGTGTAAAGAATGCAGCATATTTGAGATTCACAGAGTAAGAAAGAAATGTGATGTTGCAGAAAAAAGGAGAAAGTGGGGTGAACTCTCATGAAGTTTCTTATGTTTCTTATATAGAAATCTGAACTGTTCAAAAATAATGGTATATTACCTGGATTTTGCCATGATGACAAGGTGAACACTATCTAGTTCAAAACAAGCAGTCCAGTCTTCACATTTTAAAACACTATTAAACAAATGCTAGACAAAAGATTTTTCCCTTGCCTGTTGCCTCTGGTATATAAACCAATGGTCATAATGTTTAATCCTCTAAGGCAACTTTCTAAATTGTCTATATAGTCAAGTAAATTTAAAATAAATAAATAAAGGTCTTTACCTGATTCAGAATTTGTTTCTTCCAGTAACAGCTTCTTTTGCTTCAAGGTCATTTACTCTTTTCTCAACTCTGCTCTGTTTTATTAAAGGCAATTAAATCAGCATAAATATTAGTCATGGACAAGTTTTTCACCTCACCGATTGCATGGAAGACTTCTGTTGGTGACCCTTTGATTTCAGTTCAGATTTCTTTTTTCAAAACTGCAGAAATGTTTGGAGCAGCATTTTCCTTGTCATATTGCTGTCACAAGACTGTGAATCTTTGTGAGCAGAGAAATTTCTGGAACTGAAAAATCCTTTTGGCAAATCTTTCAGGAGGCAAACTCTTAAGATATTCCTATTTTCTACTTCTTATTCTCAAAGTGTTTATTTTTATAGCTGAGGTTAATTTCCGTTGCTGAAAATTATGATATTAAAGGAGACTTGTTCAGAGTAGAGGGAAAATACATCTCAAACTCATGCAAACCCACTGGCTATCTATCTAGTTGGTTACACTGTCCCATTAGATGGTAGGTAAAATTTCCAACAACTTCTACATGGCTCCTGTGTCTCATTTTCACAGATTCATAAATTTTAAGACCAGAAGGGGTGACTGTGATTGCCAAGTCTGGTCTCCTGTATAACACAGGCCATAAGACTTCCCTTAAACAATTCCTGTTTGAACAAGAGCATATCTTTTAGAAAAACATCCAATCTTGATTTAAACATTTCCAGGGATGGAGAATCCACCAGAACTCTTGGTATGGTGCACCAGTGGTTAATTATCCTCACAGTTTAAAATGTATGCCTTATTTATTTAGTTTCAACTTCCAGCCATTGGATCTTGATGTACCTTTGCCTGCTAGATGGATGAGCCCCCTATTGTCAAATTTCTGTTTCCCATGTAGGTACTTAGAGACTGTGATCAAGTCACCCCTTAACTTTTTCTTTGTTAAACTAAATAGATTGAGCTCCTTGAGCCTATCACTATAAGGCATATTTTCTAATCTTTTAATCATTCTCACGGCTGTTCTCTGAACCCTCTCACATTTATCAACTTTCTTCTTAAATTGTGGACACCAGAACTGGACACAGTATTCCAGTAGCAGTCGTACAAGTGCCAAATACAGAACTAATATAACCTCTCTACTTCTACTTAATATTCCTGAAAAACACACCTACCAGATCAGACCTCTCAGACAACGAAATGCCCAGTTTGAGGATCCCACCAAAATTTAGGACTGAATCAGCTTTGTGCATGACCACCAGAGTAAACTTAGGTGTCTACATGATTGGGCAACAGCTGTGAAGGGCTTTTGAAAAGGGAGGGATAGCTCAGTGGATTGAGCATTGGCTTGCTAAACCCAGGGGTGTGAGTTCAATCTTTGAGGGGGCCATTTAGAGATCGGGGGGCAAAAATTGGGGACTGGGCCTGCTTTGAGCAGGGGGTTGGACTAGATGACCTCCTGAGGTCCCTTCCAGCCCTGATATTCTATGAAAATCTATATTTTGGGTTTAAGTGCCTTAATCCCGTTGTGGAACTAGCTCTAAATGATTTAACCAAGACCACCCAGGAAGTATATGGCCAAGCAGGGAGCTGAGTCCAGGTCTCTCGAGTCCCGGGCTAGCCCCTAACCACTGGCCCATCCTTCTACTTATTTCTGTATTTCTTTTGCCTTATGTAAATATTTGCCTTTGTGAATGTTACTCTTTAATCTTCTGCAATTTGACTCACATGATTCAATAAAGGATTGGCTGCTTACATCCCAGACAAATAAGATATGTAATAACCAAGGGAGAAATTCATCCAGATACCAAAACTCCAGCACAAGGCCCTTCACTTAACCCCTCGGTAGAGCTATATGGTGGGGGCCATGCAAGTTTTCTCTGTGCCAGTCCCACGTAGGCCAGTACAGAGAGTGGCATTGTGAGTGGGAGGGGAGGCTTACTGCAGGATCCCCCACCATGAATATGCCATGGCCCTAACACTCCATGGATGTGTATGGACAGTGGACATTATTCCAGACCATAGCCTGGAGTAGTAGATGCATTTAATGCCTCCTCTGCACCTTGTAATTTGTCTGCATTAATCCCAGTTATTCTGGCTTTATGTGGGTGAAGTGATTTTTCACTCTGAGATGCTAGCTGCCTGCTGTTGCTAAACAGGGCATGTGAACTGGGGACAATTCTGCATACAACATGGCTCTGCATACAACATAGGTTTTGGAAAAGGTGGACAGGGATTTACATGTGTCAGATATTTAGAATCAAATTTCAGTTTGACATCTCTTGATAAATTCTGTTTCCACACGTGTGGGCATCTGACATATTCCAATATTTTTAGAGGTTACATATTTCAATATATTCTTTTATTAGTTTTGTTTTTAAACAAAAGTTTAAGCTTCATCAAATTTACAGGCAAGAATTGAAGAATGAAAAGAGTCAGTGAATTTTGAATGTGGGTGAAACAACATTTGGGTAATCTGACATTTTGCTTTCAAGAGTCAAGAAATAGAGCAATTATAGTTGTAGTAGTCTAGACAGCAATGTCTCACAATAAACTGTCTTGCTAATTGCAGAATGTTTACAGAGAAGGTTATAACAGGCGTGAAGTAAGATTGACTGGAACGAACTTGCTCTCTTTACATCCTTTTAAAAATAGATCCCACATTTTCCTCAATATTTCAAATCCTTGGATAAATATTGAGATGCGAGTTTTCAGTTGTAACCTCTTTTTTATGATGGCAAAATTATGCCCCCTGAGGCTCCGTCCTTGCCCCTCCTCTTCTCCCCAAGACCCTGTCCCCGAGGCTTTTTCCCTTTCTTCCAAGGGCCCGTTCCTGCTCTTCCCCCGGAGGCTCCACCCCCAGCCAAGCCAGAGTGGGGAGCAAATGCCAAACATGCATTCATGCCCAGGTGGAACTCACTGTATTGGTTTTAACCTTTAAATCCTCAAATGATTTGGGTCTGTTAGAGGGCTTATTCCTTCACCTGCTCACTTCCATGGGTCTTCTCATATGAACAGAGAGCAACAATACCCGAAGTCCAAAGGCGCAAACAATTCGATGTTTATTGGGGTGAACTTCCAGCAAGCATGATTCCAGTTTCCTTCCTTAGTGTCCCCCTTCCCAGCTCTGACACCACAGAACCTTGCCTGTGTCCATGGGCATGCGCAGAGGGTGTGCCGGGTGTGCCCAGGCTCACCCTAATGTCTCAAAAAAAAAAGTGGCTTTGCATTTTAATTTAATCACATGATATGCTCTTTTAGTTTTAGAGTACGGATTGTTGTATCATGCAATAAGCGCCGAACTGCGTAATATAGATGTTGTAGAAATGTATAGAAAGCCCACGTTCGCTCGCAGCATGCGTCCCCACTACTGCGGTGCCACATTACCATTAGTCCTCCCCTCCTGCTCCGACTACTATTCCAGAAAATTCTTTGACCTATATAAGCGGCCGCATCAGACATCTACAGTGCAGTGTCTACAGTGTTTGTAATCTTTGTCGCGTGTACTCTACTGAAATAGCATAACAAGCCCGTGGCTTCACGTTTTAATTCAATCGTATGATACCCCCTTTTAATTTTAAAATATGGATCGGTTGGTTGTTAAGATAAGAAAAGGAGCAGACAAACTGAATGATTATGAATGTGCTGATAGTAGTGCAAATACCTTGGACTCCTCGGTTAAGAACTTACATGAAGATAATGCCACAACCAGTTCCAGTTCATGCAATAAACTGAGTAATGACCAACAGAAACAGACTTTGTCTCTTAGTTCAGGTCAGTGTAGTTCCTATTCAAAGCCAACAAACATTCCATCTGATGGCCCAGTTTGTGATATTCCAAGAAATTGATTAGAACGCCGATTGATTATCTAGAACTCCTTATCAGCCTAGATTGAGCATGTTTCCTAGAAGTAAAATAGGGAATAAACAAAGAAGTTTTCAGTCTGATTGGTATGAAAAGTATAAGGTGGTTAGAATATAGCCCATCAAAGGACGCAGCATTTTGCTTTTACTGCCGTTTCTTCTCCTCTAATGATGCAGCAAACAAAGGTCACACTGATCCAGCATTTATTGATAAGGGATTCAGAAACTGGCATAGGGCTAATGAACATTTTAAAAACCACCAGCTGTCAAAATCTCATATGTTGAGCTGTTCTTCATGGTCAAGTTTTAATGAAGGGAAACCTATTGATGTATTGTTGTATGAGGGCAAGCAGGTTTATCTGTCTAAACAAGAAGAAGAATGGTGCCATAACCAAAGTGTAATGGAGTGACTGATTGACATTGGTCTGTGTTTGGCGAAAGGTGGGACACTGTAGGATTCATACAAGGTTCATGCACTTGGCAACATTCAGGGCATACCCGGAATGTTGTGTAGGAGCAGTGCACACACAGCTCCTCTCAAGGGCATGAACTTTGGAATCTCGCCCAGATGACATGAACCGTGGGAAGCCTCCCAGGACTGGGCTCAAGGCCTGAGAGCAAGGAATGCGGTAGATAGAAATTGGTAAATGAGAATGTTAAACAAAGCCAGTGTATTCCTTTTATCTGTTGGAGAATGCAATGCGTGGGGGGAGAGAAAGAATAAAGGAAAGGGTGGAAAGCTGACAGGACCAGTCCGTTGGCAGACCAGCCTGTTTGCTTGCTTAAAGCTTTGTGCTGTCTTGTATTTGAACCGCAACAGGGAGACCATTCAGGGGTCACAATGAAAAAGCTGACAGTTTTGAGAAAGGTTTATTTCTAAATCTTATCAATATGCTCCAAAAATATGATCCCATAATGGCAAAGCACGTGCAGCAATCTCCTCGAAATGCTACCTATCAGAGTAATCACATCCAAAATGATTTAATTGTGGCCTTGCACAACGTTGTGCAACAAAAGAGTGTGTCTTCACTAAATGGAAAAATGGTCTCAATAATTGCCAACGACATTACTGACTGTCAAAATACTGCACCACAATGGACATCTGTTCATGGTGTCCATAATGAAAAACATAGTCCAGCTGAACATTTTGTGTCTGTTCAGAGACTATTAACAATTGATGCTCAGTCTATTTTTGACCAGTTAAATGACATCCTCGGCATTCTTAAAATTGACTGGACATCAGTGATGTCTGTCAGTTTTGATGGCGCATCTACTGTGTCTGGATGTACTGTGGGAGTTATGAAATGTAAAGAAAGAAACAGTGAAATACTCTACACTGCTATGTGCATTGTCTGAACCTCGTCCTAGTAGATGCATTCACTTCAGGTAAACAAAACAGAACTGTCTTTGATTTTTTTGGTGTTGTTCAGACTCTTTATGCCTTCATGGAGGGGAGTCCTGTGTGACATGCAGTAATGGAGAAGATTTCACAAGAAGTAGGATCCCAGCTGAAGACTTTGAAGTCACTATCAAACACAAGATGGGCATGCAGAGCAGAAGCAGTGGCTGCTGTAAAACAAAACTACTCCATCATTTTACAAGCTTTACAAGAGATTATTGAAACAACTCGCCTTGCTGATACTAAAATAAAAGCCAGGGGCCTTATCCATGAACTAAATTCATTCAAGTTCATCTTTGCCCTTCACATGATGCACCCTATTCTCCAGATGGTGGTAAATGTGAGTAAGGCTCTTCAAGCTCCAGGTCTCAACTTACTTATTGCAATGACAGGGGTGAAAAGCTTGTGTAACTCTTTGGCTGCGATGAGAAATGGCCCAGAATATTTTCAATCTATTTTCAATGACAGCGTGAAAATGTGTGTAGAGAATGATATATCGATTCCCCCAGTTAAGAAGAGAAAAATGTCCTCTCGTATTGATGACGCATTTGAGTCCCAGCATCACTTTGATACAAAAGAGGAGCAGGAGAGAATAACTTCATTTTACCCACTCCTAGACTCAATGATTACCAGCATTGACCAGCGTTTTGAACAGGAGACTTGTAAAATTGTGACTGCAATGGGAAAACTGCTGAGCTTAGACATTGGCAGGGACGATATGAGAAACATTGCCAACAAATTTAAAGTGTCCTTGGATGAGTTGGAAGCTGAAGTCTGATTGCTTCAGTGTTATGACGGATCTGTTCCTAAAGGTAGCACTACGAACATCACCAGAGTGGCTTGATTGGCTAAAGAAATCCGATCGGTCTTCCATGTTCCAGGCCTTTTACAAATCTATTCAATGCTTTGCAGCCGTACCTGTTACAAGCTGTTCATGTGAAAGAGCCTTTTTGAAACTAGCACATGTAAAAAACAAACTAAGAAGTACAATGTCCCAACAGCGCCTCGACTCATTCATGATTTTGTACATTGAACAAGAATTGGCTTTGTCAGTTAATTACAATGATGTGATTGAGGAATTTAGGTCCATAACACCTGGTGAGTGACATCTCATTCTCTAGCACAGGAAGATGAAGAAACCTTAATCTGTTTTGGTCAGTTCGGGTTAGCTCATTATCTGGTTAAAAATAAAGATCATGAAAATTGACTGTATCTTTGTATATGCCTGGTTATCACTACAGCAAAAATTTGGTATTTTGTGTCTCATTTTTTAAGTTTGTATTTTTTAAGTAAAGTTTAGTTGTTAATTTAAAAAAATAAGTTTAGTAAAGTTTTAGTTTCTTTAGTTTGTTTGATGAATAAAAATAATGTCCTTTATGATTGAGTATTCAATAAATGTTTGCTTTTAAAAATAATTAAAAATAAAATTCCCCAGGTGCACACCCTAATGAAATATAGTGTGCACACCTATGCCTGTGTGCCTGTTCCCATTCCCCCCTTTAGCAAAACATGATTCTAATTCCCCCACCCCCATTCCCTGTTCCCATTTCCCCCTTTCTTCCTGATTGACTGCAGACTATATAGTAAAAACTTGAGTTCTGCTTAGCTATACCTTAACCAATCATTTTACTGAAATTTAACTAAATCAATCCTAACATACTGTAACATGATTATTTAACCAATTATATCCCATCGCCTTAATTAGTTTACACCCAGAAAAATTAATGATACAGCATACAGAAACAATCACAGAACCAGACAGAGCTTATACAGAGAAACAATAGGGAAATGGGGACCACAGTGATAGAAAAACAAAGAAATGAGAATTTCACATCTCAGCTATTGATACTTGAGTTCTTGCCAGACAGGATGCTATCAAACTAAGTTTCCTTTTACATCTTCTAAGCACTTCCCTTTCTCTGGAGGCGATAGGAATACAATCCTGTCCTTATAATGCCTAACAGCCCAATAGCACCTTATTTCAATGTGACTAGTTTGGAATGTGAGGATGTAACCGTTCGCTTCCCAGCTTATGGCTTCCTCTGCTGCTTAGCCAAAGGCCTTAGCCTAAGCACAGGGCCTCAGACTGTCACAGTAAGAGAAGGCCCTTACACCGGCAGACAGTGATTTTGATTCTTTCTTTTATACCTCTCTAACTAGCTAAATGATAAACATATACCTAAATTTTTAAAGTATAGGCCTTTGCAGACAGGCCTGAATATCTATATCCTAATGGAGTCCAGATTACCTGAGAGACCAGCTCACCTTTTGGGGCCATTCTAATACATGATCAGCAGAGAAATATGAGCTGATGCTCCCTAAGTACAAAAGAGGGAACATTCCTGTCATTATTCAGAAAGGCCCTTTGACTTGGGACATGCTTAATTACTACTAAAGTTCAAGTTTGTTAACCAGGCAGGATGCAAACCTCATCTATTTTTTTCTTAAATGTTGAAGATGAAAGAGCAGAGGGGCTACTTATGGGGAAATTTTTGCATCCGGATTTGTTGATAATTGCAAGGGCATTATGCAAGGGATAGAAGCAGATTACTGCAAATTTTAAATGTTGTCAAGGGGAGGGCCACAACTCTGAGATAGACAAAAAAGTACCTATTGTATATATCAAATTAAATAAAACTGTACAAATAAAGTAGGGCCAATTGTATGGATTTAAATTTTTATATCTCACAAACTACCAAATATTTGAAATCACCAACTCTGACAGGAAAACAATCACAGAATCCTAGAAGATTAGGGTTGGAAGAGACCTCAGAAGGTCATCTAGTCCAGCCCCTTGCTCAAAGCTGGACCAAGACCAATCTCAAATATCACTAAAAAAGTGTGAAAATAGACCACATAATCTTTTATTTATTTAGATTTATATGCATACACAAGAAAAAGGTGCCTCTCATATGTTCTATGTGGTGTCAACAAAACAAAGTTACCCCATATTTAAAATAACACTCCAACTGTAAAGCCTCTCAGGGGTCCAGAAGAGAAGATGGCATGTAACTAGGCATAAGAGTCAAAGTATATTGTTTCTTACTTGAATTACATTCTTATTGGCTATTTTTCTCAAGCAGATAAAAAATATTGATCTGAAGTTAGAAATTTAAAGCTTACATTTTAAACCTAACATTTGACTTTTACCTTTACAACAAACAAACACACAAAAACCCAAGAAAGTGAAATTATCTGCATATATTTGCTTGTTTAGCATGGAATTTTATGGATTTCAATTACCTATAACTCTTATGAGACATTCGTCTTTTATTTTAACTGCCACTGTCATATAAGAAATTTGTGAACTTTTTATTCTTATTACTTCCCTGGGGTCAGGCGGAAAGAGAGCATCCTAATTTTCTCAAGAATCTCCACAGCCATTATACATTTTGTATAAAATTCCAAAAACAAATTAGTTAAAATGCATTTAGGGCCAGTGGATGCCCTGAGAGAATGAAATTGTACATTTAGCTACGAAAGAGGTATAACACAAGCAAAGTCAATACGCAGCCCTTCCAATGTGACTCAACTGAAGAGGACGGGACCCCCTCTTGGGATCAGAAGTTTAGTCTTCACTCCTATTCACTTCCATATAAGCTGTGCAGGGCTCAGAAACAGTCCGTGGAGTCCGAAACTGTATTGGCACTTCTCTGATGTGACCATCTTCTTCTCTAGACTCTCAGCTTTCACTAAAAGCAGTAAGTTGTTAGCTGTTTATAATGTGAAGAAAACCTCAAAAATGTGACTCAAAGGTAACCAACATGGGGTGTCTGTATGAATCCGCAGAATGCCTAGAACAATAGCTCTGAGACATATGAACTGCCTTTCCATCTCAGTAGGGTGTTAACTCAGATGCCCAGTGCTAAGAATCATATTGACATTTACATTAACTATTTAAATCTTCATTTAAGAAAAGAAAGGGAGGATCACGGAGCTGCACAATTTACCATTATACCCTGTATTTTTTTCTCCCAATCAAAAAGGCAAGCCCAAGGGAAAAAACCAAGCTCATGGACATATTCCACTGAAGAGGGAGTGGGGAGCTAAGCAGAGCTTAGAGAGCACATAATTGCATTTTGAATTTCTGCACAGTCTACAGTGAGTGGTCTCTCATTTTGGGATTTCTTACCTGAGTTGCATTTATTTGTGGGTGGAGCTGGGAAGAGTACCACTACCCTTTCCCCTCTAATCTCATACCTGAGTCTATGGAGCTTTTAAGGTTCCTTTTTCACCTTCATATTATATTTAAGTACAGAACAAAATGTTGATAAAAGAAAGTCCAGAATAATTTATGTTTTCTCTTTTCAGGATCCCAGGGGACAACTGACCTGGTAAAATCATTAAACTGCTAGAACCTTGCTTACGCTGGGGATTCTAATAGTGTTGTAATTGGTGAAGCTAAATGGATGGTTTGAACAATAGGGTTTGTTTGTTTGTTTTTGCTGAAATTCCCAGCCTTGGAAGGTTTTGAAAATAAGGTGGTAGTCAGGTCCCACTCAGCTAAGGGATTTGTAGGTTAGGGGCAGGACTTTGAAATCTGCTCTGAAATAAGTGAGGATGCATTTGCACTTTAATGCACAGGTGACATGTTCATGTCATCATTTGCTGGTATCAGGCATGCCGTTGAGTGCTGCATCAATCCTCTTTTATGAAGTTATGTTCAGTGATGGGTAGAGCAAGACACAGTACTCTAACATGAAGATGAAAAACAGTATTGATCACAACGGCTAGAAGCAAGGAAGAACAAAGTTTCGTGGCCATTTTATTCATCATAAGGCATTCCTCATCATTGCAGCAATGTGTGTCCAGGATCATGATGGGTCCAGCATAAACCTGAGACTCTGGACCACTTTGAGGAACTTCCCTTGATTTTAGTGACTGAGGGCATCAGACCACAGATTATCAGTGTGCTTCACCCTTTTTACTAACATCGTTTTCAATTTTTCCTTGCACAAGTTGAGCCAAAGCTTTTCATCAGTCTGCTCATTTTTTCCAGGTGTTGGGACATATTAGTGATGCTGGAGGTCTGCAAACTGTGGGGAGTGTGCGTGACAAAGTGAAATAATAATTGCGGGGGCTGGTTTCACTCCTTCAGGGAGGAGGAGCGAGAAGGGAGAGTCCTTAAACTTCAACAGGAAGTCCTGCATGTTGCAATCATGTCTACTTTGGAGTGATCCTGAGCTGAAGATCCCCAGTTGAGTAGATGTTTCTACCAAAAAGGTCCAGCTTTTTGGAGTCTTTCACCTTGGGAGTCTCCCCTTGTGACCCCTGCTGGTTTTGTTCATTGGCCACAGCAACCAACAGGGATCATGGGGAGGAAGGATGTACATACAAGAACTCATACCCACGAGCTGGGACACAGTACTTCTTTTTGGTTCTCTTGGCTGTGGGGGGCAGGGAAGTGGGGATTTGCCACAGGCTTTTATTGAGTCCATGATGGCCTTATTGAGAGGTAACACTACTCTTCATAGGCCCTTTGTGGTCAGGTTGTTGACCAAAGTATGGGAGGACTCCTTTACCAACTCCACTTCTATGCCCAAATTTTGGGCTACTCTTTTCAACAGCTACTGATGCGCCTTGAAGTCATCCTGGGAATGTGATGCGCCCATCCTGAACTTGGCTTCATTGGTGGAGGAGGAGATTGGCACCGGCTGAGGGCATTCCTCCTAATTTTTGCAACGGGTGGGTCACACGGTATCGGCCCCGGTACTCAGCACTCACCTGAGTACCGGAGTTTGGATTGGGGACTGCCTGAAGAGGTGCTGGAGCCCTTTCTTCTGAGGTCATCAAGAAGGTGCACCTCGATCAGGGTCCCTACATTGGAGAAACCCACAAGTTCCAAAACAGCCATTGAATAGACACCAGCCAGTGACCGGGCGCCAAGTACCTGAAGGCATTGCCTGGTTTGGGTCCACCGCCATGCAGGGCCGAGAGGAGGAGTGTCAGGGTCAACTCCTGGCATGTCTTCAGGTCCCATCACTTAACACAGCTCTCAGTGATTTCAGCTCTCAGTGATTTCAGTTAGTGGGGGAACCTCACTGCTGGTGCAAACTGGGCAGTCCCTTGCATCAAAGACACTGTCCCAAAGCAGGTCTAATGCTTAGATCCAGGTATCAGTGATTTCAGTTCTGCAGTGTATAACAAGACTCTCAATTGCATTTCTTTGTTGCTTCCTGTTCTGAAGCCCAGTGACAAGGGAATCCAGGATGTTGACAGAAAACAGGTGCTTCCTTGGCCTCTGCCAAGTTTATCAATAAGCATGTCAATTTTGTGCCAAATGGAGTTATAGATTTAAGAGGTACATACTTGTCCACTGGCACCTGAACTGAGCCCAGCAACTCATTTCACATAGGCCACAAGCTTTCATTGACTCCTAACCTAGGCTGAATGTTTACCAGCATACCATAGGTGAAGGACTTTAGTGTCTCAATCCATTCAACAAGCCACCTCCACCCATCCCTGTTCACAAAAAAAATCTATTAATATTTTGGTAGCACCCACTATGTGTTTGATACTATCCAGGCACATAATAGAGTTCCTGTCAGGAACTTCAAAGTTATAACATTCATAAAACAATTAGGAACCAAAATTATACTTCACAGGATAAAGCAATTTGACAGGGTGAAACAATGTATATATTAATCTGATTATTAGAATCAATTATTGACCTACTGCAGGGAAAAAAAAAAAACCAACAACAGCAACACATTTATCCCCTTACCCGCATTTTGTGTTTTACTTAAAACCCCCCAAGTTATTTGCATAACATATATTTTGGTCTGAAGCAAATAAACGCTAAGGGTTTTGGAATGTTCAGGATACGGTCATCAATAAGAACAACGTTAAGGGCCATAATCAGTAAGTTTACAAGGCTGCACTCATAGGCCACAATGAAATCTATTTTGACTTAATCAGGTTTCCTATTTTTTCTGGTAAATATATGGCAATTTTGGACTATAGCCAAGCTCTGTCTACTGAGGACAATTATAAACCACTGCAGAACAACTTGCATGATCCACACAGCTCCCAAGTCAAAGTAGCATATTAGCAAACACATTCTGTAAGGTTGACAGATTTCATTTGTTTTCTTTTTTCCACCTTTTATTTCAGCCTGTGACCAATTATTTACATTTCCTTTTCTTCTTATTATCCCTTTTTTGGGTTTTTTTTTTTTGGCACTAGAATGAAAACTCCGTAGCCGTGCTTGAAATTCAGATGAATGATTTCATAAGCTTATCACATATACTGTAGATAGATGCTGCAGTCAGATCAAAAATATGAAACATTCCCTCAACATAAAGGTACATTTTCCTGAAGCCCCCCTGGAAAGTCTATGGTTTAAGGACATTGCTCATGTTACCACACAATTCTGAACTCAATGGGCTTAAATACTTTTTGAAAGATGAATGGCTTTTCTGAAGCTCTTTTTTTTTTCCCCCATAGGAGCACTCAATATTTACATTCTTCAAGGATTTCAGGTGATAAAGTTAGAATACTAGGGCCCAGTACTGAACACCTAGCATTCAGTTCCTCAGAGGATAGGGTTGTCAAGGAGCATGAGCAGTAATTCTAATGCAGAAACAGGAGGTAAACGGGGCAGACACTTGCAGACTCTTACCTTACACATTTTACTAGCTGTGTCAAACAGGCTGTTGTGAAACATCAGATAGGTGTTTCCTGGCTACAGATAGCATAGAATTGCCTGTGTTAGAAATATGCTGAATGTGAAACTCAGTTCTACTTATCATCCATTCATTTCCCCTCAAAACTTTAAATACCATATTTAATAGACATAGCTGTATGGATAACAACAGGCAAAAGTTCTTCTCATCATGCAGCCTGAATTACTAGGACTGGGATCCTTGCTCTGGAGAATCAACTCCCAGTTTAATCGATTGAGTACCTCTCCTACACATAGCCCCAGAGGCTCTCCCCTCCTTCTGCCTATGGAGTCAAAGGACTGGAGGTTTAGCATGGTGGTTCTTGCCCAGCCCTTCCTGCAGTCCACTATCCCTGCCCACCCCATGGGCACAATCATTAAAGGAGTGAACCCACCCTGTGCAGCTTCCCTTAATTATGCTTTCTGTTACCTATCAGCTCTGTGTTCTTGGGGAACCAGGGCACAGTACCCAGCCTGTCTGACTCACGAAAGTTCTCTCCACCCCCAGCCTCTGCTTGAACTAAAGCCGGTCAGAAGAAAGACTTACAAAAAGCAACGAAAAGGCAGTGGAAGACACACCTAAACCCCTCCGGACAAGGGTGACAGGATTAAGGAAACTCCCCTAGCCTCCTTTGCATCAAAGATGGCACAGGGAGGCAGCTCCATTAGCATACAGAATGGAGAACAGAGATTCCAAGGCAAGAACCACACTGAACTCTGGGATCAGAAAAGCAGGAAAGCACTACATCATGGGGATCTCTGTTCCAGATGTTAATGAACGCATTAGCTCAGTAGTTATCAGACCAATTCTAGTAATGAATCCTTTATTGGTATCCAAAATACTGAAGCTGCCTAATTGCATTGTGAGCTCCCTCCAAGGAACACCATCCATAGCCAGGAATGATCAGTTCCTATGTGTTCTTCCTTGAACCATTGTTCTTTCCCTTCAAAAACTCCTACCTATGCTCAAGTGCTCTGATGCCTGGATCCAAAATCTGCATCAGTACCATTGGGACAACATCTTCTCCTGACTGATCATGATGGGGGCTCTGCCTGTCTAACCAGCACTCCGGACCGTCAGCTATCACCACTACCTAGGAACCCCGATCAATTCAAGCTTCATGGAGTAGTGAGAACCCATCTCTCTCTCTCTAGGCATAGCCTTCTGACCCTGACTTGTGTGATCAGTTATAGTTTTCTAAATCTGACTTTTATAATCAAATTTAAGTTAGATTTAATATTATAACCGTTTTGTTTGTTTGGCTCCCCTTGTATGGTTATTATCTGGCAATAAATAACTTTCATGGTTAAGCTGATTGCTTCTCTCTCTCTCTCCCCCTCATGGGTATTTTTTGGTTTTCCCATTCGCTCTGCAGCAATGCTCCTCATACCTAAGTTAAAGATCCCTGCAGTGCCCAAAAATCCTGTGGGGTTTGTTCATCAACTGGGTTACTACCAGAACAATTGTAACGTGAAAGTGGGGATAGGGACATGCTGAACCTGGGGCACAGGAGGGTGGCAGCTTGGAAGTGCTGCTCAACTCAGCCTGCTCAGGCATACTCTATTCTGGTGCGGTGTCCATGGCATATGAGGGTGACAGCTTGGAAGTGCTGCTTGACCCGGCCTACTGAGACAAGGGACATATAAATGGGTCAGCTTGAGAGTGCTGATTGATCTGGTCCTCTCAGATGTGCTCCATTAATGTGTGTGTGTTCGTCTGATTCTAGGGCTGGAAGAACCCAGCCCTGGGGAACCTAGGTCCTGCAGGATAGCTCCATTGAGAAAGAACTTGCAGAAGGGAGAAGGAGAGCTCCATATGAGATCACAAGTGACTCATACACAATGTACAAGCAGTACATTGATAGAATTATAGAACCCCCCCAGAAGAGTAACTCTAATAAATGAGCATACCCCAAAGTAATGGAGTATTTGCTACACCTTTGTCAGAGGAGGCAGTATGTGCCTTTTAGCATACACAGCCAAAATTCATCACTTGGCAACACATTATTATTTTCAGCTCTCCAATTATCATGTCACACAATTACGATAAAAACCACACCACCTAAGTCAGCCTGAAGATTAAAGACCAATAATACCTATTCAAATGTAACATTCTTAATTTTTTGACTCCCTCATATGTGTTTCCCCTACCAGTGTTCCCTTTGTGTTCTGGTTTGTACCTTATGCATGCTATTCTCTGTACACCTTGTTTGCTCTCTAAGTTGAGATATTTGTAAAAAAAATTTTTCAAGATGGCCAGATAATATGGTGATGTGCACTGCATTAAATCAGGCAGAAGTTTCCAAACTGTGTTTTCAAACATATTAAGTGGCAAGACAAAATCAGCAATAAGTCTATTAATAGCCAAACCTAGTAAGTGCCTCCATCAGCCATTTCAGCAGCTTTATTGGTACTGACATATTAGGATTAGTAGCAGGGAAGACAAACCGATTGCAAAGTGTGTTTACTGAGGAATGCCACTACACAGTTGCTGATGACATGGTTGCCAAATGCTTTGGTGGCATGATAAAATTGCCAATGAAGGACACATACCAAACATCCAGCTAGATATCTTAAGGACCTAGCCAGAGATTGATCTGGGTGACACTTGACCTGGAAAGAGGCTACATCTCTTTGGGATTTGCCTTGATGATTAGTAAGTAGGAAGCGAAGCATCCTTTGTCTAGCTCAGTTTGAAGGATTACAGTTAGGGGAAATTGTCTCATTTGATAGGAGCCTGATATGGCACAAAAGGTGCTAATAAAATTTGCGGGTGACACAAAGTTGGGAGGTATTGCCAATATAAAGGAGGACCAGAATAGCATACGAGAAGATCTGGATGACCTTGAAAAGTGGAGTAATAGAAATGGGATGAAATTTTATAGTGGAAAGTGCAAGGTCATGCACCCAGGGACGAACAAAAAGAATTTTTGCTATAAGCTGGGGATTTATCAGTTGGAAGTGACACAGGAGGAGAAAGACCTGGGTGTACTGGTTGATCACAGGATGACTATGAGCAGTCAATATGATGCATCCATGGAAAAGGTTAATGCAATCCTAGCTAATGCATCAGGCGAGGTACTTCCAGCCGAGATGGAAGTGTTACCACGATTATACAAGGCTCAATCTGGAATACTGTGTGCAATTCTGGTCTCCCATGTTTAAGAAAGACGAATTCAAACTGGAACAGAGAAGGACTACTAGGGTCAGAAGAATGGAAAACCTAACTTATGAGGCTGTGGGGAGATATGATTGTTCTCTATAAATACATCAGAGGGATAAATACCAAGGAAGGGGAGGAGTTATTTAAGGTAAGCACCAATGTGGACACAAGAACAAATGGATATAAACTGGCCACCAACAAGTTTAGGCTTGAAATTAGACAAAGGTTTGTAAGCATCAGAGAGTGAAGTTCTGGAACAGCCCTTTCAAGGGAGCAGTGGGGACAAAAAAGCTAACTGGCTTCGAGACTGAGCTTGATAAGTCTATGGAGGTATGATGAGACTGCCTACAATGGTACGTAGCTGATGTGCGACTGCTAGCAGCAAATATCTCCAATGGCTGCTGATGGGGCACTAGATGGGGAGGACTCAGACTTACTACAGAAAATTCTTTACCAGGTGTCTGGCTAGTAGGTCTTGTCTACATGTTCAGAGTCTAATTGATCACCATATTTAGGGTTGGGAAGGAATTTTCCCCCAGTCAGATTGGCAGAGACCCTGAGGTTTTTTTTGCCTTCCTCTGCAGCATGGGGGATGGGTCACTTGGAGGTTTAAACTAGAGTAAATGGTGGATTCTCTGTAACTTGAAGTCTTTAAATCATTATTTGAGGGCTTCAGTAACTCAGCAGAGGTTAGGGGTCTATTACAGGAGTGGGTGGGTACGGTTCTGTGGCCTGCGATGTGCAGGAGGTCAGACTAGAGGATCATAATGGTTCCTTCTGGCCTTAAAATCTATGAGTCTATGAGATTAAGGGTAATAAAAGATGGCAGTATTGAATGGGATTTACTGCTGGATTAAGGGGAGTTTTCTATGTTAATTTTCTCAGTAAAAGAGGAAACCGTTAACTATACCAGAATTGAAGGGAACAGAATTTATATTCATTCATAAGAACATTAAAAGGCCGGACTTCGTCAGACCAGTGGTTTTTCTAGCCCAGTGTCCTGTCTTACGATGCCAATGCCAGATGCTTCAGAGGGAATGAACAGAACAAGACAATCATGAAGTGATCCATCCCCTGTTGTCCAGTCCGAGCACCTGGCAGTTTGAGGCTTAGGGACACCCAGAGCGTGGGGTTGCATCCCTGACCACCTTGGGTAATAGAATGGGGTTGCATCCTTGATTGATCCTTCATTATCCCATGGTGGCACTGCCAATGCACTTCTGTTTTGCCATAAATATCTAATATTTATCTATCTAAGTGTGTATGTCTTAAGAAAGTATTTGTAATGCTTTGGTGAGAGGCCTTTTGGAACAACTTGTAAATGTGACATGTGCCTTGATTTTTTTTTTAAACTCCAAGTTCAATTAAATGTATACAGCACTTTGAAAAAGTTACTAATTACAACTTATTAGAGCTTGTTCTACCAAATAAGTTCCCAGTTGGAATTCAGCAATTATGAACTAAAGGGATCCCCAAAGGCACCTGTTTTACACTTGAAAGCTCAGAATTATTGCTGTATGGTAACACTTTCTGATATGCAACATTAGCCATGAAGGAACTGTGCAATACCATTTCTGTTATCTTGAATGGCAACAGAAGAGGAAGAATTTACATTACTTTAGTTGGATTGTAGATACAATATAAATATTCACTAGAACTGCAACACAAGGTTATACAAAATTATATGCAAAATAGTATTACAGTAAGCAATATTCACCCACCTGCACTTTCAGATCCTTGGATGAAAGGCATTGCAGAAGAAAAACTATTACTATATTGTGCTTGACAATATTTTTCTGATACCATCCAATTAATAATTTACTGATAGTTTGGAATAGGATATTCTTATTTTTTAAAGATATTTAAATAGTGTACTCAGAGATACAGACTGTTTTAAATTTGCTTTAAAAAAAAATCCATGTAATATCTTTAAGAATTTTAGTGAGTCTTCCAATGTTCATTTATTTTTTGCTTTTTATTAAAAACAAAAAGTGAGCTGCAGAAATGCTAGAAAAAATACTTGATCTTTGAGTTCTTGTTTAAGTTACGTTCTCTTATCTCAACAGTCCACTTATTAAAAAAAATGAACAGCACTCTAACCATTCAACCATTTAATTTTTTTTTCACATGCATAATAGAAGGAAACTTCTGATATTATTCACTGAAATAAAATACTGAAGTACCTATTTCTTATCTTCAGCATTTTTTACGTTCACTATCTTCATCAAAGACGTTTTACTGTGATTACGAGAGTAGTTTAAGGCTTCCCACAGCTAAAAGGTTATTTTTTTTTTCAAATTTATAATGCAATCATTATCTCCATACAAGAGGTAAGATCCTTTAAACTAGTGTTTCCCAGTCCAGGGGCTGGGGCAAAGCAGTACAGGAAGGTCGAGACACAGAGGAGAACAGCAGTAGGGAAAAAGAATTTTCACAACCCTGGATATGTTCCACCATACAAATTATACTTATTTGTTTGTTTATGGTAGCACTCACAATGTACTTTATACTTTCCACAAAGAAAATACAATCACTTTCCTGAAGAGCTCACAATCTAAAGACAGACAGAAATGGACCCGGATTAGCAGGAATGAGTATAACATATAGGGTGGCAAAGATGGTGCTTGGTAAAACAAGGTTAAGCTACAAAACAAACAAAAATATTACTTTCGGTATTAAATCAGCAGAATTCTCAGTAGTAAAAATAATGTAAAGAGTCTTCAGAAGGACTTAACTGTGGAGAAGATAGGGGGCCTTGAGCATAAGCTCATGAAGGATAAAGGGGGGCAACATGAAAGAATGGAAAAAACAGAAAGGTTTATGTGAGAAGCTGAAAATGGAAATACAAGGCTGTCATCATTGGGGGAGCAAAATGGATGGGGAAGAGGCTATGTGAAATGAGACGGGGGATAAGTAGGGAGTAGCAGAGTTACAGAGGCTTACACAGCGCTCAGTTGAGCTGCAAGAGCATATGGTCGTAGGAAGCTGACAGTGGGTTCCCCCTCCACCCCATTCCAGAAAGGGGAAGTCACAAAACAAGAGAACAAAAAAGAACAACACGAAAGTAAAACACACAAAAACAAAAAATCCAACCAGAAGATAAGAACAGGAAAGACAAAGGGATAGACAAGGAATAGGTAGTGGTAACTGTGCCGCACAATGGTATAAGGGGACAACAGCCTATCCATAACAAGGAAAATGTCGAGCACCATTGTTCTAAGCAGTCTGTTATTCCAGCAAACCAGAGCAAAACCCTCCACATGTTTGAAGCAGATTGTCTTTGCAGTTTTGCAAATGCACTGAATGTACATGACATTATGCAGATGACAAGACTAGTATAGCTGAAGAACAGGCAAGAAGAAACATTCCTTCCACTTAGCACTGAAGAAGACAAACCAAGAGTAACCAGGGAAATTTAAAAGTAAATCACGAAAGACTTCATTGTCTTATTTTGGAAAGAAAAATCAAAAATAGATAATTTTTTACTCTACATTTTCATTCCCTACCCCCCAGTCTCCAACTAAGAACATGTTGAAATATATTAGTTCTTATTCATATGGTGGTAAACCAAACAGTTCTGGTTCAAAGTCCTCCATAGATTTCAGCACTAGATTTGCTTCCTTTGTAAGATCTTGATTCAAATTTTCATCTGGAATCATAATCACTTGCATCCCAGCTGCCAGTGCTGCTTGAACCCCAAGTGGAGAATCTTCAAACACAAGACACTGAAAAATGAGAAAATAAAGACATAAAGGTTAAAATGTTGTAATTACTTGTATTATCACAAGAAAGGATGGCACATTATATATCGGAACACATGCAAAGTCACTTTCTCGAGCTGAGTAAATGAAGTATCTATAGGGCCTGATTGTGCATGACAGAAGTCAGTGAAAGTTTTCTAATTGATATCAATGAATGCCGATTGATTCCATAATGCTGAAGAACAGTGGGTCATAATGTAAATGGTTTTCAGTGCAGTTTAGTAATGTATTCTCGTGACCTGGTGGGAAACTTAACATTTTCTACTCCACAAAGCATCTGCTGCAACTGACATGCATATTTTCAATACAATAAATACAGGAGAACCTCAGAGTTAGGAATACCAGAATTATGAACTAACCAGTCAACCACACACCTTATTTGGAACTGGAAGTACACAATCAGGAAGCAGCAACAAAAAAACAAATCAATCAAACAAACATAAAAGCAAACACAGTACAATACTGAGTTAAATGTAAACTACTAAAAAAATAAAGGGAAAGCTTTAAAAAACAGTTTTGACAAGGAAACTTGAAGGAAACTGTTTCTGTGCTTGTTTCATTTAAATTAAGATGGTTAAAAGCAGCCTTTGTCTTCTGCATAGTTAAGTTTCAAAGCTGTATTAAATCAATGTTCATTTGTAAACTTTTGAAAGAACAACCATAACATTTTGTTCAGAGTTACGAACATTTTAGTTCCCAAGCTGTTCGTAACTGAGGTTCTACTGTAGCTATATTCTCTCAAACAACAATACACACCACAAAATGTTGGACCAGATCCTCAGCTGAAGAGAGTGGAACTGTGATAAGAAAATCTGTCCCACTGCCTTTAAGCATCATGAAGAAGGCCAATAAATTATGTTCTTGTTAAGAAGTAGTTAAATTCTTTTTCTTGGAAAGAAGGGATTGCTGCCTCTTGCAAAACATGTAAGCACAAGTGGGTTGTGAGCACATTCAGCATGCTTAGATGAAGATTTGTGACAAAAAAACTGTCAGCACAGCTTGTCTAGATATCTGTGAGCTCTCTTAGGTTCAAGAACTGTTGCAGTTTTTGGCCCATATTATTGCTTATAACAAATTGTAAACAAGTGATATTCAAAATGCATGAGCCACTTCATATCTTTTCAGATGTGTTTTGTACTTAAGAGTTTTTTCATGGTTTTCAGTTTTTGGATAGCTGGGCTCCATTCAGAATATAGCAAACAATTTAGTAACAAGAAATGAATGTGTGTCTCAGGAACGTAAATGCTGCGTCTTCTGCTTAACAGATATCTCAATTAGAGACACAATGAAATTCAAAACATTAAATGGGGCCTGATACATAAAGCCACACCACATGAAATAATTTGTATCAATGAATGTCCATATCTGTGGTTTCAAAAGAATTCTGTTGTTAGTTTGTTCTATATTTAAACCTGAAGTCAATGGTAAAACTCTCATGGATTTCAGTGAAGCCAGGATTTCATCATATATTTGTAGCAATAATTTATCTGAATAAGCAGTGTCAGTAAACAATACAGTTAAGAATATTTGAAAGCTTTAGAAATATTAGGAGCAGATAATATATGTGCACATCTTGTGCATCTAGAAAGGTTATTTGCATATATCTGTTTATTGCTCAGCAGAGATGTTCTAAAATTGATATTATAATCTCTATTTTAATGCAGAAAGGGTTTAGAGAGGAGGAGAGGTCACTCAACTGGTGCAGTAGCTGTAGTTCTTCGAGATGTGTCCCCCTATAAGTGCTCCACTTCAAGTACACATGCAGCTCTTGACCCTTTGATCAGAGATTTTCTGTTAGCAGTGTCTGTCTGGCAAGCATATGCACCCTATGACACTTCGTGCTGGATAACAAGGCTATATAGGAGTGCACAGGTGAACCACTCTCAGTTCCTTCTCTACCCAAACATCCCCCAAGAAGCAATCTGAAGCAGAGAGGAAGAAGGGTAGGTAGTGGAGCATCCATAGGACAGACATTTTGAAGAACTGCAGTTATGGCAGAAGGTGAATAGCCACTTCTTCTTTGACTAGTATTCCTATGGGTGCTCTACTTCACGTGACTTTCAAGCAATATCCCCAGATGTAGGATGGAACAGAATTCAAAACTGCAGAACCAAGAGCCGCATCAGACTTTACAGCATGGATCAGGGCATAATGTTTCAAAAAAAGAGTTATATGTTCCGTAACTGGTGTTCTTTGAGATGCGTTGCTCATGTCCACTCCATATTAGGTGTGTGTGCTCCCCATATGCACCGGTGATGGACGTTTTTCCCTCAGTGGTATCCATAGGGGACCAGCTCTGGCACCCCCTGGAGTGGCACGTGCATGCCATGGTATAAGCGGTGCTGCTGGCAACCTTCACCTTCAGTTCCTTCTTGCCAGAAACTCCAGTAGTGGGGAAGGAGGGCGGGTCATGGAATGGACATGAGCAAACACATCTTGAAGAACACCAGTTATTGAAAAGGTAACTGTCTTTTCTTCTTTGACTGCTTGCTCCTATCTATTCCATATTAGGTGACTCCCAAGCAGTACCAATGGAGGCGGGTAGAAGTTCATGGGCATGTAGATTGCAGCACAGCTCTGCCGAACCCATCATCTCTGGCTTGCTGAGTGATTGCGTAATGTTCCGTGAACACGTGAACCGAAGACCACGTCGTGGCTCTGCAAACGTCCTGGATGGGAATGTATGCCACGAAGGCTGCCGAGAATGCCTGAGCTCTGGTCGAATGGGCCCTCACGATCGGTAGTGGTGGGACCTGTGTCAACTGGTAACAGGTCCGGATGCAGGAGGTGATCCAGTTGGAAATCCTCTATGAGGACACCGGAAGGCCCATCAACTTATCTGCTGTAGAGATGAAAAGCTGAGTCAACCTGTGGAAGGGCTTGGTATGCTCCAGGTAAAATGCCAGGGCACGTCTGATGTCCAGCATGTGCAGCCTCCTTTCCTCACTAGTGGCATGTGGCTTGGGGCAAAAACACTGGGAGGAAGATGTCCTGATTGACATGGAAGGAGAACACCACCTTTGGCAGAAAGGTCAGATGGGGTTGCAGTTGAACTTTGTCCTTGCAGAACACAGTGTATGGTGGCTCCGATGTGAGGGCTTTGATTTCTGACACTCGTCTCACTGATGTTATCACCACAAGGAAAACGATTTTCCGTGACAGGTGGGAAAGGGAGCAGGAGCCCATAGGTTCAAAGGGTGGGCCCATGAGCCTAGAGAGAACCAAGTTAAGGTCCCACTGTGGGACAGGAGCCTGAACCAGCGGGAAGAGAGTCTCTCAAGGCCTCTCAGGAATCTGACCGACATGTCATGGAGAACACAGTCTGAGTCTGGAACAGCGGGCAAAATGCGGAAATAGCCATCAGGTGCACCCGGATGGAAGAGAGGACCAGTCCCGGGTTCTTAAGATGGAGCAGGTACTCCAGGATGGATTATAAAGGAGGAGTGCAACAGAGAGAGGACACGCTCAGATGCCCAGTGGGAGAACCTCGTCCACTTGGCCAGGTACGTTGCTCTAGTGGATGGGTTCCTGCTTTCCAAGAGGACTTGTTGGACCTCATTAGAGCAGGCCTGTTCCTCTGCGTTCAACCACACAGCATCCACAACGTGAGGTGGAGGGTGGAGGAAGGTAAGGTTGGGGTGCAGGAGGCAGCTGTGGTCTTGTGAGAGCAGATCCAGCCGGTCGGGAAAGGGCTGGAGGCAGTCGTTGCCAGGTCCATTAGTGTGCCGAACCAATGCCAGTGCGGCCACACCGTGGCAATCATGATGAATTTGGCCTTGTCCCTCTTGATCTTTGACAGGACTCTGCTGCTGATCAGGTTTGATGGGAATTCATACATCAGAGCCGCCGACTATGAGAGAAGGAAGGCATCAGGGAGAGAATCCTTGCCCAGCCCCTGCAGGGAACAGAACTTATGACATTTCCTGTTCTGTCTGGTGGCGAACAGGTCCACTTGTGGAGTTCCCCACCTCTGGAAGAGCATGTGGGCTACCTCTGGATGGAGCGACCACTCATGGTGAGAGGAAAAGGACGTGCTGAGGCGATTTGCCAGCATATTTCTGACAGCAGGAAGATGACAGGCCTCCAGATGGATTGTGTGCTTGATGCAGAAATCCCACAGACGGAGTGCCTCTTGACAGAGAGCCAATGAATGCGCTCCCCCTTGCCTGTTGATGTAGAACACAGAAGCTGCATTGTCTGTCAACACGCTCATCACTTTGCCTGAGAGATGTGGCAGGAAGAATCTTCAGGCCAGGTGGACTGCTCTGAGCTCTCTGACATTTATGTGCAATGTCAGTTCCTACGGGGACCACATACCTTGGGTCTGCAATGCACCTTGATGCGTGCCCCAGCCAAAGTCCGAGGTATCTGACCTCAGTTTGATCGAGGAGTGTGGACTGTTGAATGGGACTCTGTCTAGGACTGCCTTGGAGTCGGTCCACCATTGCAGAGAGGTAAGTATCTCTGGCGGGATGGTGACGACTTTGTCCAGATGATCTCTGGACTGGGAATAGACCATTGACAGCCACTGTTGGAGAGGTTGCATCCTGAGTCTTGCATGGCAGAAAACATATGTACAGGCTGCCATGTGTCCGAGCAACTGCAGGCATACCCGGGCCATGGTCAGAGGGAATGTGGAGACCATTGCAATGAGATCTACCATCATCCGGAACAGGTCTTGAGGCAGGAAAGCTCTTGCTCAGGTAGAGTTGAGCACTATTCCGATGAACTCTATCCTTTGCACCGGAACTAAATGTTGACTTCTTGTCATTCACCAGTAGGCCCAGGGACCGGCATGTGACCTGTAGTACCGTGACATCCCGTTGGACTTGAAACCTGCAGCGGCCTTTGACCAGCGAGTCATTGAGATACAGGTATATTTGAATATCCTGACACCTGAGTAAGCTGCTACCACCTATATGCACTTGGGAAACACCCTTGGTGCTGTCACTAAGCCGAAAGGGAGGACTGCAAACTGGCAGTGGTTTGATCCCACCGTGAAGCCTAGGAAGCATCTGTGTCCTTGGAAGATTGCTATATGAAAGTATGCATCCTTCAAGTCAAGGGCAGCATACCAGTCTCCTGGATCCAGGGAAAGGATGATGGAGGCAAGGGAGACCATGTGGAACTTCTTTAGGTATTTGTTGAGGTCTCGCAGGTCCAGGATGGGGTTTAGACCGCCTTTGGGATTAGAAAGTACTGGGAATAGAACCCTTTGTTCCTGTACTCGCGAGGAATTTCCGCCACCGTTCCCAGCTGCAGCAGGCCCTTCACCTCCTGTGCGAGGAGTCTTTCATGAGAAGGGTCCCTGAAGAGGGACAGGGAAGGGGGGAGGGTAGAAAGAAACTGAAGGGTATAACCCTCCGCCACTGTGTTGAAGACTCAGCGTTCTGACGTTATAGTGGTCCATGTAGGGAGAAATAAAGAAAGGCGGTTGGAAAAGTATAGGGAAGAAGGATCCAGGGTACAGGCTGGTAGGTCGCCCAAAATGCATGCTGCCTGTTGCAGGCGGAGCTTGACTGGGCGGAGGGCTGAGGTTGGTGGCCTTGACGCCGCTTGTAGTCTTAGCGGCTGTTCCTTGGGGTCCAGTTGAACCAGAGGGGTTCCCTCTCCCAGAATGACTGCCTCCGGAGGGGGGGGCGAGACACCATGGCTAATGGTTTGTCCAAGGCCTCTGCCACAGATTTGGGCACTTGCCCAGGCTGGGTAAAACCCCAGAGGTTCCAAGGGTACCAAGCGGCAGGCCACTGGCCCTGGGACCACAGAGCAGTAGGAGGTACTTCTGATGAGGCGATTACTGATGGTGCCAGGACTTGACCCACTGACAAAGACTCCTGTCCGGTGCTGGAGTCCGAAGTGGGAGGGTGGGGGAAGGGTGGGGTTTGCTCTTGGGCCACCACGAGCAGGTAGATGGGCAACTTCGCTCACTACAGTGCCAAGTACTGTGGCACGACTGGGATATCTCCCATTGTGGTGAATCCCTATCCTGGAGGCTAATAGTGTTCAGCGGATTGGCCACGACGCTCTGGCGATCTACGTCTCCCGCTGCCTGATCAGTACCGAGACCTGGAATGGAGCCGCTCATCTTGGCTCACCTCCTGCCCTCTCCTTGCCCTTGCGGGACATTTTCTTCTATCGCTTGGCAGGTGCTGGGGAGGGCAATTGTTGCCGGTCCGTCGATGGCACTGGGGGCGAGGGCACTTCACACTGATGCTGTGGTGCTGGGAGCAGAGTCAGCCCTTACTTGCTCCAGTTCCAGGGTTACCACCAACTCCATTAGGAGCACTCTGAGACAGATGTCTCAATCCTTCTCCATCTGAGGTTTGAAGGCCTTACAAATTTGACACTTGTTGGTTATGTGAGACTCCCCCAGGCACCTCAGACCAAGTGCTATACGGGTCACTGATGGGCATAGGTTTTCTGAAGGAATTGCAGGGTTTAAAGCCTGGGGACTGGGGCATGCTAACTTTATCTAACACTAAGGGTTTTCTAAAACTATTCACAACTTTTTTTTTCCCCAGGAAAAGTTTAACTACTTAGCAAGCAAGAAAGCTAGCCTAAGCAGCAGATGTACCAGCACTGTAACTGGCGGCAAGAAGGAACTGAGGGTGGAGGGGGCTGGCAGTGTCTTTTATACTGCATCATGCACACGCCACTCCAGGGGGCACTAGAGCTGGTACCCTACGGATTCCACTGAAGGAAATACTTCTGGCACCAGTACATGTGGCGAGCACGCACAACTAATACGGAATGCACATGAGCAAGCACTCGAAGAACATCATATGTATTGAAGCCCATGTAGCGGTCTACATATTTCGGATATTGGTACATTCTTCAGTAATGCTGTACAAGTTGCCTGCGATTTGATTCAATGTGCTTTTACCCTTTGTGGGGGATGAATGCCCAGAGTCTCATAACAAGTGATAATATATCCAGAAAACTATCTCAGCAGTCTCTGATTAGAGAGTGAGGACCCCATGGATCTATCTACAAAGGAAATGAAGAACCTAGGTGACTTCCTAAATTGCTTGATTCTATCTAAGTAGAAAGACATTGCCCTTTTAACATCCAAGGTATGTAAGCAGGATTCTTGTAGAGAACTACATGGTTTTGGGAAAAAAACATTGCAGATGAATGGACTGATTAAGGTGGAAACTTAGGTAAGAATTTAGGGTGTGGACATAAAAAGTTCTTGTCCTTAAAGAACACCAAAAAGGGGTGGGGAACATACCATCAAGGCTCCAATCTTCCCAACCTTACAGGTCGACATGATGGCTACTAAAAGACTGTCGTCATCAATAAATGAAACAAAGAACAGGTTGTCATCAGTTCAAAACAGAGGTTGCATAAGGAAACAAAGTATCAGGTTGAGGTCCCAGGTAAAGGCAGGGTCTCTACTTTGCACATAGAGATTACCCAAACCCTTAATAAACCTAAATGATACAGAGTGAGCAAATATGGAAAATCCTTCTACCAGAGGATGAAAGGCTGATATTGCAGCCAAATGGACCTTAATCTAACTAACGGATAACCCCGATTTCTTTAGATCCAAGAGGTAATCCAGGATGACTATTAGTGGCAATGAATCAGGCAGGATGCAGTGATAACACCAATGGAAGAATCTCTTCCATTTCTGCAGGTAAGTAGCACACATTGATCTTTCTACTATTTAGTAATACCTGTTGTACTTTCATAATACAGGAGGATTCTAACCCTGTGAAGCATTGAGGAGCTATGCCTTGAGGCAGAGGACTGCTAGATTGGGATGAAACACGCAACCTGAATCTTGTGACAGGAGATGAGGGATGTTTGGGAGCTTCAACGATGGTTGGACGCACAGGTGAAGCAAGAAAGAGTATCAAGCTGGTCTCGGCCAGGATGGCACTATAAGGATAATTCTGTCTCTGTTCTGTCTCATCTTGTTCATCAAATATCAGCAGTGTTAAATGAAAGACATAGAACAAACCTTTCTTCCAAGATAAAAGAAAGGCACCTCCCAAAGAGTGGTGGCCGAGACCTTCTCTTGAGCAGAAAAGAGGACTATTACTATTCCTGGAGATGGTGAAGAGATCCACCTCTGGCAGTCCCCATTTTAGGACTATAATGTGGAGAATTTGGGTGTCTAATTTCCATTCATAATCCTTTGAGAAGTATCTGCTGAGGACATTGGCTGTGATGTTCTGAATACCTGGGAGGTAGACCGCTAACATTTGGATCTGATGAGCTATGCACCAATTCCATACTTTCACAGCTTCAATGCACAGGGAGAGGGTTCTTGCTCCTCCCTTCTTGTTGATGTAGAACATACAGGTTGTGTTGTCCATCATGACCTTAATTAATTTGCCCCTGATAAGGGCTAGGAAATGAAAGCAAGCATTCCTGACAGCCCTGAACGCCAACGGACTAATGTGAAGGCTGGACTCTTGAGTTCTCCATCTGCCCTCAGTCATGAGTGGATTGTGGTGAGCTCCCCATCCCATCAGTGATGCATCTGCTGTCAGAGTTACTGATGGGGCTGGGTGACAGAAAGGGATGTCTGCACAGATGTTGAGTTGATTCTTCCACCAGTCTAAGGAGCTCCTCACCTGTAGAGGAACCACCACCTGTCTGTCCAATGTTTGTCTAACTGGAGAACAGATCATTCTGAGCCAACCCTGATAGCAGGGGAGATGTAGCCTTGCATGATTGCTCACGAAGGTGCAAGCCAGACATGCCAAACTTGTGGGGAGAAAATGCAGAAACTGGGCTTATTTTTGGCTTAATTGGCTTGTGAGTTGCTTGTTGGCTAGTTTTCGGCTTGTAGCATGTTGCTTGTCTGGCTTGTAGCTTGTCGTTTCTTTTTTTTTTTTTTGATGGCCCCTGGCAAGCTGGGGCAAGGGGAGGAAGAGAGTCAGGGGTGCACAGCAGGCCCACCATAGTCCCAGACTGCACGCCGGGGCTCTAGTCACATAGAGTGTTGGGGTTCTTAAGGATTGGCTTGTTTTGGCCTTGTTTTGAAATGGGATTAGCTTGAATTTGTGCTTATTTGCCACATGAAAGTTGGCAACTGTGGTGCAAGCTGCCATGTGTCCCAAGAGTTGAAGACAGTTTCTTATTGTGGTTTGAGGGCTTCCCTGAATTGCCTATACCAGACCTGGCAAGGTTATGAATCTGTCTGAGGAAAAGTAGGGTCTGGCTCTCAATGAGTCCAAATATGCCCCCATGAACTCTATTCTCTGTACAGGGGTTAATGTGACTTTTTTACATTCAGCTGCAGAACCAACTCCTGGAACAGAGCAAGGGCCATCTGCGTGGAAGACAGCACTTCTTCATAGGAACAGCCCTTCAGTAGACAGTTGTTGAGGTATGGGAAAATTACGATTGATTTTTGTGAAAAGTCAGCAGCCACTACTCCCAGGACCTTTGCTTCCCTTCGGCTTTTCGTTGGCACCACGTGTGTTCTCACTCGGTATCAGACATGGTCATGGCCTATAGTGAAACATAGGTATTTCCTGTCCAATGAGAGTATCATTATATGGAAATAAGCATCTTGTAGATCGAGGGCCAAAACTTCACTTTCTCTAGTGAAGGCATTATAGCTGCCAGTGTCACCATTCTGAACTTCTGAGACTTCATGAACTTGTTTATAAGTCTTAGATCTAAGATCAGTCTCCACTCTCTGTACCTCTTTGGCATGAGGAAATACTTCAAGTAAAATCCCTTGCCCTTGTGAGGAGGAGGAACCAACTCTATTGCTTCTAATTAAAGGCGAGCATTCAGGTCTCAAAAGAAGCTTATGAGAGGGATCTCTGAAGAGAGACGTAGGACATATGGAAGGGAGGGAATGATGTAAAATGGATGGTGTAGTCCAATGTTATGACCTCTATGATTCATTTGTCTGTAGTGATCCACCTCGAAGCATGTTGGATGTAGGCTAGTAGGTCTCCAAAGCGGGGAAAGTGGACTAATGAACATAGGTTTAACAACAGAAGTATGGGGAGATTTGAATCCTCAACCAATCTAACAAAACTGTTGCTTTGAAGATGGCTAGGTGGTAGTGGAGGGTGGTTGGGTGCCCCTCTTTTTCTGAGATCTGTCTGGCATGTTCAGTGGATCTATGGAGCCCAGAAAACAGAGCAGGATGTGTTGTCTGGGCAGACTGTGACCTACTAAACCTTCTCTTAGTTGCAGGTGTATACATGCCCATGGATTGTAAAGTAAGGCCTAGAGTCCTTTAGAGTGTGCAAGGACGCATCTGTGGGTTCTGAGAACAGTTTACAATTGTTGAAGGTTCCCCACAGTGTTCTGTATTTGTCTCAGAATCCCTGAGAGATGGAGCCATGATGCCTTGTGCATAGAGATGGATCTGCCAGTTGTGCCTGCAGCATCTAAGGACTCTTGAAGAGCAGTTCTGGCCACCGATTGTCCCTCTGAGATGGACTCTATATTCCTGTGGCAGATAGTCAATAAAAGCCATGAACCTTTTGCTTTTGTAAATTTATATTTGCCCATGACCTCCTGATAGTTCACAATCCTGAATTGCAGGGTTGCTGACACGTAGGCCTTTCACCCAAAGAGATCCAGCCCCTTCCGGCTCTTATCATATAGGGTAGACTTAGCAAAGTGCTGCCTGCCCCTATCATTTACTGCATTTACCACCAGGCAGTTAGGTGAAGGATGGGAGAACAAAAAGTCATTTGAAGGAGTATTCTTAGTGGGAACATAATACTTTTTATATGCCTGTTCACACACACGTGGAATAGTGGCAGGTGTCCGCCACAGCATTTTAGCCAGGTCTAGAAGCAGTTCAATGATGGGTAACACCACCCTGGAGGGTGTTGCTGACTGGAAGATATCCAGCAGTTTGTGTTGTGAATCCTTGACATGTTTGAGAATAATTGAAGAGTGTCATCTACCCTCTTTATGAGGTCTCGAAACTGCCAAAAATCAGCAGCCATAGATGGTGACAGACGAATAACTGCCTTGTCCAGAGACAAAGGATGAAATAGGTATTTGAGGGTTGGCCTCTTTATCCACCCTAGAGTCCTGCTTCTCAAATGCTTCCTCCTGTGGAGGGGGGTGGTTGGGGAAGAAAGGGCTGGACAACTCTAGCCTCCCTGTAAGATGGTATTAGTGGTCTGGCAAATTGTTATTGATTGGCAGCACAGGGGTCCCAGTATGGCTATTGTGGGGATTCATAAGGAAGTGGGGTGGCATGCAGGGTTGGTTCCACCACATCTGATAATGTGCCTGATCCTCTCTATGATCTTCAGAGAATGGGTTCATGAAGGGATATACTGGAGAACCTTGAACAGGGATGGAAACTTCCAGTCAGTCTCTTTCATCCTCCTCCATCTCATCCAAAAGAGAAGCACCCTCAGAAAACAGCAGAGAGTCCTGTGGTACCAGAGGATGGGAATCCAGAGATCAGGGTCTTGGAACCCATGGAGACCTGGGACTCCGGTGCATCTGTTATCGAGAGGTCCTTAGTCCCTCCGGACTCCCACAGTATTCAATCAGGGATTGGTAGAGACATAGTAGTCAAGGCCATGGCCACTGGAGCTGCCTGCTGATGGTGTATGTACTGAAGTTGATGCTGGTGTTTGGCATTGTTGCTTGCTGGGTGCTGCTAGCATGGGTACAAACAGCTGGGCTGAATGCATAGGTACTGAGAGTTAGGCTGAACTTGATGATGCCGGTCCCAAGTGTCTATGCTGGCCCTCCTTGCTGGTATAGCATACTGAGGACTTATCAGAGCCATGTCTCTCCTTTGTGCTACGGGCCTTTACAGCCCCGCTGGTATCAAACGAGTTCTCCAACTCAGTGGTACTGAGTCGAGAGGTCATGGCTTCAAAGATGGTAGATCTCACTGGAGACTGGATCTTTTTTGGAGCTGGCTCCTTAAGGTTAGAGTCCATGCTCCTGTTTTTGGAAGACTTCTCTGAAGCTGCCAAAGTCTCCCTTTTCTTAGGGGAAGCCACTCCCAAAGAGCTAGATCTGTCCAGAGACAGATGTACAGGGAGGTCGGACTCAGAAGATGGCCAAAGGGAGCATTCCATCATTAGCAATCTGAATTTCATCTCTTTTTGCTTGCCTTGGCCTTGAAGGCCAGGCAGAAGCTGAACTTCTGGGAGATGTGGGACTCCCCCATGCAACAGACACACTTAGGCCTGGCCTACATTATAGATTTAGGTTGACATAAGGCAGCCTTTTTCCCGCCAATGCAAGTGGCCAACTACACCGACATAATAATTGTACCTCCACGAGAAGGGTAGAGCTTATGTTAGTGTAGTTAGGGCAAGGTAGTGTCTATGCAGACACTGCATTACTCACATCAGCTGTTGGCTGTCATTCTTGTCAAATTGACAAGAAAGCTGGGCTGTCACTGGGGCGGATGGGAGGCTCTACTAGAGCATACTGCCCCCGTGCTCCCATTGGGGCTGCCCTCACCCCGCTTGGAGCTCAGCTGCTTTGAAGTCCCAACTGCCTGCTCCCCGTGGGGAGCCTTGCTGTTGCCCAGAAGCTCCCAGATCCCCGCTCGGAGCCCAGGAGCCATCTGGACTCCAGGCATGGGAGGGGAGGTGGCAGTCACACTCTTGGTGGCAGGGAGAAAGGAGCCAGGGGGCATCCAGGGTCCCAGTGGTGGGGAGGCAAGAGCCCAGAGGGGCAGCTGGGCTCCGAGAAGTGGGGAGCCAAGAGCCCTGTGGCAGACAGGCTCCTGGAGGTGGGAAGGCGAGAGCCCAGAGGGGCAGCCGGGCTTCCCATGCCAGGAACAGGGAGCCGAGAGCCAGGGGTTGCAGCTAGGCTCGTGTTGGCAGGGACCCGAGAGCCTGGAGGGGCAGCCTGTCTCTCCGTAGGCAGGGAGTGGAAAGCCGACAGCCCAGAGGCAGGCGAGCTCTTGGCAGGGGCTATGTGAGGAGCTGAGAGCCCAGGCTCTCACCCCCCGGCACTGCCCCTCTTAAGTTGGTGGAAGCGCTCCTGGTGAAGATGTGCATCACCGACAGAAGGAGGGTAGTGTGGACTTCAACCACTGCAGTAATTACATAGGTCAACTGAAGTTTCTAGCGTAGACATTCCCTGACTGTGGCCATCGCTCACAGGAATAGCCTTATGGCAGGAGAGGCAACGTTTGAAACCTGGTGAGGCAGAAATGCACTGTCAGAAACAAAATTAGTTTCCCTGAGGGGAAAGAGAGGAGATAAAACATTCCCCTCACTATTTATCTAACTAATTCTAATGATAAAACTATCTTAATATTATAAAAATATTAGAAAGTCAAGGCATGCTCAAGATGGAAATGCTAGGGCTTCATTTCAGCCTGAGGCAGTTGAGAAAGAACTGAGGGCATTTCGCCTGTCCACCCCTATATAGTCTCAGTATCCAGCATAAGGAGGAACAGGATGCATGCATGGGCCAAACAGACACTGCTAACTGAAAGTCTCCAATCAAGGGCTTGAGAGATGCATGCATACCTGAAGTGGAGCACCCATATGGACACTACTTAAGTAGTATATTGTGGATAGTCTGCAAAATGTTTGTGCTTTTTCCAAAGCCTAACTTATGAGAAAAACAAAAACCACTTCAAGGATGAAGGAATTGGCCACATATACAGGAACTAGCCATGTAAAGATATTATATGTACTGGTTGTCAGAACCAAGCTAGAATCAAGATGTTTTCCTTACTGACTTAAAATCGTTTCCTTGATGACTAAGAATCAAGACATTTTTCTTGCAAACTTTAAATTATCTCCTTAATGACTTATTATCTACCTGCTAATCTCTTGGAGAAGGGAAGAGTGCAGACTATCAACATACTGAATACAAACCCACAGTATGCACTACATACAATTCTCGGAGGGGTGGAGGAGGGGAGGTGAATTAAAGTTCTGAATTATACCAGAATATAGACAAGTCTGTTTATTTACAATCTACAATGAAGAAGTCTTTCTTTGTTTGTTAAACTTTTCCATATGGTCTAAATGATAATACAGTAAGTTTTGACATTTGAAAAGACTTTCATAGCTATTTGGAAAACAAAACAAAACATGCATACATTCTTACACTGCTAGCATTATCTAAGGTTTACAGGTTAGTGTGCAATTTAAGTTCAGGTAAACCTATTTACACACACACACACACACACACTTGAAGGAAACAACTGCAGGACTAGTCAAGTAATCATTAATTGTAACATGTATAATAGAACGTATTACTGAAATAAAGTCTCTGGCATCAATAAAATGATTATTTTATATAAAAGGAACCACTAGATAAGATAGGATGGGATTCTAACAAATACTCAGGAATGGCCTAATTCTGCTTCCCATTCAAGTTAGAGGGAATTTTACCACTGATTCCAACAAGGAGCAGAAATAAGCCAATGGCAGAGTGCTTTTGAAAATTTCACCCATAAAATATTAAAACAGGGTCATTTGCTGGTTTTAACTAGAGAAAATGGTGGGTTTTCTGTAACTTGAAGTCTTTAAATCGTGATTTGAAGGCGTCAGTAACTCAGCCAGAGGTTATGGGTCTGTTACAGGAGTGGGTGGGTGAGGTTCTGTGACCTATGATGAGCAGGAGGTCAGACTAAATGATCACAATGGTCCCTTTTGGCCTAAAAGCCTGTGGGCTGGTCTACACTACGGAGGTGGGGTGGGGTGGGGTGGGGGAAATCAATCTAAATCACGCAACTTCAGCTACGTGAATAGCTGAAGTCAATGCACTTAGATCTACTTACTGAGGTGTGTTCACTGCAGTGTGTCGACGGGAGACGCTCTCCCACTGATTCCCCTTGCACTTCTCATTGAGGTGGAGTACCAGAGTCGATGCTAGAGCGATCAGCGGTTGATTTATCGTGTCTATACTAGACACGATAAATCAACCCCCGCTGGATTGATCGCTGCCCATTGATCCGGCCGGTAGCGTAGACAAGACCTATGAGTCTATTCCTCTGCAGGAAGAGTACCAACTTATTTATGGCAAGGATATTTTGAAAGGATTTGCCCTTTTACAGCATTAGGTAAAATTTTATTATTCCCACGTTATAGATAATATTTCAAAGTCAAAACTATATGTCATTTAACTAAAATTAAAGTCAATATCAGATTTGTGTTATTTTCCAAGCACATTTAAAATTATACCAAACAGAAAATGATGAAAATCTAAACACCCAGGTAAGAAGAATCCAGAAATTTTGACCTATTTATCTACGGTACTAATATGGCCTGCGCCAGTGTAGTATATGAACACCTCACAATCTTTAATGTATTTGTCCTCAATACTCCTCTGAAGTAGAAAGTTCCATTTAACATCATTTTATGGATGGGAAAATGAAGCACAAAGAGGCTAGGTGATTTTTCCAAGGTAACAGAGGGAGTCAGTAGCAGAGCAGGGAACTGAACCCAACTTTCTTAAGTCACAGGCTAGCACTCTAATCACTGGATCATTCTTCCTCTCCAAATCTTTGTGGCTAGGGTACATTTCAACAAAATGAGCTTTTTGCTAAACCTTAAATGGGTGTAAGGTGTACAATGGTTAAAACAATGAAAAAAATGTTAAATGTAAGGCAAAAAGTAGTTCAGTACAGTATATTTTTAAAGAGATGCAACATATATGAATAGTCTTTGAAAGTATTAAGATGTAAGAAGTAGACATGAACTTGCCAGTTTGTACTTTGAATTTTCCGATAACTTTACAATGATTTTTTGTTATTTTTATTAATTCATAACCAGAACTGTTGACCGTACATCCTTACTTTTTTCTTATATAAGCCAAAAGAAGGAGGGCATCAGATATAAGGTAAAAAAAGAGAAGAGATTTGAGGCAGTATAAATAGTGGGTCAGAGTAAGTGTACAAAGTAGCCAACATGTTTAAAAGTAGGCACATAA
This sequence comes from Eretmochelys imbricata, assembly GCF_965152235.1. Classification (NCBI taxonomy): domain Eukaryota; kingdom Metazoa; phylum Chordata; order Testudines; family Cheloniidae; genus Eretmochelys; species Eretmochelys imbricata. The sequence continues at coordinate 131,282,787 of NC_135572.1, forward strand.
CACAGGTACCTAAGGAACTTAAATGTCTAGGGTGAGTTTCAGAAATGTTGAGCAACAGCAGCTACCATAAAATACAATGACATTTCGGGATTCTGAGCACTAGATAGTTTGGTTCCTTCGAAGTTCTGAAAAAATAGAAAGTTCTGTTTCAGGTTCAGTGAAACATTTTGTTCAACCTGAAAAGTCTTGTTTCCCGGTCTTTTACAAGGACTAGATTCACAAAGGAAGAGATGGTGGTTCCTAAATAGCCATCAGGCTGGGGGTGAAAGGGAAAGGGCAGACGAGAGTGTGGTGGGTAGGGTACCCACCTCGCACGTGGGAGATCCAAGTCCTCATTCCAATGAATATTTAATTATTTACATAGAGCAGAAAGGATTTCAACAGCAGAGATTGAGAGGGGACACTCTCTCCGTCCCACATGAGAATAGGCAATAGCCTGGTGTTAGGATTCTCACCCGGGAACAGGAAGACTTGGTTTCAAGTCTCCTGCTCCAGAGCAGTGATTCAAATCTGGTTTCCCACATTCCAGGTGAGAGTGTCCTCACCACCAGGCTGAAGCAGTAAGGGGGGCGGGGGGAGGAGTACTCCTCCCCGTTTTGTGAATGGTGCCCAAGTCCCCTGTAAATCAAATCTAACTTGAAAAAAAAAATCTGTAGACAAAACTTTTCAGTGAATTTGTGTGAAATTAATGAATACCTTCAGGTTAACCAAACTACATTTTTCAATGCATAAACTATACACGCAAAAAATTTTACACAGCTCTACTGAGCACTTCTAACATTCAGGTTGCATTTTTCTGTGTATTCTTACAAACAACATCAATAATTCTAGAGCTCATGAAGTGGAGGGATGGATTGCAATGGCAGTGCTAATACAAGAATTCCCACTTAGCTCTGCCAGTGCAGCTCAGCTCTCACCTACAATACCTCTGTTTCTTAAAGGCCCTTCATAGTAGTCACTATCAACTGTCTCAAATCTCCTCCCTGTGTACCCTAGGTAGATTTTTTTTTACCACACCATCCATTTCCTGGCAACACTGGAGACTGCAACTACTAAAACTAAGCAACTAATGACAATGAGATGGGAACATTAAATTTACTTTCGACCTAACCCATACAGTATTGAAAAAAATGGATTGATTTATTGCACCATTCAGTCCCCTCTCACTGTTTCTTCAGGGAAGTCTAGCCACGGGTGATGCAGAAGTTAACTTCTCTGACTGCTGTCTCACAAAAAAAGCTCTGTAATATGTCAAAACATTATTTTATTCAATGAGAATTTTCCAAAAACATGGTTAGTTGTATTCTATATGTACTTAGAGAAAAAAAAAAGTATAGAACTGCAAGGTGGAACACAGGGTGTATACAAATAGAGGATTTAAAAAATAGGATTTTTAAAATTTAAATTCAATACAGGTTTGCTGCCAAGTTTTCAAGAAAGTCAATGTCCTGAACTGGTGGAAGTCACTGGCTGAGCAACTGGAAGCAGGGTTTACTGAGTGCTAAAACAGTTTGTGACAGCAATAGCCTCTTTTGCAGGTGTAAAGAGAATATTTTCCTCATTTCAGTTTATTCAATAGTTCAGACAATTATTAGTTTATTCAAAGTTAAGAAACCAATTGGGAAATGATAAAACAGAAAAGCTTGCTTTCCTCTTTCAATCTATGAATAAAACTAAAGTGTGAGAGGATGAGGACATGATGACCAGAAACAATCAATACAGTAACTACAGAGAACATTTCTTTTGTTTAATAAATCAGTTAGATTTAAATACAAAATATGTTTTGATAATTCTTTTCTTATGTATCCAGCACATTTAAGGTAGTTTAATGAAAAATAAAATAAAATGCTACTTTTGTGCATTTTAATTGAATTTGACTTCATCCAAGTAGTATTTGACATAAATCGCAAATAAAAAATTGTCATTTAATAAAGAAGAAATGCACCATTCATTATTTTCCTAAAATCATAAAAATATATAAAAATCTGAATAAAAGTAAATTAAGCTATATAATTGCTTAAATAAATGTGTATACGTATAGTGAATCTTTCAGGTTACCAAAGGGAACCATCAAATAGGCAATACGGCTATATTCAGGTGCCAATAATAGAATTGTAGGTCTGGAGGAGAGAGGTCTTCTAATACAGTCTCCTCCACTCAAGGCAGGACTACGTATTATCTAGACCTGACAGGTGTTTGTCTAACCTGCTCTTAAAAATCTTCAGTGATGGAGATTCCACAACCTCCCTATGCAATTTATTCCTGTGCTTAACTACCCTGATAGTTAGGACATTTTTCCTAATGTCCAACCTAAACCGCCTTTGCTGCGGTTTAAGCCCATTGATTCTTGTCCTATCCTCAGAGGTTAAACAAGAACAATTTTTCTCCCTCCTCCTTGTAACAACCTTTTATGTACTTGAAAACTGTCATCATATCCCCCTTCAGTCTTCTCTTCTTCAGACTAAACAATTTTTTCAGTTTTCTAAACCTTTAATCATTTTTGTTGCTCTTCTCTGGACTCTCCAATTCGCCCACATCTTTCCTGAAATGTGGCACCCAGAACTGGACACAATACTCCAGTTGAGGCCTAATCAGCACAGAGTAGAGCGGAAGAATTACTTCTCCTGTCTTGCTTACAATACTCCTGCTAATACATCTGTAATGTTGCACTCTATATGTTTATGAAAATATGCTTACAAGTGTAAATATAACGTAACTGGAATATGCTTTATGCTAGATATGCCATGTAACATAACCTTTGAAAAGGTTATAATCTGATGAATATATTCATCCCATATGTATGCATGTATCATTTTCATATCTGAAGTTATGAGCGTTGGCTCTAAGCTTGTAGTTGAAGTGTTTGCTGCAGGAAACACATAAGGAAGGTTTGGCCAACATATTATGAGGGAACTATTCAAGTAATTGGGAGTACTTAACTAACAATGGACTTTGGGAGAAGCCAATCCACATCTGAGCTTTCCTGGGAATGTTCAAACTAACAAACATGTAAACAATGGCGTTGGCCTGCAAAAAGCTGAATCATTCATGGACATGTGACTTGCCCAGGTGGCTACAAACTCCATCTTGTTGTTGTGATTTTGCACAGAAGAACAAAGGGGTTTCCGCACATAAGAGAGAATATAAAAGGCCCAGGAAGCCTCTCCATTTTGTCTTCAGCTGACTCAAGAGATGACCTCTCCACCCCAAAGAGATGACTGAAAGAAACTGGAACAAAGGACTGTAACTACGGGGAGCGTGAGTGATTGCTGGACCCAAGCCATAACTACAACGTTGGTCTGAAAAGGATTGTACCTGAGATAACATCGAGGGTGAGAAGTTAGTATTTGTAACTAGATCTTTAGTGTATTGTTAGCGTTGCGTGTTTTGTTTTATTTTGCTTGGTAACTTATTTTGTTCTGTCTGTAATTACTTGAAAGCACTGAAATCCTACTCTTTATACTTAATAAAATCACTTTTTTATTAACCCCGAGTAATTAATACCTGGGGGAGCAAACAGCTGTGCATCTCTATCAGTGTTACAGAAGGCAGACAATTTATGAGTTTACCCTGTATAAGCTTTATACAGAGTAAAACAGATTTATTTGGGGTTTGGGTCCCATGGGGAGCTGGGTGTCTGGGAGCTGCATACAGGAGCACTTCTTAAGCTATTTTCAGTTAAGTCTGCAGCTTTGGGGGCGTGGTTCAGACCCTGGGTCTGTGTTGCAGCAGGCTTACATGTCTTCCTCAACAAGGAAGAATTCTGAAGGCCCAAACTGGCAGAGAAAATGGGCTCACAGGTAGTCTCAGCACATCAGGTGACAGTCCCAATGGGGTCTCTGTGATCGAATCTGACACAACATCCCAGAATTACGTTTGCTCTTTTGCAACATATTTTAATGGTTACTGCAAGGAGGGTTACACTGTCCCTTTAAGAGTAGAGGGAGCCAGAAGATGCTGTTCCAGGGAGTTGGAATGAACAAAGGCCCAAGAAATAGCCTGGTAATGGAAGAGAGGAAGTGGTCCTGGGTAATCAGGAGTTGGATGGGGGAAAATCTCCACAACATTGTTCCAGCTTCAGCAGCCTTGTAGTGTAGGGTGGGTCAGGGATTGCCTCTCTTCTAGCCAACTGGGAGGAGCTCTCTGGAGGAGGGCCGTATATGGACTGCCTTATCCCTCAGAACAGGGGAGACACTGGCAAGAGAAGGAAGCCAGAGCCAGAAAACTGAACTCCAGAGAGAGACAGCTCTGAGAAATGAAGAGAAGACTGTGGCAGGGGAAGAGCTGTACGTGGATGGCAGAAGAACTAGAGATAAGTATGCACGTTTGTCCTGCAGTGATGCACTTTATTGGTTGGACTGTTTGTGGGCACTAAACCAGCCCCACATGGAGGCCCTGAAGGAGGCAGCTGTTGCAAAGAAAACTCTGGCCATGAGGGACTGCTCAGCCCTGTTAAAGTTATCAACCACTGAGATTCAACCTTTCTTTAAGAAAATAATCATGTTTTGCATTTGTACTTTTTAGTTAAAACTGATTATTTAAATCAAAGTTTCCTGCTTTCTGATTTAAATAATGATTAAAATTGGAGATTTAAATCACTGTGAGGTAAATCAATTCACTCAGGTCAAACAAAACCCTTTTGTCCCGCTTTCTTTTTAAAATACTAACCCTATGTCCATCAATATGTCGGCAACCATTTAGAATCAGCCAAGGGAAAGTAAAAGATAGTTTCTGTCTGAGGTTTGATGAAGCGTGACTTAATTAATGACTTCCAGTGGGCAATGGAAGCGCTCTCTAACTTCTTATGCTAGTCTCCTTCATATGTTCACTAAATTTTCTTAATTTGTTTTTCATTGCAGTTTGAGGGCTAATATTTTCAATCTGTTGATCGTTATCATTATGTATAAAGAAACGTCTGGCTAATGTTGTGAGGAATGGAGCAACTGCTGTCAAAACATGGAGCACAGTCCTGCCTGTGTGTTTGGTTGTTAACAGTATACTTGGTTTGTGGCATACATCCATGTCTCTAAGTTCTCCGTGCATTCTGAAAGCAGAAAAAGCACAACTCTGACACACTCTGCCTTTTTAAAGAGTAAGCTTAAATGTAGAACAAAACAAACATTTTTTAATCCACACTATACATAGAAACATACTTCACTAGTCTGGCTTGCCTTATTGGCTTCCGTGATGTCACTAAGCTTGTTGTATGAGAGAAGCAGATGATTATGGAAGGCAATATGCATAATGGAAAAGCTTAACTAATTCCCTGGAACTAGAGGCAATTAAAACTCTTAATTAGCAAAGAAGCCAGGCAAATGACCCATAATTATGATGGCTTTAATGTTATAGGAAATAAATGCACCAGGTCTTCCTTCTGCCTTACTTGCTACTGACATCTATTGTCAGCAGCATGGCAACATTTTTACTGAATGATGAAAAGTTTACGGAGGTTACATACAGAATGGGATTAACAACTGTGCTGCATAGCGATGGCATAAACAATTCGCTGCCTAGGCCCACCCATGCAGGGGACTGGACTAGAAGACCTCTCGAGGTCTCTTCCGGTCCTATGATTCTATGTCCTAAATGTACAGATATGAAAGTAGCCAAGTTATTCAGTGTTTTGCATGAATATTGCACTGTCAATATCCCTCCAACAAAGAGATGTGATTATACAGCGTTTGGTTGGAAGTTTCTACATTCTTCCCCTCCCCCCCCCCCCACCTCCAACCCCATCTTGTTCTGAATGCAGTGTTCAGTACAGCTGCTATGGCATGTCTCAGAGAGGAATATTGTTGACAGTGTTGCCTTAAGACAGTTTTGACTTTGGCAGTAAACCAGATGGCTAGAAGAAAATAAAGAAACAAAACACTACATTTCATTCTTTGACTCCACACATGCAGTTAATAATTTCAACTAGGAAACAACCAACCAGCAACAAAAAACAAACCACGAAACAAGAGGCCCTAATGCACACACATTTTATCTGAGAAAGTGAGGTAAACACCCTAGTAAGGCTTTCAGTTAGGACCCTAAGTTAATACAAACATGAGTAATGTATAGCAGGGGCACTCCAATATCTATACAATAAACACCTGTCTGTTATATTTTTGCACCCACCATAAATGGCTTAAATCTTAACAAGATTAAAAAAGGGATTGGATAGTTATATAGATATCAAGAATATCCAAAAGTTCTTATAATTAATAACACAAATTTTGGTAGGGATATTAAACCTTGTGCTTCAGGGCTTAAGCCAATCTCTATTAGAGATCACATCTGAGGCACAGGCATAAGAATAAAAAAAATCCTTTCACTATAGATATACATGGCCAATTATGACACTGCTATATCAACAATGTGACAAGGGGGAAAAATTAAACTTGGGAATTTTGCAATTTACATACATACTTGTCCGCTAATTAAGAAATTTCTCATTCTGATAAATTTTGGAGGAAGAAAGGTGAGGAAGTTCCATCCTTTTTGGAAAAAAAAAAACTTTAGAACATTTCTTACATGCTATGATACGGATTGTACTTTTGATCATCAAATAAAAAACATTCAGCCCTGAATCTGCAAAGCACTTGAATGCATGCTTAAATCCACTGAGGCCAATGGGCCTAAAGCACATATTAGAGTGCTTTTTTTGAACTGAGATCTTACTAGTGTAGTATCAAATAATTCACTCTTTTTTGAAAGAGCTAGAAGAACAAGAATTGGATATCTGGTGTTTCCTCATTTTTTTCTGTTACCTATTTTATATTATTTGCTGCATTTCCTAGATTTTGTAACAGGCAATAAAGAGACTGAAGAGAAAAGCCTCTAATTTCTGTCTGCATTTTTTGTTACTGCTCTTACCTTTAGCCTACCTCTTGGCCTGCTCAAAGCAGATTCTGACTTGGTTAAATCTTTCTCACTGGAGAAGGCATCCCCTATGGATACTGCCATCATATTAAGGCTTAGATAGAATTACATTAGTATTAACCTCTCTACTGGGGAAACTAGTGGCAGAATGCCAGCTTCCTTTCCCAGCACACATAAAAATCTATTTCAAAACCTTTGGGGATATATGAGAAAACCATGTCCTCCTTAAAAGAAATGCCAAATGAAGTCATATTCAAGAGGAGAAGGATTAGCAGCTTTTTCCACCAAGAGAAGCTTTTTCTGAGGTAGAGGAGGCCGCTTCTGTGCATCGGACCGCACTGCTTTGGCTTGTTATCGAGCAGAACCCGTCATCAGCATGGACGCATGTCCTCTGGACTCGTAATTGAAGCGCTAAAGATTCATATATCCCTTCATGCGTCTGGCATGTCAATATCTTGTGATGCCGGCCACAACAGTGCCATGAGAATGCCTGTTCTCACTTTCCGGTGATATTGTGAACAAGAAGTAGGCAACATTATCTCCTGCAAACTTGTTTGAGTGATTGGCTGAACAAGAAATAGGACTGAGTGAACTTGTAGGCTTTAAGATTTTACATTGTTTTATTTTTTAATGCAAGTTGTTTTTACATAATTCTACATTTGTAAGTTCAACTTTCATGATAAAGAGTACTTGTATTATGTGAACTGAAAAATACTATTTCTTTGTTTTTTACTGTACAAATTTTTGTCATAAAATATAAAGTGAGCACTGTACACTTTGTATTCTGTTATAATTGAAATCAATATACTTGAAAATGTAGAAAACATACAAACATATTTAAATAAATGGTATTCTACTATGGTTTAACAGTGTGATTAATTGTGCGATTAAAAATATTAATCGCACAATTAACCACAATTAATTTTTTAAATCACTTGACAGCCCTACATATTATACTCACACTCCATAGAGTGAACTGACATGGATTTTCCTTGATGGACCAAATTGATGAGATTCAAAAACTTACAAATATTATATGTAAATTCCTAATCTGGAACTGTGGTTAGATACCATCAGAATACCTCTCGCACCTGACACCACCAGCTCTCTGCACACAATTGGAGAGCGATACTTTAGGAGCAGAACACCAGCTCTGGTAAGACTTAGGAAGCCAAGCGTCTTCAAGGGCTTTGAGCTACTAGGGTGTGCTGCACCAGAGCAAGAGTCCCTCTAGTACATTTTAGGATGGCTGCAGGAGGAAGCCCCATTCCTGACACCTTAGGCACTCTAGAGCTAGGGAAGGGATTCTGATTGCTGGAGTTCCTAAGCATCTCTGGAACACATCCCCTGCTCTACTGGAGGTCAGGGACAACAACAACTAGATGTTTCCTCCATTTGAGAAGCTCCAACTTGAGAAGCTGACTTTACAAGGTCCCACAGAAGACCCTTTGCAACCACCTGTGCTAACCTCACATGTCTATTGAAGCCTTTTCCTTAGGGAAGGTCTACACTTAAAATGCTGCATCGGTGCAGCTGCACTGATGCAGTTGCACTGCTGTAGTGCTTTAATAAAAACACTCTATGCCAATGGGAGATAGTCAACATAGGGCTGTCTACACCAGCGCTTAGGTCGGTGTAACTATGTCACGTGGGGGTGGGGGTTCACACCCCTGAGTGACTTAGTTATACTGAAGTAATTCTGTAGAGTACACCTGCCTATAGTCCTTTACAAGGACCACTGGTCAATCTGTCTCTATAGTGTATAAAAATAGAGACGTCTCTCACCCCTTTCACACCTCACATGGTCTGCAAAACCCTTTTTCTTACCCTAGTTCTCTCTACAATTCACACACAGATTAGTCAGTTCACTGTGAAGGGCTTGCTGCAACAGTTAACTCCAGTTACACCACTTGAGCAAGCCGAGCTGGAGTGAGACCAGAGTGAATGTACTGCAAAACAATACCTGAGTTACACAGAACTAGTGGCTGAACTAGGAGTTGTAACTCGAACTGATGCATCCGAACTGCATTACTAGCTCAGAGTCAGCAACACTTGAACTCCAACTCACCCCCTTCGACAGGCCAGCTAGCTCAGGCTTAAAGCATCTTAAGCTAGAGATTTGTGTGTGTAGATGGGAGTCTGGTTCGAGGAAAAACATAAATTACTTAAGTAAAAGTATGCAGTTAAGATAAGTGCTCAGTTACACTACGTATGTATGTACAATGCATCCTCCTTTATATGTGCATTTACGGCCTGGTCCAAAGCCTACTATGTCAATGGAGAGACTCCCATTGACTTCTATGGGTTTTGGATTAGACACTTAGGGTATGTCTACATAGCAATTAAATAACCATGGCTAGCCAGGGTCAGATCACTTGGGATTGCAGGGCTTTGACCATGGGCTATAAAAATGCAGTGCTGCTGGAGCCCAAACATCTACACAGCAATTTTTAGCTCTGCATCCCAAGCCCCACAAGCCCAAGTCAGCTGGTATGGGCCAGCTGTGGCCATGCTGTGGGTATTTTTTTCCAGTGTAGATTTACATTTAGTGAGCTCAGAGAATAAATCAATTGAGCATGCCTGGCACATGAATTTAAAACACTCAATTTTGTCAAATCAAAGACAATTTTCTTCAAAACCTAGTCAAGCACTTCTGATCACTGGAAATCTAATTAAAGGCCATTTTTCAATTCTTCATCAGCAGATTTCCAGTTTTTAATAAATATATATATTCTTAAAAAGTGATTCTCTCATTAGGGTGGCAATTGTATATTTTCACTTTCTTCATCTTCAAAAATGGACACACATTTTTGCTCAAACTTATAAACAAAATTCAAATTTAATAGAGACCAAGGAAGAAAATGTCAGCCTGGAAGATGAAAGTTTCATAAGGTTAAGTGTGGCTGATTAAAGGGGGTGAGAATAAAAACAGTCATGCAGAAAAAAATTATAGTACTATCGATATGGCTGAATGATGAACAGTTGCTACTAATATGACTCTTTACATGGACTGCTGGTATATGGGAATTTTCATGAGTCATTATACACAAAGGCAGACACATGTACCTTACATATAAAATGGTGGGTTGCTATTTAGCACTTACGTTAGTGATGGGAAAAATAAATTAGAAAAGGAACAACAACTTCTTTACTAATATGTCACAATGTCTGGTGGGTTATTGTTTAGGTAATTTGCATTTTCTTTTTTCCTACTCTTTGATGTACATAATATCTAGGAACAAGGAATAATGTCTTTAAGTGACCCATTTACCAGTAGAATGATTGAAATACTGAATAAATACATTTTAAACAGCAACAGTATTTGCAAATTTGGTGTCCTACTGTTTTAACCGTCTGCAGGCTTTTTTTTTTTTTTTTTTTTTTTAAATACCACATGGTTTCTCTCTCCTTTTTTGATATTTAATTCAGTTTCTCGGAAGTGTCTGCAAACGTTAATCATAGCTGGTTTTACAATGAGGGCATATGCCAATTCAAATAAACAGGGAAGGAGAATCTTACGAAGTATTAAGTAGGCTGTCTGGGGAAGTTATATTTCCCCTTGTTCTCTTAGTTCCATTCGGGAAAATGAGTACTAGGCTATCATGTTTCTAACTACTCCCCAAATAAACAACTCAGCAACTTTTTCAGCCATTATTGTCTAGAATTTTAAGGTTCATATTAGATACAATCAGGAGAAGCGTATGAACCTAATCTTTTTTCTTAATTCATATTTATATTAATTTACTATTATGACAGATGGAGCAGCTCAGTACAAGAATAAGATCAGTTGCAGCACAGGTGCAAGGTTAAAGCAAACATCACTTGCAGTAAACAGAAATCAGTAAAACAGGAAGGGAAACTTACATTTGCATATCTTAAATGCCCTTTAGTGAGATGGTAATTAGAACACTCTGCATTCCTAGCTGTTGCATAAATAACATTTTTACTTTGAGGCCAAAATCAGCAGCTATTTTTCATAAAATTATTCAAAAAACGGTTATTTTCAGGAGGTGGAAGGGAGTGGGAGAGTTGGGGAGGGGATATAAAGGAGAAATTTAAAATTTCTTCCTTCTATTCAGGATTCAATCAAGTGAAAGAATGTGCTTCTGTGACTGACAGTTGGACATAGACACTGTGACTCTATGAAGTAATGAGAAGGTCACATTTACATGTGAGGTTACTCTGATCATTCCGGATGGCTGGAGCATTCTTTTTATAGAGGACTGTGTGTTTAGAGGACAACACACTAAGAACTTTGTAAGGCAACTTGTGTCACAGGCCTCAAGAAATTCCCAGGCATTTCTGAAACAGTGTTCAATTATACGAACAGCAGAAATCTAACTCAATCAACAGTTGCTTGGAATAGCAATAGAGAAGTATTGTTCTTTTATGGAGAATACAGGGAAAACACTCAAGATGCTCACTGTTGATGATGACCACTGCCACTGGGTACTATATTTTCTGGAATCTGCCATTTACTGAACTCCAAATCTAGCCTGAAGGAGGAATTCTGTGCAGTGAAAAGACTATCAGTGACATCTTCCCTTCCACATGAAATTAATATTAATACGTTTACCCAAACCACTGAGATTTCCTCATAAAAAATAATGTAAAACTCACATTTGTCATTGAATCCAGACTGTGACCCTTGTGCTGGACTAGAGCCCGGATGACTTACATGGTCAACATAAGATGCAAAAGCAGCAGGCCACAAATAGGAATAAAACAGGGTCAGAGGCAGAGACTGGTGATATCTTAAGGTATGTAGGGAAAACTGATATATAAAAGGTCAGTTCCTTTTTCAGCACTGAATGAAGATAATACCATGAACAGGAGCTTGCGGGCAAGGCCTTCTGCAGAACATTGTCTAACCTGAATCTTGATGAAAATCCCGCAGTACATAAAGTAATCTAGAAGCTCTTATGATTTTAGACATAAGAAAACTTCAGCTCAGTGTGCAGCAGTGGTCAAACAGGTTCAGAACCATTAGGAAAGGGACAAAAAATAAGACAGAAAATATCATAATGCCCCTATATAAATCCGTGGTACACTATGTGCAGTTCTGGTCACCCCATCTCAAAAAGGATATAATGGAACTGGAAAAGATTCAGAGAAGGGAAACAAAGATGATGAAGGTATGGAATGGCTTCCATACAAGGAGCAAAAAGAAAGATTAGGGTTGTTCATCTTAGAAATAAAGAAAACGAAGGGGGGGTATGATAGAGTTATATAAGAACATGAATCGTGTGAAGAAAGTGAATTTAGAAACTTTATTTCCCCATTCACATAACACAAGAAGCAGGGGTCACCCAATGAAATTAATAGGCAGCTGGTTTAATAGAAATACAACAAAGCACTTTTTCCACACAGTGCACAATTAATTTATGGCAGTGGCACCGATTTTCTAATCTGCTGGGGAGTTCTCAAGCCCCATCTCTTCTGCAGGCCCCACCCCCACTCCACCTCTTCCCCAAACCCCCATTCCTGCCTCGTCTCTTCTTGCCCCCATCCCGCCCCCACTTGCCCCTGGCCCCCCTCTTCCTGCCCCTTCCCCTGAGTGCGCCCAGCCCTTGCTCCTCCCCCTCCCCTACAGCGCCTCCTGCACGCCACTGAACAGCTGACTGCAGAGGGTGTGCGGCGCTGGGAGTGAGGGGCAGGCGCTGATCAGCGGGGCCGCCAGCTGCCAGGAGACGCTGGGGCGGGGAACAGAGGGGAGCTAGCTGACGGTGGGTGCTAAACACCCACTAATTTTTTCCCTGTGGGTACTCCAGCCCTGGAGCACCCACGGAGTCAGCGCCTATGACCTGTGGAATTTATTATCGTGGAATGTTCTGATGGCTAAAAGGTATAACTGGGATCAAAAAAGAATTAGATAAGTTCATGGAGGATAGATCCATCAATGGCAATTGGCCAAGATGGTCAGAGATGCAACCCCATGCTTAGGGCAACCCTAAACCTTTGACTGACAGAAGCTGGGAGGGGAACACAGGGATGGATCGTTCTAAATGCCAATTTCTGTAAACTCCCCTGAAGCTCTGGTAATAGCCACTGTTGGAGACAAAATACTGGGATAGATGGGCACCATTGGTCTGGACCAGTATGTTTTTCCTTATGTTCTAATTAGTACTTTCAAAACTCATCCTCAAAAGAGTGGCTGCAGTTTTAGACACATAAATTTGATAATCAGATATCTATTTCAGAACCTGGTTTATGGCTAGCTTAAAGTCTGGCCCTAAGTGTGATAAACTGATTTGGACTCTCACCAGGGTAACTCCAGAAGAGTTCTTCTAACATCGAGTTCTGTAAACTGTTTATTGTAACATCAAAAAAGATATAAAAAAAATCAGTCCATATGTCTAGATACCTCTTGAATCAGAGTGTCCCAGAAACACTAAAGAAATTATATGCACATTATTGGCATTGTTAGCTAGTTTACCTGGACTCCATTAAAACAGGTTTAATCCTAACTCTCTTTTGACCGTGTGTTGGAGAATACATGTATTCATTATGGACTGGTTTTCAGAAAGACCTGCTCGTAGCCTCCTTCTGCGTGAGTGCAAACACCATTGTACATAGCTTTTCAAGTATTTACAATTGTATGCACAGGTATTAGAATCAATTACACAAATACGCAGGTGTCAGTGCTTGAAAAAGCACATAACATTGCACACATATAGAAAGAGGCCAAACAGTGAGACACCCTGTAACATTTTATCTTACAACCCTTTGAACAGATGTCCCAGATCTTCTTGCTTTTGCTAGGTGAAGTTAAACTTCCATCTTTCCCTTCCTTTGTGAGGAGAGCCTCAAAGAACCCACATCCTGGGTCTGAAGCTGAACCCTCTCTTGAACAAACCAGATAGTGTCTTCTACAGAATTCTTTTGATTGGGACTTTGTTTCTCTCTGAATCACTTTCAGTCCCAAGTTCCTGAGAAATACATAAATGTATTGGCTTTAGAGGATATAGTACAGAGTTATGTTCTATACTTGAAATCTATAGTTTTATTATTGTAAAGTCTATTTATTGACCTTTTCTGTTTGTCTTTAAAAAGAATTGCTCCCCTGCAGGGGATATTAAATTCTTATTCTGTTTTATAGGGTGCTTTAGTTTTATTTCTTCTTTACATCCAGTTCAAAGTCAGTGAGACATTGATGTAAAACTATTTGTGGGTACAAGGTGAAAATCTAACATTGTTTGCTAAGGGACAAATAAACACACAAATGTAAAATTATTATTATTATTTCCCTCAAATAAAGTAATTTATCTGCCTCTTAAAATTAATGGGAGCACACTTATGAAAAAATGCTTTTTTGCATTTGTAAGAATCTTGTAGCTTTAGGGACAGAAATGTGAAGGTAGAAAAGGAATCAGACCAGGGGAAAGCAAAAAATCATGCCTAGAATTAAGGCACAAGTAAAATATGTCACTGACATAATTACTTACAAAACTGGGTATAGCAATAATCTTCCTCCCATAACTCATTATCTTCTCTTGAGTAGTGTTGTCCTGACAGGAATATATGTATTCATAGTGAAATGTACATGACTAAACTGATTTAAATATCTATGGTACTGTCTAGTTGTTGTATAACCTTTGTTAGGGGCTTTAAACATTACCTACCTTTCTGTGCCATATATGTCTCAGGACACAGACCCACTTCTTGATTTGTTCAGGATGGGAAAAAAGTGCAAGGAGCCACTTTCACCTTCAAAAACAGCCTCTCTCTCATTGGGTTAGAAAACGGGCATGAGTAAAGTGGGACTTCTATCAATCAGAATATAGAATATATCCACACTATGGGCATTGGCACCAGTCAAAAACTGAATGGAGGAAGACAGGTATGTACACATGCTACATTTGAATTCTTCACACTCCAGAGGCAAAACTGCTTTCCTACATTTTTTCCAGGAAAAAAAAAATGCTTTGGGCTGAGACTCAAAATGAAGAATTTCAGTATGAAAAGTTAAAAATTATATGCAACTGAAAGATCTTTTAGAATGGAAATGTCAATGCAATATTAACTATTAGCTCTCTATGCACTTCAGCTATAATAAACATTTCCTAATGATCTTTAAATTACAATAAGTTGTCTAATGGCAGAATGTAGATTTCAATGTAGGACAAAAATTAAAAAATTAAACAAAACTGAAGCAAAAATGACTAATAATAATGGTAACAAAAATCTTCATGGAAACAAATGTGGAATTCGGATACTATTCCCCTTAACTAAAAATAGAAGGATCCTCAGCTGGAAATTGGTGGCTGCAACTCTTCAAATCACAAGAGAAGCCATTTTCTAACACTAGCACTTTGGAGATTATTTAAAAAAAAATCAAATATCAAGGTTGTTGGGTTTACACCAAGCTGCTGAAACAAACCATGATTGAAAAATTAATATGAGCTGCCTTTATTAAAAACAAACAAACCAACCCCTGTGATGTTGTCAAGGAAATGTCCAGCAAAGGGTTACAGAAATAAAATGTGGAGGATGGTCTGAGAAAGAAAAAAAGTTTAACACTAGGCATATTATGATGCCAAGATGAAGAGCACAAGGAGAAGAGACAGACCCCAAAATGCGGTAATAAAAGAATTAAAATAAAAGCTACAATAACAAACAAATATGTTTCTATAAGGTCTCAGAATTTGAAATAAAAAGAGATTATGGCTAAATCTAGGTCATTTTTCAGAGGTTTTTCTACAATGACATTACAGTTCATTTATATTCAAAATTTCTATTGCCACTGTAATGTTAACTACCAAAAGGGAAAAACTGGCTGTAAAAGAACGTATTTGCATCTGTTTTGAAAAAAACAAAGGAATATAGAAAAAAGACTTCAACGTAATCAGTTTTATGTGTGATGAGAAAAAACTCCATATTAGAGGTGATTAAGAGACAACAAAATATTCCCTCTAGAATAAAGCATTCCCTATAGATTAATAATAAAATATATTTAATTAACTGGTCCTATGACTTCAAAAGGGCAAGTCCATAATTCTGAACCTCTCAGACTGCAAGACCATTTTGAGTGTAAAAGGCAGGCAAATCTCTGAACATTTTTAACACTGAAGTTAGGGAGAAAGGCAACATATTTACCCTCCCTACCATTAATACAAAATGGTCTAGTGGATAAAACACAGTAACTGAACAAAGAATGTGGGCTCTCTTCCCTGCTCTGCCACACAATTCCTCTATATAGTTGCACTTTACCTCTCTGGACCCCAGTTTCTTTGTCTGTAAACTTGGACTAATAAACATTTACCTCACAAAGATGTTGTGAAGGTCATGTTTATGAAGTACTTTGTTGTCCACAGACAGAACATTCTGTGTAAGTAGTAAGTATTAATACTTACTACATTCAGCACTAAGTAGCAGGGGCCTTCCCTCTCCCCCATATATAAAAGAAGATTCTGTTCTCATACAGATAATGTAAGGGAGTACACAGAACACACATACTGGAACAACAGTGAATGAATGTCATGCAGATCATTCCCTGGCATTGACTCTACAGTAGGAGTTAAGCTGAATTGTACCATAAGGTCAACTGGTTCTTTGTAACACTCATAACAACAAGAGTAAAGAAAGTTAAATATATATTTATTTATTTCTACATTACTATTACTTTCTACCTTAATTGAGATGTAATATCTTGTATATTATATGCTGCTGTGTTTTATCAGCTTTATCTTGAGTACCCTGATGTTAGAACTGGCTGTATACTGTTGCTTCAAGCAAAAATTATCATCAAGTACATTTAGGCAATGAGAAAATCAAGGATGCAAAGAGATTGATATGTATCAGTCATATGAGAAAGTGATTAAGAAGGTTATTTCTCCCAAGTATTTCCTTTCAACTGTGTTCCAAATTCCATTTCTTACATGAATATTAAAATTCATATGCTCTGCTCTGAAAATGAATTTACATTTTAAAAGATACTCATATCTTAATCTTCTATTTAATGTTTTTGAAAACACAATTTTATCAAAAATTTGGCTAGTAATATCATCTTTTTACACAAGAGTTTATAAGTGCATAGGCACTTGCATATACGCATATATTGCTCATTTTCAGCTATTAAGATGCATTTAATTTTCCATTAAACCAATGTTTTAATATGAAAAAACATCACTTAACTACTGTTATGGTATCACAAGTCACCAGTTTTCCTCCTGATATGGGCACATATACAAACAAAATAAAAGGAGAATTTCTGTGAAGGGATGAAGGAGATAGACAGAATAAATCTCCACAAGTAAAAGTAGAATACAGACTTGGGACAACAAAATAGGCGAAGACCTTATTAAAGTAGGGACATAAGGCTCAGTTACAGACCTAACTGTGATGTTAATATAGCACATACATTAGTTTTGGAATCACAGGGACTGTGGTAGTAACCACTTTAAATTAATGGCTGTTATAGAACTTCCACTGTAATAAACCTCTTCAATTACTCAAAACTTTCCCAAACAAATACCTTTGGAGACAGTTGGCCTGTACCTAGCCTTTTTTTAAGTTTGACTTTTAAGAAAGTGGAAATTACTGACCTGTAACTAGAGGTTCTTTGAAATGTGTGGTCCCTGTGACGGGACAGAGCCAGATGGCTATGAAAAAGTAGTGGGAGATAGATATATTAGCTCCAGGCTAAACAAATCCCTGGTACCATGATAAGTGAAATGGCAGCTGCTCCAGGTCAATTAAGAAACCTGGGGCCAATTAAGAACTTTCCAGAAGGCAGGGAGAAGGCTAGGTTGATTGGGACACGTGAAGCCAATCAGGGGCTGGCTGAAACTAGTTAAAAGCCTCCCAGTTAGTCAGGTGGGGGTGTACATATCAGGAGCTGTGGGAGGAAGCTGTGTTGTTGGAGAGGCTGAATAGTACACACTATATCAAGCACAAGGAATGAGGCCCTGAGGTAAGGGTGAAGTGGAGCTTGAGGAAGTGAGGGCTGCTGTAAGGGAAGTAGCCCAGGGAATTGTACATGTTATGTTTCTAAAAGGTCAGCTACCATAGCTGATACTATTAGGGTCCCTGGGTTGGAGCCTGGAGTAGAGGGTGGGTCTGGGCTTCCCCCCCCCACACCTTTACCCCCTGATTAATCACTGAGACTAGGAGACAACAGAGACTGTGCAAGGAAGGATAACTTCTCCTCACCTCCCTCACTGGCTTATGATGAAAATGGCTCAGTAGACTGTCTCCCTTGTCCCTAGGGAGAAAAGGGTTATGTGGAGGGTCACAGTGAGCCTCTGAGGCTAGCAAAATCCACCAGGAAATGTGGGACCCATGGAGGCAAGGACAGAGCTTTGTCACTATATATATATAGGAGCAATTCCTCATTTTGAATTCCCCTTCTGAATTGCAGCCCCACACTGAGTCCAGAGGGAGAGCAAATACCTTGCACTCTCTCATTCCACCCATTTCCTCCAATCTTAGGATTTCTGAGTTGAGCCCATCATTACATTAGGTGGGGCCACCGTCCTGCCCAAAACCACTATTTTCCAAGGCTCTGAGATTAGGGTTGCCAACTTTCTGATTGCAGAAAATTGAACACCTTGCCCTGCCTATGCTCCACCCCTTCCCTGAGGCCCTCCCCCTGCTCACTCCAGCCCACCTCCCTCTGTCGCTTGCTCTCCCCCACCCTTGCTCATTTTCACCAGGCTGGGGCAGGGGTTTGGGGTGTGGGAGGGGCTGAAGGCTCTGGCTGGGGGGTGTGGGCTCCAGGGATAAGGGGTTTTGGGTGGGAGGGGGCTCCAGGTTGGGGCTAGGGGGTGGGGAGTGGGAAGGGGTGTGGGCTCCAGGTTGGGCCCAGAAATGAAGGATTCAGGGTGTGGGAGGGGGCTCCAGGTTGGGGCAGAGGGTTAGTATGCGGGGAGTGTGTGTGAGGGCTCTGGTTGGGGGTGGGGACTCTGGGGTGGGGCCAGAGATGAGGGGTTTGGAGTGTAGGAGGGGGCTCTGGGCTGGGGCTGAGGGGTTCAGAGTGCGAGAGGACGCTCTGGGCTGTGGTGCTGGCTCTGAGAGGGAGTTTGGGTGTGGGAGGGGGCTCAAGGCTGGGGAAGGGAGGTTGGGGTGTGGGCTCCAGGTGGCACTTACCTCAGGCAGCTTCCAGAAGCGGCTGGCATGTCCCACCAGCTCCTAGGCACAGGGTAGGCCAGGAGGGCTCTGCATGCTGCCCCTGCCTGTGGTGCAGGAATAGCCCAGAGTGCTGTATCTGCAGGTCCCATTGGCTGGGAACACAGCCAATGAGAGCTGCAGAGGTGATGCATGCGGACGGGGGCAGCGTGCCGAGAACCCTGGCTGCCCCTGAACCTAGGACCCAGTGGGACATGCCAGCTGCTTCCAAGAGCCGCACAGAGCCAGCCACTGCAGCCAACCAGATTTTTAGTGGCTGTCTTGACCGGAGCTGCCAAGGTCCCTTTTCAACTGGGTGTTCCTGTCAAAAAAACGGATGCCTGGCAACACTACGTGAGACAGATAACCTTAACCCCCCAAAGGGATTTTCCCTCTTCCTCAAGCCCCAAATTCGTACTTCATTGGTTAGGCAGAAACTCTCATAACCAGGGAAGTTGACTGGTCTTTGATCCTAACCATTGCTCATTGGGATAAGGCGTTCAAGAGTTCAATCCTTGAGGGGGCCATTTAGGGATCTGGGGCAAAAATTGGGGATTGGTCCTGCTTTGAGCAAGGGGTTGGACTAGATGACCTCCTGAGGTCCCTTCCAACCCTGATATTCTATGATTCTAAGTCAGAGTAGGTGGCGTTTCTCTTAATATAATGCTCACTTCCCTCATGTCTTTTGGTTATGAAATATTTACTTACTGGCAGACAATCTGTCACGTAAGCATTAGTGATAACAATGACCCCACTGACCCGCAGTTTAGAATTTCAATTATATTTATATATAGAGTTCAAAAGTAATTTGCTTTAAGTAGAGATACATTTTATTATATTAAAAAAGTTTGATAGCAATAAGACAGTTCAGTAGGTAGAGATTAAAACCCAACATAAAATGGAAAGGAGAGGGAAAAAACAGGACGTCTGCCTTACTATTCCTATTAATACTGAACCAATGTCTCAGCACAGTTGATTCTAAGGGCATACTCTTACGAATGAGATATAAAAGACGTAGAGGGGTAGGCTATGACCTCTAAGATTACCTTTTTTTTTTTTTTAGTGTTAGGGCCTAATTTAGGTGTGGTAATTCCAATTCAGATTACTATATTATCTTTATTAACTATTCTCATAATTAGTAAGTAATTTTTGATTGCCCAACAATGCATGAAGTACTTCAAACACGGGCAATGACACTGCCCACTTCTACACACTTGTGTAATAATGCTGATTCATACTGGTTGTCATATTTCCACCCTGGCTACATTTCTGTATTGGATAGTCTGGCATATTACTGATATTTGCATTCTGCTGCACATTTATTTCTTGAAGTCCTTCCATTCTAAAGGCATTCACTGTACCTAGAGATATTATACAACTAAAACGAGAAGTGTTTTTGCTTTTGTTTTTATTCTTCCCAGTCCTTCTGTATATCCTGTTAAAAATCATTTTCTAAGCAATGTGTTGTAGAACTGCTGGAATTACTTTGACACAAACTGCTGCACCATGTCCCCCACCCACCTGAAAAAAAAGAAAAGGAAAAAAGTCTATTTTTCTGTTCCACTTGAAATGTATGGGAGTTCTGTTTCACACAGATGTGTAAGGAAATGACAAACATCTTTTAGACCAGATAATGTCAAGGTCTGAAACCCTGATAGATTTAAATTCTCCAGAGTTCACAATGTAATTGTTCCTGGACAGAGTTTATGAAGTTGACAGAAGTTGGCATCTGTGTTCCCTCTAAGGTGTGCGCCCGCATAGGAGGCCATCAACAGACTAGGGACCAAATGGCTAGGCAGCAGTTCTGCAGAAAAGGACCTAGTTACAGAGGAGGAGAAACTGAATATGAGTCAACAGTGTGCCCTTGTTGCCAAGAAGGCCAATGGCATTTTGGGATGTATAAGTAGGGGCATTGCCAGCAGATCGAGGGACGTGATCATTCCCCTCTATTTGACATTGGTGAGGCCTCATCTGGAGTACTATGTCCAGTTTTGGGCCCCACACTACAAGAAGGATGTGGAAAAATTGGAAAATGTCCAGTGGAGGGCAACAAAAATGATTAGGGGACTGGAACACATGACTTATGAGGAGAGGCTGAGGGAACTAGGATTATTTAGTCTGCAAAAGAGAAGAATGAGGGAGGGACTTGATAGCTGCTTTCAACTACCTGAAAGGGGGTTCCAAAGAGGATGGAACTAGACTGTTCTGAGTGGTAGCAGATGACAGAACGAGGAGTCATGATCTCAAGTTGCAGTGGGGGAGGTTTAGGTTGGATATTAGGAAAAACTTTTTCACTAGGAGGGTGGTGAAACACTGGAATGAGTTACTTAGGGAGGTGGTGAAATCTCCTTCCTTAGAAGTTTTTAAGGTCAGGCTTGACAAAGCCCTGACTGGGATGATTTAGTTGGGGATTGGCCCTGCTTTGAGGAGGGGGTTGGACTAGATGATGTCCTGAGGTCCCTTCCAACCCTGATATTCTATGATTCGAAGGGCCGCACACCTAATTACTATAGGCATGCAAACAAGGGCATAGCCACAGGTGAGCGTAGGGTGAGGTGGGGAATAGGGAGTGGGTGGGGGGAAGGACGGTGATGTGGGAGCTGGGGATGTGCAGATCTATGGAAGGGAGAAAACTCCCCTCAGCCCTGAGGCTGTGGCCTGGAGAGATGCTTCTTCCCGAGCCCCAGTCCCAGGACTGTGGCGGGGATGGGAGAGAGGCCTCTCCCCCAGCCCCAGCTCTGGGGCTGCAGTGGGGAGAGATGCTTCTCCCCGAGCTCCAGAGAGGAAGTGGGGGAGGATGGGAGAGATCCTCTCCCTTGGCCCCAGCTCCGGGGCTGTGGCAGGGAGAGTTAGAGCTTTAAAAAGTTAAGCTTTCTAAGTAACATTCTCTTACTACTTTATTTCTTTTACATGGCTTTTGTTTTTAGTGTATACGATTTTGTCTAAAAGTTTAAAAGTCAAGTGATGCCAAACTTCTAAAGTATTTATCAAATCTTGCTGTTTTAGAGTCTAGTGCAGGGTTTCTCAAACTTCATTGCACCATGACCCCCTTCTGACAACAATAATTAACTACACAACCCCAGGAGTAGGGACTGAAGCTTGAGCCTACCCGAGCCCTGCTGCCCTGGGTAGGCAGGCCAAAGACCAAGCCCTGCCACTCAGAGTAGTGGGGGGCAAAGCCAAAGTTTGAGAACTTCAGCCCCAGGCCAGGGGCCTGTAACCTGAGTCTCACCACACAGGGCTGAAGCCCTCAGTCTTTGGCTTCATCCCTGGCCCTGGACAGTGGGACTGGGGCTTTGGTCCCAGGCCTCAGGAAGTCTAACACCAGGCCTAGTGACCCCATTAAAATGGGGTCTCGACCCACAGTTTGAGAACTGTTGGTCTAGTGAATGGTATTGGCCTGTGGGAAGGTGGGAACAGAGGAGGAAGGTTGCTAAAATATTTTAATGATGAGAAATGGCTGGCACTAGCTGCCTATCTGAATGTTGAAAATATGTAGAACTCAGTAATCAAAACGTAAAAATGTCTTTATTTTTTATGTTGCTGTTATCAGTAAAATTACAAACTGTAAATGAACTATTTTTGTAACTGTCGGTATAAAGCACCCTTTCCCTTCACTTTTAGTCCTAGTATTTGAGGATGTACCATAATTAGTACTTGTGGCACATTAGAGACTAACTAATTTATTTGAGCATAAGCTTTCATGAGCTACAGCTCACTTCATGCATCCGAGCTCACGAAAACTTATGCTCAAATAAATTTGTTAGTCTCTAGGGTGCTAGAAGTACTCCTTTTCTTTTTGCGGATACAGACTAACACGGCTGCTGCTCTGAAACCTGTCATAATTAGAATGTATTTTGAGAATCCAGACACCTCAGAGCAGCATTACCTAAAAAAAACATTTTTGCATTTATGCGGGCAGGAGTTAGGGTTCATACAAATAAACACCTTAAGCAATGCATCTTGTGCTGATTATACACTATAAGTCTTCTGACTTTTAAAACAAACTTTGTGTTTGTGGATAATCTAAGCACTATACCCAGATGTACAGATCCCCTTTTTTAACCTGTGTAATATGTAATATTTTTAACATTAGCGTTAATAAAATTTTTATTTTTTTCTTCTTTCATACCTATGGTAACTTTTAAAAAAATATATATTATGTAGGTTTTTTGTTTCTACTGGTGGCACACATCCACACAGTGACTTGATACTGGTGCTGCACATAACAAAATTCATTCTAGACATGGATGGAAAAAATATTTTTAACTTTTGCCAAATCAGATAATTTCTGGTTGTGCTTTCCACTAAACCTGTAAACTGTGCAAAAGATCTGCAAATAAAGGCATTGTCAAATAACATGAGCCATTGTCAAGCTACCACAAATAATACTGAGCCCTTTTGCTGTATTTATATATAAAAAAAAAATAATAAAAGGGGCTGAGAACTGTTTTGTCTGTCAGGCAGTGCAAGCTTTTAATATCTCTAGCATTGACTTTCAATTAAGATTTATTTACTTGTCAAACAAAAGTAATTTTACAACATATACAATTGCAGTTCATTTTAGCATATTTATTGCTCTATAAACAGAAAATCCAGATTTCCCTTAAAACACTGTCTGTTTTCTCCTTGCAACAAAAGGTGTCCCTAATAAGAGAAGACAGGGAGAACAGAATATTCATGAACCTATAAAAGTCTCAATATATAAAAATATAAAGTTTAAAATTAAACAGAATTATAGGACTGTTCCCATTAAAAAAAATCACTGTTGCCTGTGTTTCCTATGCCAACTCATTGGGAGTTGGAACATAAAAGGTTCTAAAATACTTCTTGGATAACAGGATATCCACCTACCTGACTACTACTTGTGCTAGCTAGTTCCATCCCCTAACTGGTAGGCCAATGCTACATTCTCCAAATCTTAAAAAAGCTCCAAAATATTCTAAATAATTGATATACTCTTGGAAGATATTTTATAACAATATGTGTATTGAATTAAAATTCAATATTAAAACTTTGTAAACATGCAAGCATATATGACTACAGAATAGCTATTATTTACAGAAGCATCCGCTATATGCTAGGCACATTCCAAACACTCAAGAAGGATAGTCACTCTTCTGAAGAGCTCGCAGTGTATAATTACATCATATTACATGAAAACCCAAGAGTAAAAGAAAATTCTTTATAACTCTTTACTGATCATGGGAATCCAGTATAGAATAGATGCCTCTCCACCAACCAAACAAGTAAATAAGACTAATTTGCAATCATATTGCCTAGGGAGGTTGTGGAATCTCCATCGCTGGGGATTTTTAAGCTCAGGTTGGACAAACACCTGTCGGGGATGGTCTAGATAATACTTTGTCCTGCCTTGAGTGCAGGGGACTGGACTAGATGTCCTCTCAAGGTCCCTTCCAGTTCTATGATTCTATATGGACCCATCTATTGGATATCAAAGGAAAATGATACCAAAAAGCAGATCTGGTGGTCAACCAAACCAACAGAGGAATTGCCCTTCTCCAACACTCCCCCTTTTCTTGGCCACAAATATAGAAGAAAGCCAACACAGATTTTTGAATTCCTGGAGAATTTTCATACCATAATCATATTAGAAAAGGAGATGCTATTATCAAAATTAATTTTAGAGCTATAATTCAATGTTTTGGTCCTTCAGAATCTAGAGTGTTCCCTACTTTCTCAAAACAACTGCAAAACAGATATAAATTTCCAGTTATCCAGAAATGTTTCAGGTGTTGAGCAACCTGGCAAACAAGGCTATTTAGACTCTAGAGCAAAAATTAAGTGTTGCAGGCTATCAGGCCTTTCAAAATATCTTGCCAGGAAATTCATTCCGTTTTGGACCAAGTGATTCTTTGTGGAAAGAGAAGTATGTCTTGAGAGCGGCTAAACACAAAGACATCTTGGGCTTTGTCTATTCTATGAGCTTTGTACTCGGCATGGCTGAGCCATGCCTTTGCTGCTACTATCAGTGCTACTGTGGCTATATTGCTATTTACACTCACTGTAGATCAATGAGAACTAGTAGAGTTTGTGTACACAAGCAGGGGAATCACACATCTCACTCACAGTGTAGACAACCTTGGAATATATTTTAGCTTTAGTGGATGGGGTAGCTGCTGCAGAGACTTAGCTCTGTAACCTTTGAATTAGCTCCTTTTTCTGTTCGCTGGTGAAAGAGGCAGAGAAATTTAGAGGCTACAGTTGAAGATGACTGCCAGTGCCTCTTTGAGGACAGATAATATATCTCCTTCATTTACGGCAGACAGATTTAGGGCTTTGCATCAACTCACCTGTTTTTAGTAAAGAAGAGGCAGCTTCAGCAACATCAGGATTTCTCAGGTCTCCCTGACACCTGTCAAATTGGATTGAAGCCTATATATTATACAGTGACTAAAATAGTTGTACTGGTTGATCTAAAGGCAGATTCTTCTAGAGCTCTTGGCAGAACTGGTGCCTTATATAGTATGTTAGAAACTATACTAAATATAGAAATCAACAGGGAAAAAAAAGATGAGGCTCAATTTAGACAGCCTGCTTTTTCACTCTTTTCCATGATGCTATTATTCCAATGTTTGGTTTGATCCTAACACAGTATGTCACAAGCATTATGATGTCTTCATATTGAACAGTAACTGAAATCCTTTTATTAAAATACAACATTCTAAGATGAATTTATTCATCCTTGGAGTGACACTGAGCCTGAAGCCCTTACTATTAATCACTACACGAAGCCAGATCACACACTCAACTCAGACAGTGAATCTGTGGACTCAATACACAGATTTTTTTTTTAAAGTTATATGCAAGGTGATGGGTTTGAACTGGTTCTTTAAAAATGAAATGGATGTATTTCAGAATTTTCTGAGAAACTATATTTTGGATGTTCAGGACTATTTATGAATAACCAACTTACCACTACTTAAGGACTACTTAACTTTTCGCAGTACACTCCTCTTTCTCTTTTCACTCCCCACCCCCATCCCTATCCCCTCATACTCCCTACAGGAACTCAGTTTGGAAAAGAAAAACAAAAATAAATTCATTTCTTTTGTGATGGATAGAAAAGCAGTCCCAGATTTTTATTTTAAAAATAAAATGGCAGTCTATGTAGTGAATATTCATCATCCTTAGCTAAGGAACTGTACAAGTTATTGCTAGGTGCTCCAACTGTAGGTGTCACTGTTTTTAAAGTAAATTTACAGACAAATTAATTTAAAATAATCCCTGTATTAATAAAACAGCCACACTAATGCACTCCCATCTGACAATTCAAAATCAAATGTCAACTTTGGAACACACTGGCTGCTTTCAGCTTTCTAGCTGAATGTAAGATGAGATAATGGTCAAAAGAGAAGAGGACAGGAACAAAGTGTCCAAACAACTGAGAATCCCTATTTAATACAAGAGGGAATGGAGAATGAAATGAAAGTGCAAACCCCCAACATCAGTGTCTAGATGGGGTGGGATCTGAGTTACCCAGGAAAGAACTTTTTGTAGTATCTGGCTGGTGAATCTTGCCCATATGCTCAGGGTTTAGCTGATTGCCATATTTGGGGTCGGGAAGGAATTTTCCTCCAGGGCAGATTGGAAGAGGCCCCGGAGGTTTTTCGCCTTCCTCTGTAGCATGGGGCACAAGTCACCTGCTGGAGGATTCTCTGTTCCTTGAAGTCTTTAAACCACAATTTGAGGACTTCAATAGCTCAGACATAGGTGAGAGGTTTTTCACAGGAGTGGGTGGGTGATATTCTGTGGCCTGCGTTGTGCAGGAGGTCTGACTAGATGATCATAATGGTCCCTTCTGACCTTAATATCTATGAATCTTTCACAGAGTGTCGCAAAACATCTCTGTACCTCAGAGTGGCACCCTGCAATCCCCATATTCACCACTGTCATATAATTATGTTTTGTACAAAACATGACCTAGGTATCATTTTAAAAGTCTTGATCTGTTGAACATTAATATCCTGTTGGATGGTATTTGCTGCTATTATAGGTGAGGTTATGAAGTATGCTGTATGTTACTGAAACATTCTGTGAGGTTGAGAACACCCACAACAGTCTTTCAGGTAAAACAATGGAGTAGCCAGATGTGCTGATGGCCCCTTAAAGGGAATCCACTCTTCCAGTGGCCATCTCTGAAACTTTTCAGAAAGAGCACATAGACAATGGAGAATGCTTAACCAATGAGGGTGGATCCTCAATCAAAAGCTTAGATCTTTCCAGCAAGCTAAAGAAACTATAAAAGAGGGGAACTGACATCACTTTCCCTCTCCCTGTCCCCCTTCCCAACTCAACACCTGGAGGAACATCTGGAAGACAAAGATTTTGAGTGGGGGAGGGTGATCCCAGGCTGGAAAAGAGTCCCAGCCTGTGTACTGAGGATCTGTGACCTGTTTGTACCATCTGTCAGGGTAAGACACTGCTGGATTCAAATCCTGTTTAGTTTGTAGAACTCAGACTGCAAATTTATTTTTATTTCTTAGGTAACCAACTGCGATCTCTATGCTCACTACTTATAATCACTTAAAATTGATCTTTCTGTAGTTAATGAATCTATTTTATATTTTACCTAAAACAGTGTTTTGATTGAAGCATTTCGGAAATCTCAGCTCAGTTTACAAAGCTGATGTGTGTCTCTCCATATCAAGGGAGGAGCAGTCTGGGTAATGATCTTACACTGGTCAGGCTTCTTGAGTAGCCTCTCTATTGTTGGTTCATGTAAGGCTGCAAAGCATTAATGTAACTCAGTTGAGTGTGTCCCTGCCTGTGGATTTCTGAGTAAGTGCAGTACCTGCCCGAGGTTTGTGGCTTGATACACCATGTGACACTATCTGCTTAAAATATGACCATGCAAAATCATGGTTGCTATCACTGTTATATAATTGCAACAAATCTTATATCAAGTGTGACACATAGCCAGAAAGGGTTAAGGAGCTTGCAGGATAAATGGCCCAAAGTCAACCATTAGAGACAAGTTAAAGTATGTGAAAGGTCATTAGGGCCACTCCATGGTAGCTAGGCTAGAACTTTGAAATGCAAATTTGTATTGTTAGAGAACTGGAGGTGATACTAATTGTATGTGTGTACTTATATCTTGTAGGATATGAGCTATGTAAACAGAGTTTGTCTGTCACGATAGCTGTTGATTCAGAGATCAAAAAACATTAACAGTTAGATAACTGTAAACATAGTAACATCACTGTATTCATCTCTCTTTGAAATGTATACCAAATCATCTGCAAATGGTAGGAAAATGGGGAATTGCCTTATGTTAATCTGTGTATCTAATTACCAGCAATGCTTACGAAATGCTATTTCAAAATCCCCATGATTGCCTATTGTTTGCTGAAGGCCTCTGACATGTCAAAGAAGGCCTGAATCCGTATAAAGATGCCTTGAGTCCCAATCCTTTTTATCTCAGCTCTGCTTGATGCTTCATGCAGGGGAAGCTTAAGCCCAAAACTGAGATCTCCAGTCCTAATCTGGAATCACCCTGAATATGAACATTGAACAATAACCTATGACTATTCCTGAAAGAACTCTTTGCAACTACAAAGCTCACCATCTCTGCTATGAATTTGATCTCAAGAACTGTACTCAGGTCTCTATATATTGATCTTTTAGCCAATACTCTCTTTTCTTTTTAAATAAATTTTAGTTTAGTTCATAACTGGCTATAAAATTTACCATATTGCATTTGGGTAAAATCTGGAATATTCATTTACCTGGGAGGTAATGTGTTCAATCCTTTGGGATTGGTAGAACTTTCTTATGATTAAGATTTTCAGTAATCCTCATCCTATTTGCCTTGGGTGTCTGTGTGGAGGCCTAAGGCTAGGTTGCTTTATAGGAATGTTGTTGGCTTCTGGGTAACCAGTAAGGTATTATAGAAGCTGTTTTGTGCTGGCTTGGTAAATCTAAGTATTGGAATATCTACCATTTTGGGGATTGTCTGCCTCATTCTTTGTAGTTCACCCTAATTGAGTATCTCCAGTGTGGCTCCCTGGGATACCAGTCACACAGCATCACTGAGTGAGAGGAATATCTAAACAACAAACTAAAAGAAGCAGTGAGAGGTAAAAATGCAGCCTTTAAAAAGTGGAAGTTAAATCTTATTGAGGAAAATAGAAAGGAGCATAAACTCTGGCAAGTCACGTGTAAAAATATAATTAGGAAGGCCAAAAAAGAATTTGAAAAACAGCTAGCCAAAGACTCAAAGTAAGAACACATTTTTTTAAGTAAGCACATCAGAAGCATTTTTTCCTGTAATTAAAAAGTAAAAATAAAATAAAAAAAACCTGCCTGAGGCAGAGCATGCATTGAAAATTTCATCCTGAATAGTTAGTTTCGCAAAATTATAAACAACTGAAAACAGACCCTGTTAAAGAAATGTTAACGGTAATCTTAAAACTACAGGTATGTTCCACCAAAAACACATGATGCTGTTTTGTGGAATAAAGGTTCGGAGGCTTGAGTTTGGGATGACCACGTTATTGATTGGAGGGAGCCTGCACGGGAGGAGGAGGAGCAATTAAGCAGCTTATTCCATACTAGTGCTGATAAGTCTTCAATTTTGCACCATTATGTATTTTGCTGATTTTTTTTTTTTTGAATTGGTACTGTTCTGACTCTCTAATTCAGTGGTGGGCAAACTTTGGCCCGTGGGATGCATTCGATCCATCAGGGTAATCTGCTGGCGGGCCGTGAGACAGTTTATTTCCATTGACCAACCATAGGCATAGCCTCCCGCAGCTCCCAGTGGCCGCAGTTTGCCGTTCCCGGTGGGAAGCAGCATGGGCCACAGGGACATAGTGCTGGTTGTAGAGCCCTCTAGTGTGCTACGTTCATGCCGCAGTATATCAGACGTTGCCAACCCATGCCCTCTCTGTTCCTTCTTGCCAACAACTCCAACAGAGGGGCAGGAGGGCAGGTAATGGAATGGACATGAGCAACACCTCTTGAAGAACAACAGGTACAAAAAGATAGGAAACCGTTTTTTCTTCGAGTGCTTGCTTATGTCGATTCCATTCTAGATGACTCTCAAGCAGTGTCAATGGAGGTGGGCTCAGAGTTCACCATCACGCAGTTGGCAGCACAGCTCTGCCAAAGCCAGCGTCATCTCGCGCCTGCTGGGTCAGTCTATAGTGCAACGCGAACGTATGGACGGATGACCAGGTGATAGCCCGACAGGTTTCTTGGATTGGCACCTGTGCCAGGAAGGCCACCGAAGGTGCCTGCACTCTAGTGGAATGAACCATCACAATCGCTGGCAGGGGAACTTTTGCCAGCTTGTAGCAATGATGGATGCATGCCATGATCCAATAAGAGTCTCTGGGCTGACACCGGGCAGCCCTTCATCCTGTCCACAACAGCAACCAATAACTGTGACTTACAGAACAGCTGCCTTCTATCGATGTAGAAGGCCAGAGCCTGCTTGACATCCAGCTTATGCAACCTGCGTTCCTCATCTGATGCATGAGGCTTCAGACAGAGGACCGGTAAGTAGATGTCCTGGCATGTGTGGAACTGGGAAACAACCTTGGGCAGAAAAGCTGGATGCAGGTGCAGCTGGACCATGTCCTTGTAGAAGACTGTATAGGGCAGCTCCAATGTGAGCACCCTGATCTTGGACAACTGCTGTGCCAACGTTATGGTGACCAAGACAGACAAGGAACAGGAGGAGGGAGCAGGAAGCTAGGGGTTCAAACAGAGGGCCCGTGAGCTTCGAGAGGACCAGATTCGAGTCCCATGGGGGAACTGGATCTCAGATGTGTGGGTCTAGGTGCTCTAGACCTTTCAGGAACCGTGCCATCATGGGATGGGTGAAGACAGATCTGCCCTGAAGCAGAGGGTAGAATGCAGAAATGGCAGCCAGGTGCACCTTGGCCAAAGACAGTGAGAAGCCCTGGAGCTTTACATACAGCAAATAGTCCATGATGACCTGCAACGAGGCGGCCTCAGGACAAATGCACTTGTTTGAGGTCCTACATGCAAAGTGCGTCCACTTGTCCACATGGGTATCCCTGGTGAGGGTTTTCTGCTGCCCAGAAGGACCTGATAGACTGCCATGGAGCAGTCGCACTCATCCGTGCTTAGCCATGGAGCAGCCACACTGTCGGGTGCAGCAACACCAGGTTTGGGTGCAGCAGACTGACTTATTTCTGGGACAGCAGATCCAGAGAGAGAGGTAACTACAGCAGGTTGGCCACTGAAAGGCTCAGCAGCATGCCAAAGCAGTGCTGGCGAGGCCATGCCAGGGCAATGAGAATGACCCATGCTCTGTCTTGCTTCACCTTTAGCAGAACTCTGTAGATAAGTGGCACTGGCAGAAAGGCGTACATCAGTGCTCCCGACTATGAGATCAGGAAGGTGTCTGACAGGGAACCCTGGTCCCTGCCGTATAGGAAGCAGAACACTTGTCACTTCCTGTTCTGCCTGGATGCAAACAGGTCCACCTGGGGAGTCCCCCAGCATCAGAAGATCAGGGTGACTACCTCCAGATGGAGGAATCACTAATGGCAAGAGGAGAAGGACCTGCTGAGGTGATCTGCCAGGATGTTCCTGGTTCCAGGTAAGTGACCAGCCACCAGGTGGCTGGCGTACTGTACACCAAGGTCCCAGAGGCTGAGTGCCTCTTCACACAGGGCTGAGGACCTAGTACCATCCTGCCTGTTGTAATACATTGCGGCTGTGTTGGCTGTAGGACCTGCACCACCTTGCCTTTCAGGTGGAGTAAAAATGCCTGGCAGGCCAGGCACACTGCCTTGAGCTCCCTGACATTGATATGAAGAGCTAAGTCATGCTGCATCCAGCGAACTTGGGTGCTGAGCTTACCCAGCCCAGATCTGACACATCTGAGACCAGGGTGAGCGATGGTGAAGGGGACACAAGGGAACTCTCCACAGCACTAATTTGGGGTCTAGCCACCAGTTCAAGGACAAGAGGACAGTCTGGCACCGTGACCACTCGGTCTAAGGGGTGCCTGCTGGGAATGTAGACCATTGCTAGCCATGTTTGCAGGGTTGCAGATGAAGCCGGGTGTGCCTGACCACATACGTACATGCTGCCATGTGGCCCATCAGCCATAGTCAAGTCCATGGTGATCAGATGTCTCCTCTCGTGGGCAATGAGATCCACCATGGCTTGAAAGTGTGTGCTTCCGGGAGGAAGGCCCTGGCTCATGTGGAATTGAGAACTGCTCTGATAAACTGTATGTGCTGGACCAGCATTAACATGGACTTTTCTATATTTATTAACAAGCCCAGGCCACTGCAGGTGGAGCATACCAGATCAAGGCTTCTCTGCACCTGTTCCGGAGACCTGCCCTGGATGAGCTAGTCGTCTAGGTACAGAAGATCTGGACCCCCCCCCCCCCCGACATCTGAGGTAAGCCACTACCAATGCCACGCATTTCCTGAACATCCTGGGGGCTGAGGACAGGCCAAAGGGTAGCACCATGAACTGAAAGCGGCATCCTGCCACTATAAAACGCAGGAACCGTCTGATTCATGGGAATATGGAGACATGGAACTAAGCGTCCTTTAAGTTTAGAGTGGCATACCAGTGCCCTGGATCCAGGGAGGGGATAATGGAGGCCAGGGATACCATGTTGAACTTCAACTTCTTGAGAGACTTGTTGAGGCCACACCAGTCCAGGAGGGATCTGACTCCCCCCTTGGCCTTTGGAATTAGGAAATATCGGGAGTAGAATCCTCTTCCTTCCATGTCCCAAGGAACTGCCTCCACAGCCCCCAACTGCAAGAGCTTGTCGACCTCTTGAACCAGGAGTTGCTTGTGAGAGGGTCCCTGAAGAGGGATATCCACAAACTGCAGGGTGTAGCCCCGAGCTACTATGTCCGGGACCCAGTGGTCCGAGGTAACCCATGACCAGACCATGCCCCACAAGCGAAGGGTAGCCTTAGTGTCCTTCAACCCATGTAGCCTGGCATCCATTTGATTGGAGAAGAGCCCAACTCCATCAAAGGGGAGGTCCTGAATAGAGACCTGCATCTCCTGGGAAAGGCTTGCCATTTGGACCCAGGAGCTGAGTTGTATAACCACAGCTGATGCAACCACCCTCGCTGCAGAGTCCCATGCCATTTTCAGGGAGCATCTGGCTGCTGCAGTCCTTTCCTCTACCAGGGTACAAGACTCCTGAGCCTGACCCTGAGGAAGAGAATCCTGAAACTTCTGGAGGCTCTCCCAGAGGTTAAAACTGTATTGGCCCACCAAGGCCTGATGGTTCGCCACCTGAAATTGTAGGCTTACTGTTAAATAAATTTTCCTGCCAACAAACTGAGGTTTTTTGGCTTCTTTATTCTTGGGAGTAGAGACTATGGGGACCTGCTTGTCCTTTTCATTGCTCACAGACACAACCAGTGAGCCTGGGGGTAGGTAAGTATAAAGGTACTTGAAACCCTTGGCCAGGACAAAGTATTTTTTTCTCAGCCCATTTCAAGGTGGGTGGGATGGAGGATGGGATCTGCCACAGTGACTTGGTGATCTTAAGGACTTTGTCGTGCATGGACAGGGAAACCTGGGTGGGCATGGAGGCCAGGAGGACATTGATCAGGGTGTCCTACTGCTTGGCCACCTCCTGCACTTCCAGACCCAAGTTCTCTGCCACCCGTCTGAGAAGGGCTTGGTGTTCTTTAAAGTCATCTGTGGGGGCTGACCCTGGAAGGCCCTGTGACTGCCTCCTCCAGGGAAGAGGTCACCAGTCGAGGTGCTGAGGGCTCGGCAGCTGCTGTAGAGGGAGGTTTGAGGGTGGGCACTGGGTCTTCAACCTCTGAGTGAGCTTCTGGTACCAGGCCTGGTGGGGCCGTCGATCTCCGCTCCGACGCGGCCACTGATGTGCACTGCAAAGGGGGCACTGTCATCACCAGACCGCCCCATGCTCCCCAATACAGCTGTGGACAGCAGGGCAGTTTCCAGTGCCCAATCCCAACATGGGGACCAGGGTGATGGGCTGAACTGGGCCTCCACGACAGAGGAACCACTCTCTGGCGATTAGGGAGGAGCCATCGATGCCTGGGTCTGCTTGCTGGTCATGGCTACTGGTGAGTGCTAACCAGGCATAAGTGACCTATAGCTATACCGGGGAGATTGGTGTCGGGGAGAATGGTGTTATGGAGACTGGTAAGACAAAGGGGAGTAGTCCCCCGGTGCCGTCGACCGGGACAGACTTCTAGATGCAGATCAGTGATAGGGTGAATGGCGTCTGTTATAATACAGGGAGCGTCGACCCCGCACTGGGGAATAACTTCTTGAGGTCAGGAGGGAGAGTTTGTGCGACCAGCAGCGTGGTTGCAACTTGCCATGGGATTGCTTGTCCGGTGATCTGCGGTGCTCCTCTGCCCTCAAAGGCATCTTAACAGCTGGCCTGTCCTCTCAGGAAGCCTAGTTTAGTCCTGCAGCACTGGAGACATCACAGGAGTAGGTGAAGAACTGTGCTCTCTGTGCCTGGGTTTGGGATGACAACAGTGCAGGCAGGATGGTGGGTACCAAACCACTCACCAGAATCTGTGACTGAACTTTAAGTGGGCTAAGAGCCACAGGCATGGAGGCTCACTCATGCTGCTCTGGAGAAGGCTGGTGGACAAGCCCAGTTCCTCTACCGGATGACCCTTGGA
Organism: Eretmochelys imbricata; assembly: GCF_965152235.1. Classification (NCBI taxonomy): domain Eukaryota; kingdom Metazoa; phylum Chordata; order Testudines; family Cheloniidae; genus Eretmochelys; species Eretmochelys imbricata. The sequence goes on from NC_135572.1 coordinate 131,317,412, forward strand.
CCTTCTTGCTCAGGGCTAGCAAGCGCTTTTTCACCTTCTTCTTTGGCACTGGCAACAGCAAACGGTGCCGAGAGGAGCCAGGTGCCAGCAGCACACTGAGGCCAAAGTACTCAGTGCGCCCTGTATAGAGGGCACAGAAGCCCAGCAAAGAGTGGATTCCATCAGGAGAGCTCTGAGGCAAATATGCCTCTCCTTCTGGGTGTGAGGTCGAAAGTTCTTAGAGATCTGACAACACTCCTTAATGTGTGATTCCCCCAAGCACTTAAGGCAGCTGTCCAGGAGGTCACCCACAGGCACAGGCCTGCCACAGACCAGGAGCTCAGGGCATGCCCTACTTGCAGCAAAGTCCCAGCTTGGACCTTAACTATCAGCTAACTACACTACTTAACACTAATTACAATTAACAAAGGCCCAAAGGCAGGAAGTCCAATAGAAGAAAACCACTAGCTCTTGACAAGCAAGAGAGGTGCTCCAACTGACCACCATTGGAGGTAAGAAGGAACTGAGAAGGCATTGGCCAGCAGCGCCTGATATATCACTGCATGAGCGCAGCACGCTAGAGGTCACTACAGCCAGCCCTACAGGTACTGCTAAGGCAAAAATCTCTGACGGCCATGCACGTGGGTGTGCACACACCCACCATGGACTCGACTTGAGCAAGCACTTGAAGAAACAGCATTTCAGTGACTCTGCCCTGCTTTTCTCATAACCTCAGTGGTCTTGTACAGTGGTGATTTGGACCTCCAGCCAGGTCATACTATAGTTCCACCCATTCCAGGGTATCTCTGTCACAATCAATGCAATGTCTTCCACCTCTTGAGGGCTCCTCTTCAGCCTCACTCTTACAGAAAAGCAGCTAGCAGGACTTCCCCCTGGAATCCCTCAGTAAACCTCAAAAGCCAGACAAAAATACAAACTAAGCAACTTCTATCAGCTCACAGCTCAAGCTTTTATTCCACCTGAAGTTCTCCCTACACATAGTTTCTGTCAGGCTCTTCCCATGAAAAAGAAACTCCAGACCATCTCTCCCCTAGGTCTCTCCCTCCCAACTACACTGAACTCCTTCCTTGCACCTAACACACCCCAGAACAAAGTGGGGCTAATTAGAGCTCTCAGGCAGTTCGTGGGGTGTTTACCAGGTACGGATATAAGGCTATGTAATAATGTGTATAAATTGTTTGAAACTATAATTAAAAATAGAACAACACAACACCTGGAAGTTCATGATGACCTTGTCTAACAAGCACAGTTTCTGCAAAATATTGTTATGGCTCAAAAATTGGCTAGGAGGAAGAAAACAAAATAAATTAGTCAAATTACATGGTTAATTTTCATCATGGCAAAAGGTTAATGGCAAGGTGACTCAAAGTTTTGTACTCTCTCCTGTATTTATTAGTGATCCAGAAAGAGAGCAAGTAGTGAAATAGTAAAATTTGCTTATGACTAAAAGTTAGGACCAGAGGGAACTGTGAGAAACTTCACAGGGATCTAAATAAACTAGGTGAATGGGTAATACAATGACAAATTAAATCCAATGGTTGACAAATACAAAGTAATGAACATTGGAGAGAAATAATTAAACTACTTGTACACCTTCCTGGGTTCTATATAAACTGTATCAACTCATGAAAAGGGCCTGGACATCACTGTCGACAGCTCAAGAAAGACCTCTGCTCAATGTACATGTTCAGTCAAAAAAGTAAACAAGATGTTAGGTTGCTAAACGAATGGGATGGTAAATAATATGGAGACTGTTATACCTTTGTATACATGAATTATGCAGCCTCCTCTGAGTACTGTGTCATCCCATCTCATATAGCAGGAATTCTCAAACTGGGGGTTTGGACCCCTCAGGGCGTCATGAGGTTATTACATGGGAGGGTCGCAAGCTATCAACCTCCACCCCAAACCCCGCTTGCCTCCAGCATTTATAATGGTGTTAAACTAAACACATTTTAAAATATATTTATTAGGGGGGTCACACTCAGAGGCTTGCTGTGTGAAAGGGGTCACCAGTAAAAAAGTTTGAGACCCACTGTCATATAGGATATTGCAGAGCTAGGAGGGGTTCAGAGAACAGCTATGGAAATGATCAAGGGCCTGGGAAAAAGTCATATGTACTGAGATTGAAAAGACTGGGATTGTTTACCTTATGAAAATGAATAAGAAGAGACATGATAAACTTACACACAAAATATGTAATTAAAGCTATGGACTCATTGCCACAGGATGTCATTGATGCCCTGAACTTCACAAGATTCAAAAAGGGACTCAGCATGTATATAGATAAGAATACCCAGAGTTATAATTCATAACACATTTTGTGGAAAATATATTAAGCCTCACGCTTGAGGGCTTAATCAGTCTCTAACTATCAGAGAGCCGGATGAGATGTGATGGAAAGAGTAGATTACTCCACATCTGCCTGCTGTGGGGTTCTTACACCTGCCTCTCACATATATGGTGCAGGTCCCTGTCAGAGTCAAGTTACTAGACTAGATGATCCAGTATGACAATTCCTATATTCTGCATTATTTTGATAGAAAGGGAAAGGTATCTTTGATGGAAGGTAAGGACAGTATCTCTACTATTACTTGGAAGCGTTTCCTTCTTCAAATCCACAAACACTTCAGCCTTGCCCAGGCTTAGTTTGAACCATCTGTCTCATGTCTTTGAATAAATACTCACTATTATTGTAACAAAGACATTCTGGAATCACACTTTAACTGATAAACCTGTCCTTTTCCCAGCTCTTCTCTGTGCTACTACAAGGTCTTTTATATTTATAATACTAATCTATCACAATAAAAATATTTTGTTTCCAAACATACTTCTTTATGGGATACATTTTGTAATAATCTTATAAGTGCACTCATTTCATAATGTAGTAATCAATGTACTACCATTGCATAAAATCCTTTGCCCTGTTTAGCCAATAAATAATCGGTCAGTGCTAACTGATCACTCTGGACATAGCTTTTCTGAAATGATGGTAAAAAACCCACAAAGAATATTAAAAATTCATCCTCACCCCACACAACTGAATAAACTCTTGCACAGGCACGGGGGAGAGGGGGGCATCATATCTCTGAAAATTATCTGCAGTTTCACATTTCATGAACAGCAACAATGTTTTTAAAAAAAAATATAAAGAGGGCATACAGGGATAAAGTGACACACACTGGGCCTTCCGAAGATTTCTGCAGGACTTTCTAAATTAATAAATTACAAAGAAGCAACAAAAATATCCTTAACAATTCAGTTGCTTGTTTTAGTCTTTATTCTTTGTTCTAAAACTCTGAAGCAGCATTTTTATGACAGGCACTGGCATGATTGCAAAGGTAATTTCAGCTATACAGAGGATCAGTGCACTAGATCTTTTTGAAAGAGGATTTATTCATTGCTTGCTCTAACCCAGAAGACATTAAAAACATTTTAGTGAAGATTCTTGTTAATTAAAATCCAATTATTCAATGATTACTCTGTTTGGCATCTCCAAAAAAATGCTCAAGGACTTGAGAGAAAAAAAGATAACTCAATGAACAGTTTATCAGAAAAGTAGTATTTCCCCCCTTTCTTTTCTACTTACCATGCATAATTAATATGTGATAATACCCATAATGAGTTCTCTAAAACAATTAGTAACTCATCTCCAGTGACCTGCTAATCTGAATACAATGCTTTTTGAATTTGTAGGTGCACCAGTCTCTTTGCGTTTATGCACCCAAATCACGTAGAAGGAAAGAAGGCTGCAGAACATAATTTATTATTTTGCATGAGATTTCATCAAGTCCCTTAGCAACTACTTGATACATTATCAAGACAAATGCAAGGAATTTTTTTTCTAAAATAGCGGTGCCCCAAAGAATAAGAACCAATTACAATTCTCCTTTCCTACTATAATCATAGACATCAAGTGAAAGAAAACCTTGACCAGAGTATTTTGTATGAAATTTGAATGCCTTTTTCCCATCTCCATAAGGCAAATAAATCCATAAACAAACACGCAGTGCAGTGTCTAGAACACTTAAGAGCTAAATTACTTTCAAACCATGCAACACTTCATTTTTCTTCTACCCATGTATAACACAGCTAGTGAGGAGAGGAGGGGAACAAATCCTGTAGAAAAAGTATTAGGATTGAAAGAAACTTTATAAATATCTCTTTTCTTTAGCTGCTTTGTAAATAAAAAAAAAAAACAACAATTCCTTTACAAGGGACAACATTTATACCATGTCCTTAAAAGTCCTACATTCCTAAATGTGGTCCTAAAAGTTGTTTTCTTTTTTCCATCTCTATTTTTGATGGCTTCCCAAACTGTAAAAGAGGATTAAAGATTCACCCCATTAGTCTGGAGTCTGTTGATATTTCTTCACCCCTCCACATTGCTGCAACAAACACAGAAAGTAAGTTTTGCAATCCCAGAAGTCACCTTCCAGCCTGGAAGGCACAAATTAGGGTTTACACACTGAGACTATTTAGAAGCAGAAGGTGGTGCAGGATGCAGCCACTTGCTTATTAAGTAGTACATCACACAGAGAGCACATTACACCAGTCCTCTGTAATCTTCACACACTAATTAGAAGCTTCTGGGTGGTATTCAAGGTGTTCGTTTTAATCTATAAAGCCCTAAATGGTTTGAGACCTGGTTACCTCAGATCACTTCTCTCCATGTGGGATACTGACAACAAATGCAATCAGTAGGGCCAGTCAAGCTAGACTCTCCCCGACTTTTAAAAAAGAGGTCCTATGATGGTGTCACTTGAATAAATATGTGGACAGAGTTGGCATTGGGCTTTGTTGCAAGGATAAGTTCCTGGGTTAGTGTTTTTGTTGTGTGGTGTGTGGTTGCTGGAGAGCATTTGCTTCAGGTTGGGGGGCTGTCTGTAAGCGAGGACTGGTCTGTCTCCCAAGATCTGTCACAACAAAAACACTAACCCAGGAACCTATCCGTGCAACAACTCTATCCACATATTTATTCAAGTAACACCATCATAGAACCAATCACATTAGCTATGCCATCAGGGGCTTGTTCACCTGCACATCTACCAATGCGATATATGCCATCATGTGACAGCAATACCCCTCTGCCATGTACATTGGCCAAACCGGACAGTCTCTACGCAAAAGAATAAATGGACACAAATCTGACATCAGGAAACATAACATTTAACATTCAAAAACCGGTAGGAGAACACTTCAACCTCTCTGGCCACTCAGTAAAAGATTTAAGGGTGGCAATTTTGCAACAGAAAAGCTTCAAAAACAGACTCCAATGAGAAACTGCTGAGCTTGAATTAATATGCAAACTAGGTACCATTAACTTTGGTTTGAGTAGAGATTGGGAGTGGCTGGGTCATTACACATATTGAATCTATTTCCCTATGTTAAGTATCCTCACACCTTCTTGTCAACTGTCTAAATGGGCCATCTTGATTATCACTACAAAAGTTTTTTTCTCCTGCTGATACTAGCTTATCTTAATTAATTAGCCTCTTACAGTTTGTATGGCAACTTCCACCTTCTCTGTATGTATGTATATATATCTTCTTCCTATATGTTCCATTCTATGCATCCGATGAAGTGGGCTGTAGCTCACAAAAGCTTATGCTCAAATAAATTTATTAGTCTCTAAGGTGCCACAAGTACTCCTGTTCTTTTTGCGGATACAGGCTAACATGGCTGCTACTCTGAAACCTCTCTTAAGAAAGCATATTTTGCCTGTACATCATAGCATTCACGGGCTTCTAGTTCATTTCTTGTAACAATTTGGATCCTGGCTACCTCCCTCTCTATGTCTTATCAGAGGGTGGAAAGCAGGTTTTATTTATTTAGCGTGTGCATAGTTGTCTACCCAAATGATGGCATCTTCAGTGGCGTGATGCAGTTCTTCAAGGCCACCACTGAACCTAGCCAGCGGGCATTCAGCGACAATGTGCGTCATCGTCTGTGTTGTGCCACAGCCAGGGCCGGCTCTAGTTTCTGCTGCCCCAAGCAGTGGAAAAAAAACCGCAGCCGCGGACGGCAAAAGAGAGAAACTGCTGCCGATTTGCTGATGCCTGGAGCTGGCCCTGGCCGCAGCTGCACGAAGGGCACAAAGGGCTGTCACGAGGCCCCAGCGATACTGGTTGGCTGCACAGAGACCTTGCCCAGTCCAGATCCTGTTCAACAGGGACCACTGGCGATGGGGCAGGTCAAACCCAGGTGGGCAGATTGTGAGTTTGGTGACGAGGGACTGGTTGGGGATTATAACAGATATCCATTCCTTTCACCAGAGTGTTTCCGCCCCAACATCCTGGCATGGTGGATAAGACCATAATGGGCGATGTGATGGCAAACTTGCAGCTGGCAGTTTAAAAAGGTCACTGTGCAGTGGCAGGCTTGGGTTGGCACATACTTTCACCAGTAACCTGCCAGTGGCAACCTCTCGTCTGATATGAGGAGGAGCAATATTTCTCAGAACTGGAAGCCATGGGAGTGAAGTCAGACGCAGGGTGCCAGAGATGATGCATATGGCGGCATATAACTGCGTATCTACCAGTTTGGTGTGTGATGATCGACTCCAAACTCGTGCGCAGTACTCTGCCACCAAATAAATGGTAGGTGACTGGAGACTGGGCATTTTTAGTGCAGTGTCCTTTGTTCTTCTGCAGCTCACTCCACAAAGCTCCAACCTGCTGAGTTTGGAGACATATTGGAAATCACATCTGTTTTATCAACCACTCTGAGAGGATGGTTTTAGTGGGATGTATAGGGGATGGGTAGGTTGTATGGTTTTGATGTGTTAATAGTGTTACCTGATTTTTTAATATATATTATATTGTCTAACAATGAATTGCAGGTGGCCCTAGAGCATGAGATGAGTAAAAATAACAAGGTTCCATCAGGAATCTTCCCTCAGCCTCATTTTGGGGAAAGCTGACAACTATGAGGAAGGTGCCATTCACACATTGTTCCCACCAATTGAGCTTTTCTAGTTAATACCTACTAGGTCTCCTGAAAGGCTCTCTCACTGATAGGCACCTAGTAGGGTCAGCTCACCATACTAACTTGAGTAACTATTAGCTGAACCATTTTCAGTCAGAACAGAGGGTCATCACTCTCTATGCTAGCTTATTGAGAGACCAGTGAAGAAAGAGAATAACTGCTAATGCATTAAGCAGTTCCAAAGTTCTGGGCACTTCTAGTTCCACCTTCAGTGCACCCCAAATTTCCCAAAGTAAGCCTATTCTCAAAACATCTGTGGTCTATAATCATTTGTTTTCCACATTTGTGCAAGCAATTACTGTGATTATGTGCACATAAACGGAAAGAATGTACACAAACAGCAAGTAATTTATTTCTTTAGATTTCTCCAGCATATATCCAAGGCACTAGCTTCATTTTTTTAGGTCAGTTAGACAAATACTATACTATTTACTTAGTGGGATTATCCCATAACAGTAGCAAAGCAAGAGAAATAAAAAAAAAAAAACAAAAAAACCCACACCAAATAACCAGAACCCAACTCCTTTTCAAATGTCCACAACAAGAGTTGGGGCTCTGCAGTGTGCTTAGAAGAACAACAAATTCATGCTCTGACTGATTGGGAAGGAAAAAAAGTTCCCCAGTCAAGGACCCTGCAGGGAAAACCCTTGAATCAGGAATTTCCTCCCTTTCAAACTGAAGTAACCCCATCTTCAATGCAATTACATCAGTACAGAATGGAAAATGAGGTTGTTCCCCAGATAACCAGGCCACATACAGTCAGGGCTTTGTAAGTCAATGACAGTACCTTGAATTTCACCTGGAAATTTACTGGAAACTAGTGAATATTGTGGAACACTGTTGTACACTCTCCACATAAAATCCACATAGTAAGTAGGCAGCCACATTCTGCACTTGCTTTAGTTTATGGATACTCTCCATACACAACCCCATATAGAACATATTACAGCAGGTCCACACTCAATCAATTGGCCATTTATACATGCAAGTCTCTTTTGTGTGTGTGCAAATGAATGCATGAATGCAACCCACACATACAGATATTTTGAAAATCAGGCTCAATAGCTCTGTTAGCCAGGGTTTATAATTGGAAATGTTTATATCCAGCAGTATGATGATAAAACATTTGATAATAAAATAATTAAAAAAATCTACCCACATGAATTTGTATGCCATGTATACAGCATAATGGTTTACATTATGCATTCCTGTTTATAGCCATGCTTCAGCTAAGGCAAAAATCACAACTAACTGAGATCTACTCAAGAAAAAGGAACAGAGGAATTTTGAAAAGAATGTTATTGGCACAGCTTTTTATTCTATGGTGAAAATTTCTGTGTCTTTTTGCATGTACTGTTTTTGTTACTGTTATAATAAATAAGGTGTCTAATTTGTGAATTGGAAACGTTCAGGAAAGAGTGAAGCCCATTTATGTACAAACAGAAAAAGTACAGATTAACAGTGATTGACTCTAAAATACATAACTTAAACAGCAGGGATTCCAACTTGCAGCTACAGTATATAACTTAATGACACATTATTCATGCCTTTGTAACTCCCTTACCTTATTTAAAGTATGGAAAACAAATTCAAAGGCTCAGTATGTACATTAGGCACAAGAGACAGAAAAACCAAATGACACATACAAATCTTAATGTAACCTGACCAATCTGAAGAACTGCATTGAACATTCATCGGAGTCAGCACAGACTACTATTCATGATTTTGGGTTTTATTAAGCAAAAAACTACTACTAAAAAGGGTGGGGGGACGCACAAACCAGAGTAGAATTATTTAAAGTAATTGACTTAAAAAAGGCTGAGGCTTTGTATAACATTTGAAAAATATGTTTTGCAATTTTAGATTAAAAACAACAGCATTTATAATTTAGTTCACTATAAAGGTAAATAGCACTACTTGTTAGGGATGTATCGGTTGAAAAAATTAACAGGTTAAATGGTTAAAATGATATGGTTTAACTGGTTAACCATTAACTGAGGTCGCTCGGGCGGGCTGGCACCAGGTGGCAGGGGCTGAGGTCCTGCTGGCCCGGCCAGGACTGGAGTCCTGCCGGGGCTGCAGCCCTGGGGTCCTGATGGCCCGCAGTGGCCAGGGCTGGGGCTGCTCCTGCCTGCCCAGCCTTCTGAGGCCGGAGTCCTGCCTGCCCGCCGTGGCCGGGATCGCTCCAGCCCGACCGCCACGGCTGGGACTGGGGTCCTGCTGGCCCAGCTGAGGCTAGAGTCCCTTTGGCCCGCTGGCCTAGTGTGGCCAGGCGGCTGCCAGGGTAAACAGTTAAGGTCCGGTTAATGGTAAGCCTAATGCTAACTGGTTAACTGTTTAACCTTTTACATCCCTACTACTTGTAGGGTCTTATATTGTTTAAATTTCATAGAACAACTATAGGAAGGAAAGTAGGCAGGTAGGTAGATAGGCAGACAGACAGACATAAAGAAAGAAATTATGGCTCTCATCCTGCAAACACTTAAGCAAGCATGTAACTATATTCACAAGCATTGTCCTATTGACCTCAGTGAGATTACTCATGTACTTAAAGTATGTGCATAAATGTTTGCATGTGCAAAGTGTTTTCAGCATCAGAGGCTGAAATATTTTTATTAAACACTTTGTCATAAAATGTTTGTTATTTCAAAACATAATTGCTTTAGTGCTAATAATGATGTTATTTAGAGGGAAGGTGGTGTGCTTTATTTTTTTGTCCTTTATTAATGTTAGGTGGTATCCTGAGTGAATGGGTTGCACATTTGAGCAAACCATGGGGTTGACAGAGTATGTTAGCAAGCTGTATTAGGGAACTGCTGAAAGAGGGGAGTTAAGTTTCCACAGAGAACCCTAACTGTGCATTTGGCGGTTTTCAAAAGTTTGAGTTTTGCTCTATGTTTTGCGAGGGAATGACATACCACCAAGCAACCAACTGTAACTCTCAATTAATTAAGTTGCCACTGATTATAATAATAATGTTGGTCAAATCCTGAAGTCTCCAGTCTGTATTGAAGAAAATTTCCCATCCATTTCAACAGTATTTCTGCCTAAGTGGGTGTGAGTGTCTACCCAGCCAGACACAGTGCAGAACTGGCAACACATTGAGTACCTCAAGATTTCACCCCTTTTTTTGTTTTTGTTAAAAGTCAACAACCCATGTAAAATTATAACATCAGCTTTAACACAGGAAACACAGAATCTTGAAATCAGGTCCTTTTCTGTGACTATGAAAATCTCATGTGTTTGCTATTAATTTTAGATCTACAAACACAAAAGAAACACTGAATGCATCTGATGAAGTGAGCTGTAGCTCACGAAAGCTTATGCTCAAAGAAATGTGTTAGTCTCTAAGGTGCCACAAGTCCTCCTTTTCTTTTTGTGAATACAGACTAACACGGCTGCTACTCTGAAACACAAAAAAGTCAACTCATCCTTAAAATGAAATTCAGTATGGCCATGGAAAGAAAATTCTAAACATTCCGAAGCAATGTTAAGAACAATGGAAACTGACTTCCAGAAGCTGGACGGTAAAAGTCAGAAGACATTATGCCAAATCTGCATGTGAAAAAAAATGGTTTACTGAAAATAATTTTTATTTTGAGATCTGTTCTTTTCGAAAAAAAAAAATGTAAATTGGCCTTCCCTTGCCTCTGCTGCTTCACTAGCCCCTCCTTTAGGTTCACACAATGCTCGCTTTGTGATTATTATGCAATTTTGTCATGTACATTTTGGAAATCATGGATTCCAGGGATTTTTCTTTTTTTTTTTAATGCTCTCAACATTTCGTGATTTTAGTGGATGTCCAGATGTGATGGAAAAATCTGTTGCACCATTTGCACTACGAACCTTGAGTTCTGTCAAATAAAAACCTGAGGCTGCATGGAAGGCTAAGAAAGAGCAGGAGCCCACAAACAGCACTGTGGTGACATAAAAACAGACCAATGAACTCTTAGGGTATGTATATACTGCGAGGAAACACTCATGGCTGGCTTGTGTCAGCTGACTCAAGCTCTCAGAGCTTGGGCTGTGGCGCTAAAAAATTGCAGTATAGACATTTGGGGTCTGGCACCTGGCAGGAAAGGTGGGTCTCGGAGTCCAAGCTCCAGCCCAAGTCCGAGCACCTACAAGACTATTTTTAGTCCCTTAGTGTGAGCCTGAGTCAGTTGACACAGGCTCTGAGAGTCATTTTCACATTTTGGGTTGCTTTTTTTTTTTGCTGTGTAGATGTACCCTTAGTGACAGATTTCACTACTCCCTTCCCTAATAGGTTAAAGAACAGACTATTTCAAAATACCGTGGAGAGTTAAAGTTTGAAACAAAACAAAAACATGGCTATAATTTAGACGATCCTGTGTTCAAATATGTTAACCGTTACCACAGCAAAAGCCCAGTTCTAGTTGTTTGCAGTGAAATGGGAAAATAGTTTATTTGAGGTGCAACATCTGGAACACAAATACAATACCTGTGATATCTAACTCTTTTTTATGATGAATTTTTATTATTTCTGAGCTTTTCATGATCCTCTCACAACTTTTCTTCCACAGCGGATAAATAAAAACAATGATCAATTATTGTTTCAGAATGGTTAGGGGGTCATGACCCCCTTGATCCTACTGTTAAACCTCCACAAAGATTGTTTCTATCACAGAAGCTCATGTTTGCTCTCCCCCACGCCCGCCCCCTGGCCATTACTAGACAATCTCCTAGATATTCTTATTCCCTTTGCCTCAAATAAATTCCTTCAGTACTTCCTTTCTGGTACTTTCATAATTGCACAACACAACTTTTAGCCACATTTATCTTAAAAACAAAACAAAACAAAAAACCCCCACCACACTGAACATTTCAGTTATTAAAGTAGTCAGAGAATATATTGCACATATATTTTGTATATCAATACACCACATTACAAATTTTAAATCTCTGTTTATCTAATAAATAGTTATCTGGAAAGATTACTTTCACATGATGCCAACTTCAAATTCTGAGTTAAGGATAAGCAAAAGCAAAAAAAGAAAAAAAATGCACTATGATATACAAAGAGTAAAACATTTGTCTTTTTCCTTTCTAATAAAGAACCTTTAAAAATGAAATATCAGGACTATCAGCTCCTCACTTCTTGTTCTAAATGGAGGTTACAGCCTTGTGTGACATCGCTATTGAGATTGTTCAAAGCTTAGACCCACTCCTGCACACACTCAGTCATACAAGTAGTCCTTATGCATGCAACAACTGTCCAATGTGTACTACTCACACAAGAGCTACTTGCATGAACAAGATATTTGGGGACAGATTGGGGACTCCTTGTCAGTTGTTTATCAAAGAGAGAGAAATAAGGTCTGGTATTCACATTCTCCCACATGTATAAAAGAAACATGAGATTGATTTTATTATACACACAAACACACACACACACACACAGACCTTCAGTCATCAGCTTCAGTCATCATAAAAACAAACCATATTACTGTTCCTTTTGCTTCACAGTTCACCTTGAATGTTCAAGGGTCAAGTGTCTTTCCAGTACATACAGTAGCTAACAATAAGTTAAATAAATTGCAATATGAACAATTATGATTTACTAACACAATTCACATATGTGCTAACCAAAGATATGACCAGACTTATTTCAGTTTAGATTCCTCACTATATCTGAATACAATTTAGATTTCAAGTCAGAACTCTGAAATACATAAAAATTGTAAGAGAATTACAGTAAAATAGTATCACAAGTGGATTACACAAAGAAGTTTCAAGCAATATAATAAATTTAGCACGAGGAACACAAAAGTGATCCCAGTGGACTGTAAAGTAAGAAATTAATTCTTACTTCTTTTTATTCTCATGTTTAATTGTAAATTATATTTCTAAATTTGTGTCTCTTTTTCATTTTTGCTCCAGCAAAGTCACAAACAGGCACATCAAGAGAGTCATTAGGGAGCTAATTTGCCAAAAAAAGTGGCAGAGCTCAGTTGGCATTCTGCTCAATGGAGTACATTCCTAAAATGGTGAAATGACTGTTGAGTACCTAACTCTCTAGGCACTACACTGAAGAATCATCATCAACAGCGTTATTCACTTATTGATCCACTCCTGCCCATGTAAATAAGGGGCTTCAATCTCAGCACTTGTCATATTAAACAACAAATTAAAACAAAATCAAAATGTAGTCTGAATTGTTTATTGCTGACTTTTCAGCTAATTCAATCCCTACCTTTTCTGGAGGAGGAGGAGGGTGAAATCTCTTTGCACAAACTAAAAACGCATCAGGCTGTGGCTTGCTGTTCTTCACATCTGGGTCATCTCCCAACACAATATGATGAAATAGATTAAAGAAGTCTTTGTGTTTGCTTGTTTTTATCTGAAATGTCACTCCAGCTGAGCTAGTGGCAATAGCTATAGGTACATTGTGTTGGTGTAGATGGCGGATCAGCTTTTCAACCCCTGAAAGACAAATTAACATGTATTTTAATATTCATATCCTATTTATGGTACTACAGGCTGTATCATAATGAAGTCGTTTTACTGAATATAATAAGGATTCATTTGTCCTCAGTCATTCTTGAAAGGAATTTTTATTAAGGTTGTCTCCACTGCAACCAGAGGTGTAATTACAGCACATGTAGACATACCTGAGCTATCTTCGATCTAGCTAATTTGAATAACAATAGCAGCAAAGCCAAAGCAGCATGGGCAGCACCACGGGCTGAGGAAGATTGCCAGGGACCCTGTGAACTTACTTTTGCGGCTAGCCCTTGCTGTCGAGGCTTCACTGCTATTGTTATTTGAGCTAGCCATGGTTTGTCTGCACACGCTGAAGTCACACCTCACATGGCAAAACAAACTCTAAGCATGAAATATTTTTACTCAACAGAAAAATCAAAGTGTGTTTACCAAGGTAACAGCAGATAATTATTCTTGAATCAAATGCTGATTTTTTCCCAAAGCTACCAGACTCAATTCCCCTTGTCTTAGCTACACAAGTTAGAACGGAGGGAGGTATTTCAGCCATCAATGAGCTGGATACAGTTCCTTGATTCTGCATAATTGATTAGCATGAATTAGAGAAGCCTGGAAGGCTGCTCTAACTTATACTGGCAGTGTAAAATCCCTGAAGGACCTCACATCAGTGGAAAATCAGGGTAGCAGAGCTGCAACATATCTTCTATAGTGGGTATAAGCATGAACAAAAGGCCAGAGTAATGGTCTGATATCCTCAAAGAAGAAGAATTACAAGCCAAGTAGTTTCTAGTTTCTTCACTTTTATAGACGGAAGGAAAAGTAACATGACAAAATGTGTTGTTGTGCTGACATCATTAAACTACGTTCCATTTTAACTGTTAGACCTATCGTGATTTACTCAACCAATAAAAGACAGAATAATGTGGTTTGCCAAGTCTTCCCAACCAACAAAGATGCAAAACAAGGCTACAATGCGCTTAACAGATTCAAATTAAGTAATAAAAATAATATTTACATTTACAATATTTATTTACATTTACAATATTTACATTTTCTAAATTGCTGCACAAAATTGATTGATGCAAGTCCTACCTGTTCAAATAGCTAAATCCGAGACTTATTAAGATTTTGATTACAATACTGCAATTTGATACATATTCATATAGCCCCTACTAAATTATCCTAAGAAGCTATACAAACAAATTGTAGGATGTTAGTCACCAAGGTTTAAACCCAGATCAGAGAAAAATTAGATTTCTAGCATAAATGGTTGCAGTTTCATCAGTTTCAATGGAGATTTTTCCCATTCACTCCAGAAGAAAATTTGGCCCACGTAGTATTAAGAGTCAGTCAGCATGGATTCACCAAGGGTAAGTCATGCCTGACTAACCTAACTGCCTTCTATGATGAGATAACTGGCTCTGTGGATGAGGGGAAAGCAGTGGACGTGTTATTCCTTGACTTTAGCAAAGCTTTAGATATGGTCTCCCACAGTATTCTTGCCAGCAAGTAAAAGAAGTATGGGCTGGATGAATCGACTATAAGGTGGATAGAAAGCTGGTTAGATCATCGGGTTTAGAGAGTAGTGATCAATGGCTCCATGTCTAGTTGGCAGCCGGTATCAAGCAGAGTGCCCAAGGGTCGGTCCTGGGGCCAGTTTTGTTCAATATCTTCATTAATGATCTGGAGGATGGCGTGGATGACACGAAACTGGGAGGAGTGGTAGATACGCTGGAAGGTAGGGATAGGATACAGAGGGCCCTAGACAAATTAGAGGATTGGGCCAAAAGAAATCTGATGAGGTTCAACAAGGACAAGTGCAGAGTTCTGCACTTAAAAGGACGTAAGAATTCCATGCACCGCTACAGACTAGGGACCGAATGGCTAGGCAGCAGTTCTGCAGAAAAGGACCTAGGGGTTACAGTGGACGAGAAGCTGGATATGAGTCAACAGTGTGCCCTTGTTGCCAAGAAGGCTAATGGCATTATGGGATGTATAAGTAGGGGCACTGCCAGCAGATCAAGGGACATGATCATTCCCCTCTATTTGGCATTAGTGAAGCCTCATCTGGAGTACTGTGTTCAGTTTCGGGCCCCACACTACCAGAAGGATGTGGAAAAACTGGAAAGACTCCAGCGAAGGGCAACAAAAATGATTAGGGAGCTGGAGCACATGATTTATGAGGCGAGACTGAGGGAACTGGGATTATTTAGTCTGCAAAAGAGAAGAATGAGGGGGGATTTAATAGCTGCTTTCAACTACCTGAAATGGGGTTCCAAAAAGGATGGATCTAGACTGTTCTCAGTGGTAGCAGATGACAGAATGAGGAGGAATGGTCTCAAGTTTCAGTGGGGGAGATTTAGGTTGGACATTAGGAAAAACTTTTTCACTCAGAGTGTGGTGAAGCACTGGAATGGGTTACCTAGGGAAGTGGTGGAATCTCCTTCCTTAGAGGTTTTTAAGCCCTGGCTGGGATGATTTAATTGGGGATTCATTGCTTTGAGCAGGAGGTTGGACTAGCTCACCTCCTGAGGTCCCTTCCAACCCTCAATGATAGTCTAGGATTCTATCATTCTAAGAAATGTACTCCAAAATGATAAATGAAACACAGGGGAATTGTTTATAATATGCACTACTGAACAGAGGAGGAAAAAATGAGTTCTCTAGACACACTTTTGTGATGACTCCCAGACTTTGACTCCCTCAGGGAACTGATGGATAGGATCCCCTGGGGGAATAACATGAGGGAGAAAGGAATCCAGGAGAGCTGGCTGTATTTCAAGGAATCCCTATTGAGAATACAGGGACAAACCATCCCAATGTGTCGAAAGAATAGTAAATATGGCAGACGACCACCTTAGCTTAACGGTGAAATCCTTGCGGATCTTAAATATAAAAAAGAAGCTTACAAGAAGTGGAAGATTGGACAAATGAACAGGGAAGAGTATAAATATATTGCTCGGGCATGAAGGAATGAAATCAGGAGGGCCAAATCACACCTGGAGCTGCAGCTAGCAAGAGATGTTAAGAGTAACAAGAAAGTATGTTGGCAACAAGAAGAAAGTCAAGGAAAGTGTGGGCCCCTTACTGAATGAGGGAGGCAACCTAGTGACAGAGGATGTGGAAAAAGCTAATGTACTCAATGCTTTCTTTGCCTCTGTCTTCACGAACAAGGTCAGCTCCCAGACTGCTGCGCTGGGCAACGCAGCATGGGCAGTAGGTGGCCAGCCCTCTGTGGAGAAAGAGGTGGTTAGGGACTATTTAGAAAAGCTGGACGTGCACAAGTCCATGGGGCCGGATGCGTTGCATCCGAGAGTGCTAAAGGAATTGGCGGCTGTGATTGCAGAGCCATTGGCCATTATCTTTGAAAAATAGTGGCGAACGGGGGAAGTCCCGGATGACTGGAAAAAGGCTAATGTAGTGCCAATCTTTAAAAAAGGGAAGAAGGAGGATCCTGGGAACTACAGACCAGTCAGCCTCACCTCAGTCCCCGGAAAAATCATGGAGCAGGTCCTCAAGGAATCTATCCTGAAGCACTTACACGAGAGGAAAGTGATCAGGAACAGTCAGCATGGATTCACCAAGAGAAGGTCATTTCTGACTAATCTAATCGCCTTCTGTGATGAGATTACTGGTTCTGTGGATGAAGGGAAAGCAGTGGATGTATTGTTTCTTGACTTTAGCAAAGCTTTTGACACGGTCTCCCACAGTATTCTTGTCAGCAAGTTAAAGAAGTATGGGCTGGATGAATGCACTATAAGGTGGGTAGAAAGTTGGCTAGATTGTCGGGCTCAACGGGTAGTGATCAATGGCTCCATGTCTAGTTGGCAGCCGGTATCAAGTGGAGTGCCCCAAGGGTCGGTCCTGGGGCCGGTTTTGTTCAATATCTTCATAAATGATCTGGAGGATGGTGTGGATTGCAACCTCAGCAAATTTGCGGATGATACTAAACTAGGAGGAGTGATAGATACGGTGGCAGGTAGGGATAGGATACAGAGGGACCTAGACAAATTGGAGGATTGGGCCAAAAGAAATCTGATGAGGTTCAACAAGGATAAGTGCAGGGTCCTGCACTTAGGACGGAAGAATCCAATGCACCGCTACAGACTAGGGACCGAATGGCTAGGCAGCAGTTCTGCGGAAAAAAAGACCTAGGGGTTACAGTGGACGAGAAGCTGGATATGAGTCAACAGTGTGCCCTTGTTGCCAAGAAGGCCAATGGCATTTTGGGGTGTATAAGTAGGGGCATAGGCAGCAGATCGAGGGACGTGATCGTTCCCCTCTATTTGACATTGGTGAGGCCTCATCTGGAGTACTGTGTCCAGTTTTGGGCCCCACACTATGAGAAGGGTGTTTATAAATTGGAGAGAGTCCAGTGAAGGGCAACAAAAATTATTAGGGATCTGGAACACATGACTTATGAGGAGAGGCTGAGGGAACTGGGATTGTTTAGTCTGCAGAAGAGAAGAATGAGGGGGGATTTGATAGCTGCTTTCAACTACCTGAGAGGTGGTTCCAAAGAGGATGGTTCTAGACTATTCTCAGTGGTAGAAGATGACAGGACAAGGAGTAATGGTCTCAAGTTGCAGTGGGGGAGGTTTAGGTTGGATATTAGGAAAAACTTTTTCACTAGGAGGGTGGTGAAGCACTGGAATGCGTTCCCTAGGGAGGTGGTGGAATCTCCTTCCTTAGAAGTTTTTAAGGTCAGGCTTGACAAAGCCCTGGCTGGGATGATTTAATTGGGGATTGGTCCGGCTTTGAGCAGGGGGTTGGACTAGATGAGCTCCTGAGGTCCCTTTCAACCCTGATATTCTATGATTCTATGTCATGTATTCACTGTCACAAAATCTAGACAATTCAGCAAAACCCATTCAGCATTATGGGGAATTAACATTAATAGTATGTATGCAAGTGTATATACGGTAAAAGATGTGCTATCCAGCCGTTTGCCAACCAGAAAGCTCTATAAAGTGGCATTTCTAATCTTCATAGAAAGTCCAGTTTATTGTCCGGTTGGTGCAGGGCCGGCAGGCTCCCTACCTGGCTCTGCATGGCTCCTTGGAAGCGGAAACACATCCCTGCTGCTCCTAGGCAGAGGAATGGCCACAAGGGGTTTGGAGTGCAGGGGGAGGAGGGGTGCAGGAGGGGGTGCAGGGTGCAGGCTCTTGGAGGGAGTTTGGGTGCAGGAGGGGCCTCAGGATGAGTTTTGGGGTGGCAGATATGGGGGGGGGCGCTCACCTCGGGCAACTCCCCGCAAGCGGTGACCTGTCCCGGTTACTCCTAGGCAGACCTGTGGCAGGCTGCTCTGCACACTGCCCCTGCCCCGAGCACTGCCCCTGCAGCTCCCATTGGCTGCGGTTCTCATCCTCACACCCCCACCACACCCAAACTCTTTCCCTCTTAGCTAACCAACATTTTTCACTTACTCGCATCCCCCCATTCCTCCAACATGCCAGATAAAAAAAGCTTTTACTGTATGTATGTATATAAACAATACATGGCTAAACGATACATGTATAACATTTATGTACACATGTGGAAGTGATGTCCATATAATAACTTGCACAACAATAGAATTAATCATTCAATTCTAATAGACTCATTTGCCCTCTCCCCACTAATCCAACTCTAACAGAACTTATTCTACATTTCAAAACTATTAGCATCTTCAAATAGTCACTATTTTTAAAAAGAGAGAGAGACAAAGAAGAAAATAAAATAAACCCATTAGAATCTCCATGTCCAGTCTCTCCTCCCCGCAGAAAACAAACAAACAAAAACGCCTAGAAGTCCAGGATGAACAAGATTCAATCCAAGGCCAATCACAGCTTTTCTGTATATAAAATTGCTATTTTCAATAATTTTTAGATTATGTCTCCATTCGAATTCTGTACAATTGAGCATGTGGTAAGCAAGGTGAAGGGATATGAAAAAATATTTCCAATTACAAAAAGTACACTACTCTATTAAGGTTCTTATCAACACAGGATCTGAGTACTTTCTAGTAGTTTAATTAAGCACTGTGATTAACATCTGTCACGTTTGTTTTCCCATCCTCTCCCTAAAGAGAATTCTTGAGGTGGCCCACTGTAAAAGTTCTGTCTCCTGCACAGACAATCTTTATACAAATTGTGGTGGGCCTAGTATATTAGCTCCAATTAGATGAGCCTGATGTTGTCCTTTGAGTAGATTCTCTGAGCTTGGCCAGGAACAGAAAGTTCAACTCTGGGCAGCAGTTGGCTGATGTATACAGGGTGTTTTTTTTCTGTGTGCTGAAGGAGAAAGGGGTGACTCCTTCTCTGAATGAGGTGTTCACTACATTGGACAGGAGTGGCACCACTTGCTCATGGCTCTCTTTCACAAGCCAGGAATGCCATGGTTTGGATTCACACATCTTGGCTTGAGACTCCTTTCAGATTTCAAACCTCCTGATGAGCAACGTACTGAACTCCAGGAATGCAGAGAGGTTATTGGTTGATGGGTGAAGGCAGGGTGGTTTCAGGTTGTTTGGGAACCCTTCCCAAATGTGTAAAAAAGAATTCTGTATAATACATAATATAAACAGTATATACAACTGTTTGGTATAAAGTTTTTATTGGCAGGAGTTTGGGATGGCTGCATTAATCATAACTGGCAAAGCCATGAGAGTGTTAAACAGATAATCTCAAAAGCATGCCAATAAAGTGCTTATACCACATCATCATATAGCCTGTATTTGCTAAATATTTCACAGAGGGAAAAATGAATATTTTAGTTTACAACAAAAGTATTGGTACAGTTTTAAATTAATCTTGATCCATAAAGGCAGATTATTTAATACCATGAATTCAACTACACCACATGCTCACGGTAAGAAAAATAATATTAAAACACTTGGGGAAAATGCCTAATATAGCTTTACTATGCATAACAATGAGATTTTTAAGGTCCAATATCTTGGGAGCTTCCCTGGGTAGAAAAAAGTGCTGTGTATTCAACTGTTCAGCCAGAAACCTTCCCCCTTCTGGTCACTTCTCTCTCCCACGTCATGTTATGTTTCCTTTCCTTCCCATGTAATGTTTCTTCACTGCAACACTCTACAAGGGGTGAGGAAAAGTGAATTAAAGAGGTAAGTCGGGAGAATGGGAAACCTAAGAGCAAATACCTGGGAAAGATGGAAAGAGAGAGAAAAAAGAAAATGGTTGTGACACAGAGGGGAATGGAGAGAATCCAAAATTTACATTAAACTGACAATCCCATTCCAATCCCCCAAGATGCCTCGCCACCCAACTTTCTTTCTTCCCTATGACTGGAGGGATCTTCATAGGCACTTTCATGTTGAATGATCCCTTGAAAAATCCCTTTTGCTAAACAATCCCTTCTGCCCTGAATTTAGCTATGATACTCTGAGTAAGCTTCCCAGACCTGAAGAAGAGCTCTCTGTAAACTTGAAAGCTTGTCTATCTCACCGACAGAATATAATCCAGTAAAAGATAATACCTCACCCATCTTGTCTCTCTAGCAATCCCAATTCTGTTTCCTAACCTGAGGTAAGTGACAGACACAGAGAGATGCTGAGACACAGAGGGAGGGAGTAAAAGATAAACTGAGGGACAGAGTAGGAAAATGGAAGGGATGACAGGCAGAGGAAATTGAAAAGTTAATGGTAGGAAAAATCCTGAAAAATTTTGCAAGAGTGAGTTCCTGGGTGGTGATATTCATGTGATAAGTTGCATTTATAATAAAACTCTGACCATCTATACTTTGTCTACTAATTCTTCTTCACCAGGAATAACCAGGCCCTGAGCAGCTTTAAAACAGACTTTTTTTTGTTAAAATAAACTTGCCAGCAGTACATTTCCTCCACTTCTCCAAAAAAAGTGGAATATCTTCTCCAAATGTATACTTACCTGAGGCCCATGTTGGTACACACATAGGCCAGAGACCCATTTAAATTCAGATATCTTGTGACCTACCTAGGCTAGAAATGGGTCTTCATAGTGTTGGAAAGATACATACAGTCCTTGTATTTTTCTAGCTTCATTCTGCAAATACCAATACACTAAACTAACCTTTCAGTCACTGTGTCTTAAAATTACAAAAAAGAAAGCAAAAAACGTGACAGTTTTGCCATCAACTCCCATTTATTCCCACCTTGGCTGACATTTTAGGTAATGGATAATTACAGGGCAGAGGGCATGACAACTCAAGTTTGATTGTAGAGGAGCAATGGAAGCTTTTTCTCACTTCAGCTGCTATGTGCATACTCAATCAGGTAGACAATATTTGCTGTTTGTGCCTATATTATTCCCCCACCATACAAACACTCGCAACCATTTATGATGCAATATTAAGAGATCTGACATTTTGTTTGTAGCATTTTGTTACAACATGCCATTTACAGCCATCTGAGACATTTTTTGGCAATCTATAAAAACAACAGTCCTGCCTGCAATACATCCCCTCCTGCCCTCATGCCCCACAAGTAGCCACATGCCCAGAAATTTCGAGGAACTGGAATTCCTCTTACTGTTAGTAAAGTGTCTATATTAGCAAACAGTCAATCAACTAATCCATCCATCTGGAAACTCAGTTAATCTGTAGATGTGCCTCTCCACAGATTTTTTTCTGTGTTCTCCAGAATCCAGCCAGTCAGTTAATAGCTTCATTGTTTTTGAAGACAGCCTTTACTATGCAAATGAATTGACCTTTCTCTTGTTACATTTCTAAACAGAAATAAAAGCATGAACAGAAGTGTAAACTTCCTCCTTTAAAATCAATGAAGAATTAATGTAAAAGCCTAGTTGTGTTCGTTTAAATGCCTACATTAACAAAAAAAAAAAAGTAGCACCCCTTCCTCTGAAAAATGTCATATTGTTTTCTCACTGAAATGCAATTATAAATACAAATTAACTTTTGATTCTGAAAACGTATGTGAAGTCCGAGCCACCACTACACTAATGTGAGAAAACAGATATTTAAATTGCTTCTTATGTTATAACCAGAAGTTTTACTTCAAATGAGATTTAATGTAAATAACCTATAGCATTTTACAAGTAGAAGAATTTTTCTTGTAAAGAAATACGTCCAATGACTTTGCAGTTTTTAGTTCTGCCCCTATCCCATATGTCCTACCTATCAAAGGGCTAATTTTCCCCAATTTGTGACCTCTTCAAGTGGCTTATTTTCTTCAATCCCATGGCATCTGTTTCAGCTCAGCAGTCAGAGGCTATGTGTACTCAGTTTTCAATAGAGTTAGTTGGCTAAGGAAAAGCACTGTTGTGGAAAGGTTTCAGAGTAGCAGCATGTTAGTCTGTATCAGTAAAAACAATGAGAAGTCCTTTTGGCACCTTAGAGACTAACTAATAAATTTTAGTCTCTAAGGTGCCATGAGGACTCTGCATTGTATTTGTTGTGGAAAGGTTACCTCTTCAGGGTTCTCTCTCAAACTCCCCTAGGGTAGATGTTATGGTATGATCCCCCCCCCACCCTTTGCATTTTGACTTTTCTAGTTCTAAGGGAGCCTGATACTGCTAGATCAGAGGTTCTCAAACTGTGGTCCGTTGACCACCAGTGGTCCCCAAGCTCCATTCAGGTGGTCCGCGGGTAGTTTCCTCTAAGGTGCGTGCCTGTGCGGCTGCACATGAGATAATGAAGGGCCACCCACCTCATTAGTGGAGCTGTGCAGGCGTGGCTCCACTAATTAGGTGCCTGGACCCTGGAGAAGACGCACATGTAAGGTGAGGTGGTGGCCTTCTAAGGAATAGGGGGTAGGTGGGAGGGGGCAGTGGGGTGAGAAGAGGGGGTGGGGGGAATTTGGGATGTGCAAGGCTGCGGCAGCCAGAGAAACAAGCAACTTTCCCCAACTCCAGAGCTAGTTACTGGGGAGATACGGCCCTCCTTCCCAGCCCCAGCTCAGGGGTTTCCGTGACGGGGTGGAGCAGAGAGGGAGAGACCCCATTCCTTTCCAGCCCTGCTTGGTGGCTGTTGCGGCAGGGGAGACACCCCTCATTCCCAGCCCCAGATCAGGGGTTGCCATGACGGGGGAGAGAGGGAGAGACTCCCTTCCTTCCCAGCCCAGCTCGGTGGTTGCCACAGTGGGAGAGACCCCCCTTCTTCCCAGCCCCAGCTCGGGGGCTGCTACGGCAGGGGAGAGAGGTCACATCCATCGCATTAGAAAGATAAGACTACTGATATTAAAATGTGAATTGTGTTCTTTTATTTGTAGAACAAAACAAGTTAATTATTATTAAGTTTTTTTTATACAGCACTTTTATCCAAAGTGCCTTACAATATTTAGCTAACGGTACAAACAACGTTTGGAAAGATCATTAAGTGGTCCGCGAAAAAAAAAGTTTGAAAACCACTGTGCTAGATCATAGCTATCTATGTATAGCTACCTTATTTGTATAGGTTACTTTATTTGTTTTTTAATAACTGGTTAGCATACTAGACTCCACACCCAAGAATGCTGGTAGGGTCCAAAAATAATACATTAGGAAAAAACAGCTACACTTTTTTTTTTAAAAAGTGTGCTGTGTATCCAAGTGCAGCTGTAAATTAGTTTGTGCTCCTGACACTGTAACAGTGGAAAAAATTATGCTAACAGAAATTTTCACCACTCTTATTTTTCCTTCAGGATGTTTTACAAAAGATCCAGATCAACAAAATCCATTTTTATATGAATCAGTTAACACTGGGTGATTATTTACAAGGTACTACCATATTCAAGTAACAGTGCAAGTATTACATTGATTCAGCCATAGAATACTTTACTGGGAAGATACAACTTTTTGGTATCTTTCTTGTATTATTATCTTGTAGAAAAAGTTAAAACAAGTGCCAAATGGGAAATTAAATTATATTAAAACTATAAGAAGCCTCCCACCAAACTATGCATAATTGACATTATGTTCCCATTTACGCTGATCTTCAAATCAAACCTGGAAATTTCTTATTAACAAATTACAGTAATGCCAAAAACAAATAAACTAATCAGAAACCCTACTACCACCAAATCACACGATGAAAATTCATGTGAACTCATGATCTTTAATCTCTAATTTAGGGGCTCAGCATCTGCTCTCCTCCTGCTAAATTCTTTCTATTTCCTCCATGTCCTAAGTGACACAGCCAGATGCTTGAAGCACCTTCAGGAGATGGCCTTTGCATGCATCCAGATTCATCCGAACCCCAGGTCTGGTCATCCTTCAGAGACTGGCTTATGTATTCATCCTGATGTAACAGCCAGTTAAAAAAATATCGTCAGTAAAACCAGGTTTATTTAACTAAGACGACAGTGAGAGAAATAAATGAAAGTTAAGCAGAACATCTTCCAACAGACCTTTTGCCCATCTTTAGCCAATCCACTCTACACAAATAGGCTTCAGAATTCAGATCTAGGCTATTATATTATTTATTTACCACACAGGTGAGAAAGAAAGCAAAATGTCTGAAAGCAGGTATTACAATTTCATTTGTAATCAACAATTTCAAACATTTCTACAGATGCAGCTGTACTAAACAAAACCTTGTTAGATGGACGGTAAGTGGCTATGAGAGGCAAAGTTAAGCTTGCTTTTAGAACCTTCTATGATGATATTTTACTAATTTACGTTTGTTTAAAAGAGCATGAACTACTACTGTATTTGAATATTTATCAAGCTTCCCATTACTAATCATTTTCACATTTTATTTTAAAATATTTTATTTTGAAAATAAAACTAACATTCCTTGGTATACATACACAGTAGCGATCTTACTTTAAATATTTTGTCTGTTCAGTTTTTTATATATTAGTATTCTAAAATACAACCAAATAATCAAGTATTGTAGGTAGAATTTTGGGATGCTTATTATGCTTTCTCCATCTCTTCCTCTTATGGAATGTCCTGCCTTCATTATTTAGCCAGGGATTTAAATTGAATCCCCTTTAGACACAATTTTGAAGTGACAATATATAATAATTCCAATTTGCATCAGAAGACCAGGGATCAGATCATCATAAGTTAACAGTTAGCAGGCTAAATGAAGGAAATACATAAAGACCATTCAATGCAATCCAGTTGTGCTCCTTCAAATTAACGTCCTCTATTAATCAACCATGGTGGTAGATAGAGTACCATGTATTTTACTGTGTGGTATGGCACGACACACAAACCATAATAGCAGGATGCAATATATCACAAAAGAGGAAACATTATCTGAAGGACATGTCCCATTTTACTGTTATTTTGTATCTATGAATGTACCATGTTTTCCAAATAACTGGAAAGTTTTATTGTTAATTTTTCTTGCTTCATTTTTCTCCACCCCTTTTTTTAAAATAGAAAATAACATTGTGTGTAATGGTCATGCATTGTTGACCATTGGATAGAAGTTGAAGAGCAAAATAAATAAATAAAAAAATAAAATTGTAAACTGATTTTAGTTAAGTCAGCTGAAATGGACAAGGATCAGCTTCAGATGTCAGCATCTTTAAATCCTGATTAATCACAGATGTCAATGAAATTAACAACTCTGAAATAAACAACCAACAAAAAAGACCAAACTGACAGGATGCAGGTATTGGGAGAACAGAGACTTCCTACAAGGATAGCTCAGCATTTTCATTTTGAAAGTTTAGGAAAAATATAAAATAAAACACAAAAAAGCACAGATTAAAGCAGTCTTCCCCCTTTATTCCCCTGATGCTTCTCTTCAGTCTCATTGGGTTCAGCTGAAACCTTGGTGACAATAATTAGTTCAATCAGTTGACGACCTAGGGATAGTTTGTATTGAACAAGATACTGCTACTGTGTCCTCTTTTACTTTCATTGATCACTGATGTCATACACTGAAGAAGTTCCAGAAAAAAAAGAAAACTGTTATCGCTTGGCTGGAAACAGCATGTCCCTCCCTGATTGTTCTAGGGCTCCTATGCCATTATTTTGTATGGGGCCTTTTACATGTAGTCAGTTGTCATGCTTTAAAGCCATGTGATGTCATCTACTCATTCTGCTGTAAAAACTAAGCCAAAAATTCCTGGCTCCATTTAAATCAATGGCAAACTCCCATTGCTTATCCAAAAATTGACAAGGTGGAAAGTAATTTATTCCATATTTTCTCTTTGGTCACTGCTATCTTTGCTAACTGGACACATTCAGAATGTGACACTAAAGACAGTACCAAAATTGCCAGAGAGAAGAAAAAAACAATTTCCACTTTTATTTTAATGTAAATTGAAGAAGTGTTTGGAGGAACAAGTGGTTTTGTAACTGCTAAGTACAAAGGACCTTCTGAGGAAACAGATATTCTTATCTTCTGATGTTTTTCAAAGGTTTCTTCTTGGGCCTACTCATCCAATTCTCTAATCTTTTCTAAATGTACATCAATCAGATGCTTTCTGAGCAACAATCTGCTACGAATAATATGAACTTTCCTGCAGCAGAATTCCTTAAAAATTAATGCAAATTCCAGGGACCTTTTTGAAGCTTAAGCTAAGAGACATTGGGGGAAAACTGAGAAGGTACTATTCCCTACATTAAACTTCAAAACTGAGGACAACTACTTTCTAGGTCAGAAGACCCAAATTAAACAAAAAGTTGTATCCTTTGGATGGCAAAACACTGTATGAATACCACAGCACACTATAACTCTGCACCACCTGTTCACTCCTTTGATGGGAGCCAACAGGACATTGAAATATGCAATCATATTGCTCTTTGAGCATTTCGCAATTACGAAGAAACCCAGTACTGTAGGTCTGCTGTTGGATCTCCAGTAGAAAAGCTGGACACTTGTTGAGGTCAGTGTTGCAACTGTGATATTTGGGAGTGAACATTTTCTGGAACCAGGAAGGACAATTAGAAGAAAAAAATAATCTCTCAAGGTGGGTTCAATTTTGGGCCTGTCATTCTTGACAAGTAACCCTTTAGGGTATCCAGCTGACAATCCTTTAGGACAGTGAACCCAATTCTGAGATAGTTTCAGGCAATCTGGAACATCTGGTCACACTTACAAGTACATTAACTTCCCTGTACATTTCTAAATAAGTTTTGTTATAGACAGAAAAATTACAGTGATAAAGAGACTCAAGTTATAATATGGTCTTTCAGGTTTTTTTTTGTTGTTGTTTATTTGTTTGTTTTTTTTTACTTTGTGTCAGGACAACAAATACTGTAGCATCTACCCAACTTAACCCCCCCCCCGCCCCGATCACTTAAAATAACCATTTTAAAATATTACTGCTCTTCAATTTAAAATATAAAGCACCAACTGTAGTCAATTAAAGCAAACCATTCACTAGGGAATTTTCACAGATTAAGCCAGAAATATTTTCAGATTCAGGTGAAAGGTGAAACTGAGCAACTACATGAAGCCTCAGGCTATATGCATGAAAAATGCTGAAGGCTTCACATTACCTTCAACTTGTCTGAATGTTTTATTTTCTCTCCTTGATTTCTTCTTTTTTAAAAAAAGCAAACAAAAAAGCAAACCCTTCTTTAAAACAAACAAAAATAGGTAACTTAAAATATATATAATATATACTTTAATATATACTTTGAGATGTTTATGGAATGTGGAGATGTAATTTAGTAAATATTCTATTTTACACCTCACCTATTAAATCTTTGGTTCTCCTTCCTCCTGCAATCCCTTCTGATTTTTAAAGCAATTGGAATAGTTATACAACAATCACACGACAAAAGAAGACAACTATAGCATGTGCTATTTTTCTCATATTGATGCAGTTGGGCAATATGGTATGACAGCCTGGGATTTACAACTAATAACAGCAGCTATCACAAGACTTAAGGTAGCTTCAGTTTCCATTATAACTCAGTGTTTATACATGCAAAGTTTCCAAAATATTCAACTTTTGGACTCATATGTTTTTTGCTAAATATATATTGTTTGAAGAGGGCTACACCAAAAATGGCCAAAGTTTAAAAGGTGAACTGTAGCACATGTGTAGTTCTTAATAGAGAGTCTGTACTCTGCTAGTGAGTATGGAGTACCGGAAAGACTTGGAGCTAGCCCCCACCCCTCTGGAGGGGGTGGGTGGAGCTGCGGTCTGCTCCTTAAAGGAGCAGAACATGGCTAGGGAGGGCATTCATTCTTTATATGGCTTTAACAGAACAATACATATGCTAACAAACTTAAACAAAGGCTTTGTTTAAGAGCCTAACTTTCCAGTTTTGTGGGTGAGAGAACTATAAGTGAAGACTATAATGCTAACGGCCTTAAACCAGCTGCCTCAGGAATCTGCCAAGAATTTTGCTGAAAATATGTTCCTCATCTTAGCAACGGAGCTAAGACTTATCACACAGCTGCCCAGCTTTATTCGAATGAAACTCCTTCTGATCTGACAGCTCAGGCATTGTCACTTTTGTCCAGAACAATTTACAAACTTGGAACCTAATCCTGTAAACCCCAATGATCAATCCCATTGAAGACAGTGGGACTATTTGCATGACTATGGACCATTTTTGTGGACTGGTAAGAATTTCATAGAATCATAGAATATCAGGGTTGGAAGGGACCCCTGAAGGTCATCTAGTCCAACCCCCTGCTCGAAGCAGGACCAATTCCCAGTTAAATCATCCCAGCCAGGGCTTTGTCAAGCCTGACCTTAAAAACTTCCAAGGAAGGAGATTCCACCACCTCCCTAGGCAACGCATTCCAGTGTTTCACCACCCTCTTAGTGAAAAAGTTTTTCCTAATATCCAATCTAAACCTCCCCCACTGCAACTTGAGGCCATTACTCCTCGTTCTGTCATCTGCTACCATTGAGAACAGTCTAGAGCCATCCTCTTTGGAACCCCCTTTCAGGTAGTTGAAAGCAGCTATCAAATCCCCCCTCATTCTTCTCTTCTGCAGGCTAAACAATCCCAGCTCCCTCAGCCTCTCCTCATAAGTCATGTGTTCTAGACCCCTAATCATTTTTGTTGCCCTTCGCTGGACTCTCTCCAATTTATCCACATCCTTCTTGTAGTGTGGGGCCCAAAACTGGACACAGTACTCCAGATGAGGCCTCACCAATGTCGAATAGAGGGGGACGATCACGTCCCTCGATCTGCTCGCTATGCCCCTACTTATACATCCCAAAATGCCATTGGCCTTCTTGGCAACAAGGGCACACTGCTGACTCATATCCAGCTTCTCGTCCACTGTCACCCCTAGGTCCTTTTCCGCAGAACTGCTGCCTAGCCATTCGGTCCCTAGTCTGTAGCGGTGCATTGGATTCTTCCGTCCTAAGTGCAGGACCCTGCACTTATCCTTATTGAACCTCATCAGATTTCTTTTGGCCCAATCCTCCAATTTGTCTAGGTCCTTCTGTATCCTATCCCTCCCCTCCAGCGTATCTACCACTCCTCCCAGTTTAGTATCGTCCGCAAATTTGCTGAGAGTGCAATCCACACCATCCTCCAGATCATTTATGAAGATATTAAACAAAACCGGCCCCAGGACTGACCCCTGGGGCACTCCACTTGACACCGGCTGCCAACTAGACATGGAGCCATTGATCACTACCCGTTGAGCCCGACAATCTAGCCAGCTTTCTACCCACCCTATAGTGCATTCATCCAGCCCATACTTCCTTAACTTGCTGACAAGAATACTGTGGGAGACCGTGTCAAAAGCTTTGCTAAAGTCAAGAAACAATACATCCACTGCTTTCCCTTCATCCACAGAACCAGTAATCTCATCACAGAAGGCGATTAGATTAGTCAGGCATGACCTTCCCTTGGTGAATCCATGCTGGCTGTTCCTGATCACTTTCCTCTCATGCAAGTACTTCAAGATTGATTCTTTGAGGACCTGCTCCATGATTTTTCCAGGGACTGAGGTGAGGCTGACTGGCCTGTAGTTCCCAGGATCCTCCTCCTTCCCTTTTTTAAAGATTGGCACTACATTAGCCTTTTTCCAGTCATCCGGGACTTCCCCGGTTCGCCACGAGTTTTCAAAGATAATGGCCAATGGCTCTGCAATCACAGCCGCCAATTCCTTCAGCACTCTCGGATGCAACTCGTCCGGCCCCATGGACTTGTGCACGTCCAGCTTTTCTAAATAGTCCCTAACCACCTCTATCTCCACAGAGGGCTGGCCATCTCTTCCCCATTTTGTGATGCCCAGCGTAGCAGTCTGGGAGCTGACCTTGTTAGTGAAAACAGAGGCAAAGAAAGCATTGAGTACATTAGCTTTTTCCACATCCTCTGTCACTAGGTTGCCTCCCTCATTCAGTAGGTATTTCAGGAGTATGTTTCCATAACGGAAGTGGAATCCCCCATTGAAATGCAATGTTTGGGTACAATACCATAAACCAGTTAGGATACAGTACTACTTAAAATTTGTCTTTTAATAAGTCTTACATATGCTGAAATTTCTCCTCACCAAACTCCCATATTCCATATAAACAGACTACCTATTTTGGGGGAAAGTGAGTAGTTAAGCATGTTGATGTTTATATATACAAAGAGGGGCATTGGAGGGGACGGGGAGAGCATGTGGGCCCCAGGCTGAGGCAGGGAGGAGTCACATGGAGGGTCACGTGGGGAGGTCACGTGCCCCCCCGCCTTGTGTCCCTCCCATGAGTGCAGTACCGGCAAGAAATGATTTCTACTTGCACCACTGGTTGCTCCCATTCTGTGTCCTTCATCCCCCCACCCCTTTCCAGTGATTGTATTGGGCCCTCTTGCTTCTAAGTGTGCCAGCAGCTGAGTGAAGTGGACTAGGCTCCTGATTCCTGAAGTCTCTTCAGCGATTGTAACCCTAGTCCATTTCACTCTGATGCGAGGACACCCAAAACAAAACAAGCAGCCTATGAACACAGTGGAAGTTCTGGAGGGAAGCAGAGATTGCTGAGAAACAACAACAGAGATCGCAAATACACACTGTACTGTTTAGGATACTTAACCAAGTGTGTATAACCCATATCTTACATGAGTCATATCCAATTGTGCATGAATGGGAAACTTGACGATTATAACCTCTTTGTGCAAAGGCTGCCTATCTCTATTTCCAAATCATTTGTAACTCCTACACTGAATCTGATGTCAGACCAAACTAAAGCTCTTCAAGATTTCATCACCCTGTTTAATCAAAGAAAAACTAACATTACCATTCAGACCTCTGGCAACTTGATTGGATTTCTAGTTGATTTGATCATAATCCTTTAAGACTATGAAAGCAATTCTTCCATAGAAACCTTTGTAGCTTTTGAGCACAAAAATGCGCCCAAGGAAAATAAAATACTCATTCCACACAAAGAAGGTGAAGCAGACTGTGCCAAAACTCAAATGGTTTTTAAAAATGTTTTTGGCGTAACTTGATGCTCTACAGACCTGAGAATCACAAATCATTATCTACACATGGCCTCGATCCTCAAGTGAAACTGGTATTGTTACTGTGATGACGGGAAAGTAATAAGGGTAGAGTCATCCACCATTTGCTGTAATTGCTATAGATCCAGTGTTCTGTAGACCTTAGAAATATCTCCTATGTTCAACTGTTTCATTTTTATTATGAAATGTTCTTTAGGAGTATAATCAGCAACGTGACATTACTAGATATGAGTCAATAATGCAGAAAAAAAAGTGAGCATCATTCTGGGATGTATTAGCAGGAGTGTTGTAATAGAGGTTACTTACCTGCTACTGGAGGTTCTTCGAGATATGTGGTCCCAATCTCCATTTCTCATTTGGGATACATTTGCATACTATGTGCTTGAGTCCGGAATATTTTGTAAGCAGAGTCCACTGGCCCGCAGCTGAAGTAAGCCCACATCCCCTCTGGAATGGGAATATAAAGTAGTTCATAACAAAGGATAATACAACCTGAGATCCATTTTGAAAGTGTCTGTGTCAATACAGTTTGACCTCTCGAGCATTCTGCTTTGTAAACGAGCAGTTTAGGTGTCTTTCTAAGATCCTTTGTTCTTTGCACATAAAAGGCCAAAGCCCTTCGAACATCCAGAGAATGCAGCCATCTCTCTTCGTAAGAGGCATGGGGTTGTGGAAAAAAAAGATAAATCACCTAGTAGGTGACTTATCTGAGTTAATATGAAACTCTGAAACTACTTTAGGAATTAATCTAGGGTGGGGTGTAATGAGACTTTTTTTACAGATGGTAATATACAGTGGGTCTGCCATGAGCATTCCCAGCTTGCTTACTCTTCTGGCTGACATTATGGCTACTAGAAAGGCCAACTTCATGGAAAGACAGGCCATAGAGCATATACCTAGAGACTCAAAGGGGAGTTTAGTGAGTGATGATAAAACAAAACTGAGGTCCCACTGAGATGCAAACTTCACCAATGGTAAAAAGGATCTGACAATCCCATTTAGAAATCTAGTTGTGACATGATGATTGAATATGGTATGAAGAAAAGGAGTACTTGTGGCACGTTAGAGACTAACCAATTTATTTGAGCATGAGCTTTCGTGAGCTACAGCTCACTTCATCGGATGCATACCGTGGAAACTGCAGCAGACTTTATATACACACAGAGATCATGAAACAATACCTCCTCCCACCCCACTCTCCTGCTGGTAATAGCTTATCTAAAGTGATCATCAAGTTGGGCCATTTCCAGCACAAATCCAGGTTTTCTCACCCTCCACCCCCCCCTACACAAACTCACAAACATGCCTGGATTTGTGCTGGACATGGCCCACCTTGATTACCATGCACATTGTAGGGAGAGTGGTCACTTTGGATGAGCTATTACCAGCAGGAGAGTGAGTTTGTGTGTGTATGGGGGTGGGAGGGTGAGAAAACCTGGATTTGTGCTGGAAATGGCCCACCTTGATTATCATGCACATTGTAGGGAGAGTGGTCACTTTGGATGAGCTATTACCAGCAGGATAGTGAGTTTGTGTGTGTGTTTTTTGGAGGGGGGTGAGGGGGTGAGAGAACCTGGATTTGTGCAGGAAATGGCCCACCTTGATTATCATGCACATTGTGTAGAGAGTTGTCACTTTGGATGGGCTATTACCAGCAGGAGAGTGAGTTTGTGTGTGGGGGGGTGGAGGGTGAGAAAACCTGGATTTGTGCTGGAAATGGCCCAACTTGATGATCACTTTAGATAAGCTATTACCAGCAGGAGAGTGGGGTGGGAGGAGGTATTGTTTCATGATCTCTGTGTGTATATAAAGTCTGCTGCAGTTTCCACAGTATGCATCCGATGAAGTGAGCTGTAGCTCACGAAAGCTCATGCTCAAATAAATTGGTTAGTCTCTAAGGTGCCACAAGTACTCTTTTTCTTTTTGCGAATACAGACTAACACGGCTGTTACTCTGAAACCTGAATATGGTATGGCTATTCACCAGAGGATGGAAAGTTGCTGATTGCTTCTGGGTGCACTCGCAGATAACTGAGCGTAAGACTTAAGCATAAATTGGTACTCTAAGATAGCAGGGATCCCAGCTGATTCTGGAGGCAAATTGAGAAATGCCTCCATTTTGTCGTCTAACAGCTTCTCATAGAGTCTTTTCTGCTTTAGTTAAGGATGGACTACACCTTTTTAGAACACAAGTACTCTGTTTCTGACAGCCATCCAAATGCCACACTCTGAGTTGCAACAGTCCTGGACTTGGGTGCTTGAACCTACCCCATAGCTGTGCAAGAAGGTCTGGCAACATGGGGAAGTTCATGGGTGCGTGAACTGAGTACTTCAGCAGATCTGTGAAGAAGAACTGTCTCAGCCAGCTGGGTACAATCAGGATGATTCAAGCTCTGTCTTGGTGGATCTTCCATAGAACTTGTAGTATCAATGGGATGGGAGGAAAAGCATACCCAAGTCGACTCCTCTGACACACCAGCAGGGCATCTCTCATCAATTTCTTGCTCATAGCTGCTTTGGATATGTACCAAGGAATATTCCTGTTCTCCTGCAAGGTAAAAAGGTTCCCAGCCAGCATTCCCCACTGGGCGACGATATCATTGAGAATTGAATTGTGGATCTCACATTCATGATTTCCAGAAAAATGTCTGCCCAAGGCAGTTCGCTAGGGTGGTGGTTTTCAAACATTTTTTCTGGAGTCACAGTTGAAGAAAATTGTTGGTGCCCGTGATCCAACAGAGCTCGGGATGAGAGGTCGGGGCTGTGGGAGGGAGCTCTGGGCTGAGGCTGGGGGTTAGGGTGTGTGAGGGGGTCAGGACTCTTGGCTGGGGGTGCAGGCTCTGGGGTGGGGCTGGGGATGAGGGGTATGGGTGCAGGAAGGGGCTCTGGGTTGGGCGGAGGGGGGCTCAGGGCTGGGGCAGAGGATTGGGGCACGGGGTTGGGGCATGGGCTTACCTCAGACGGCTCCTGGTCAGAGGCGCAGCGGGAATGCTAAGGCAGGCTTCCTGCCGGTCCTGGCACCGTGGACCACGCTGTGCCCTGGCTCCTAGGCGGAGGTGCGCAAACACTCCTGACCACGGGCCCTCCCACCCCCCCGCCAGCTCCCGGCTAGCGGGAGTGCAGAGCTGGTGCTCAGGGTGGGGGCAGCGCACAGAGCCCCAGGGCCTCCCCCCGCTTAGGAGCCAGACCTGCTGCTGGCTGCTCCTGGGGTGCAGCACAGTGTCAGAACAGGTAGCCTGCCTTAGCCGGGCAGCACCACCAATGGGACTTTGAATGGCCTGGTTGGCGGTGCTGACCAGAGCCTCCATGACCCAGTGTCTTACATTCCACGACCCACAGTTTGAAAACCACTGCACCAGGGAGTTTAGCACTCCTGGTAAATATAATGCTGATAGAGTTACGTAATGGCTGATGCCCCAATTCCAGAAAGTGACTGCCTGTATGCATAAATGGAGAGATCTTGCTCCCTCCTGCTTGTTTATACTGAATAGCGTGGCTTATTGTCCGATATTATTTGGACATATCTGGATCAGATGAGTGGTAGGAAGGCATCACAAGCTTGATAAATCGCTGTGAATTCTAGCAAATTGATATCCATTCTGGACTCCCGTGGGGTCCAGTCGCCCATGTGAGAGCCCCAACCCAAGAGGGAGACATTAGTAAATATTGTTGCCTCGGGAGTTACTGTGATGAAAGACCGTAAATCACTCTCTTCTCACCCATGCTGCCACTACTGAAAAAACCTTCACAGAGACCCTGGGTGCTGTAGCTAGACCGAGGGAAAGAGCTCTGAATTGGTAATGCTCCTGATCAAAGAGAAACCTCCTGTGGGCTGAGCGGATGTGAAAGTTAAATTATACATCTTTCATGTTGACAGACACAAACCACGTGCCCGCCTCTAAAGAGGGAATTATTGAAGCCAAGGATATCATATGGAATTTTAGTTTTTGAATAAACCTGTTCAGCTGTCAGATCGAAAATTGGCCTCCATCCCTCATTCTTTTGGGGGACCAAGAAGTAAGGGGAATAGAATCCCTTCCCTTGATGTAGAGGTGAAACTCTTTTTATGGCTCCCCCGAGGAGAAGAAAGTTCACCTGTTGTCATAGAATCTCCTCATGAGAGTGGTCCCTGAAAAGGAACCCAGAAGGGGGTTTGTGGATAGGAGTTACCAGAAACTATCAGAGAGTTGTCATGAATAAATCTCTAATACTCATTTGTCTGCAGTTAGGGCCTTCCAGTTTTTGGCAATTTGGGTAAGGCAGACTCCAAATATCAGAGGAGAGGAATGAGGCAGCATCAGTAAAGGGACACGGGTCTTGACACTCCCTTCAAAAGAAACTCTTTGCTTGGGGTTAGAGTACAGTGTGGTGGGGAATGTTGCAGAGACTGGATTTCTAGATCCATAAACTCACTCTGGGGGTCATGGATCAGCATTCATATCACGCTCCCTGTCAGTACCTGGCCCTGGCTTGGGAAGCAAATGATCCAACCAGTGTACTAAATGATCATAATGGTCCCTTCTGACCTTAGTATCTATGAATCTATGAAACTATGAATCCTGGTCACGTGCCACCTGAGGCACACTGCACACCCACTGTCTCTTGCCTGGTGGCTTCTAAGGACATTGGTAGTAAAACAGCTGAGGAGGTGGTCTTGCCCTATACTCGTTTATAGTGTTCTCTCATAGGGGCAGGGGTATAAATGCCGAGCGAGCAAAGTGCTGTCCTCAAGTTTTTAAGGGAGTGGATAGACTCATCTGTCTTCTCATGGAATAGGTTGATAATATCGAAAGGCAGATCTGGTATGGTACTCTGCACCTCTCTAGGAAAACCTAAGGATTGCAACCCCGAGTGTCTCCTCGTAACAGTGACCGTAGCCATTCCCCTAGATGCATTATCTGCCACATCCACCACAGCTTGGAGGGAAGTTTTGACCACCAATCTGCTCTCATCCACTAAGGCCTTCAAGTGGGTCCTATCCTCCTCAGGGAGCTTGTCCTTAAATTTGAAAAATCTTGTTATAATTAATAAAATAATATTTGGCCAAGAGGACCTGAATAATTTGAGATCCTGAATTGGAGGGAGGTGGAAGAGAAAGCCTTTCTCCCTAGAAGGTCGAGTTGCTTGTGTCTATTATCAGAGGGAGTAGCCTGCGATGTTGTTGCTTGGATCATGCTGTAGCCACCTGCACCACTAAAGAGTTAGGCAGTGGTTGAGAGAACAAAAACTCATACCCGCCCTCCTGCTGCCAAATGGGACAAAGTAGCGCATCTTGGCTCTCTTATGGTGGGAGCACAAGAAGCAGGAGTATGCCAAACCATCCTTACCAGATCCATGATATCCTCATTGATGGAGAGGGCCACTTGATTGGGAGACTGGGACCAGAAAGCTGCAGAATGTCTACTAAATTGTGCTGAGGTTCCTGGTCTTTCTCAAGTTGAATCTCTAGCTTTGCAGGCACCCTGTGCATAAGCTCTTGATATTTTTAAAGTCATCCAACGGAGACGGAGAAGATGGAGTAACCACCTTATCCCCTGAAGATGACAAGATCACTCCCAGAATAGCTCACCTTCCCCTTCTGAATATTCCAGTGGGGACGATTGTGGGTGTCCACAGGATGGCAAATAGGTCTCCTGTACCAATCCTGGGTGTCTACAGTAGGGTTCCCACGGTCCCCAATATTGCCAACTGGCTGAGGAGGACCACCTGTCTCTTGGTCAATCATATCTGGTCAGAGACTGGAACCCTAATCTTCTGGGGCTCCTGTCTAGTGCCACCTCCATCCAATGCCGCAGCAGCTCCTGTGGGGCCTCAGACTCATCAATTGAGAAAGCTGGATCCCTTACCTCTGGTACCAATGATTGTGCCCCAAGGATGGCAGGTGGGATAGAAGAATGACTCTGCCTTGCTAGGATAGCATCTTCCTCTTGTGTATCCACATCCCAGAATAGACAGTCCCAATAAGAGGGGTGAATGTGCATAGTGAAGAGCAAATATCCCCCAGGGAGACGTAGGAGAGTCCATTGGTGGAGCCATCAGAACCGGAGCTTCCTTGGTTACTATGGTGGTTGGCTCCCTCCAGGGCTGTGTCACTACTGGTACACATTGGCTTTAAAAGTGGATGGGAGTACCAGGAGCTGTTTAACCCAAGCCTTCACCATTGGAGTCATATCCTTGTGTGCTTCCCTAGGGACTGAGTGGCTATATTTACTTAGACCTAAACCCTTAGTCCCCATATGCGCCAACTTTGATGGGGCCAGGGAGTGATCCTCTCTCTTTGGAGCAGTCTTAGATTAAGATGGCTTGTCCTTGTATCTATGAAAGTGCCATTTGCTCTCATGTGAAGCCTTTTTTTAGGCTTAACAGTCTTAGCCTCTGCTTGGTGAGACTGATGTATGGGGCAGGAAGGAGAGGTCCCTCAGACCAGATCTCATTGGAGCTTCATAGTCTTCTCCAGGAGATATTTTCTGAGTGTTAGTTCCCAACCATCATGAGTTCTGGGGGGAAAAGATGCTGCACTTAATAGAAATATGAGACTCACCTAGGCAGCAGAGGAAGTACTGATGTTTGTTACTCACCAAAAAGGAGCAATGGAAGGAAGCAATTTTTTAACCTGGGGACACAGGGCATAATCCAAAACTACTCAGGGTGACAATGTCCCTGGGTGGGAAAGAAGTGGGGGAAAGAACTATCTAACTATACTTTGTAGAGTATACTACAGAGACTACTAAAACTATCTCTGTATAATACCTTACTGCAATGATGCAGTAAAAAGGGAGCTGATGACATCAAAGATTTCAACTCACATAGAATCATAGAATATCAGGACTGGAAGGGACCTCAGGAGGTCATTCTAATCCAACCCCCTGCTCAAAGCAGGACCAATCCCCAATTAAATCATCCCAGCCAGAACTTTGTCAATCCTGACCTTAAAAACTTCTAAGGAAGGAGATTCTACCACCTCCCTAGGTAACGCATTCCAGTGTTTCACCACCCTCCCAGTTTAAAAGTTTTTCCTAATATCCAACCTAAACCTCCCCCACTGCAACTTGAGACCATTATTCCTTGTTCTGTCATCTTCTACCACTGAGAATAGTCTAGAACCATCCTCTTTGGAACCACCTCTCAGGTAGTTGAAAGCAGCTATCAAATCCCCCCTCATTCTTCTCTTCTACAGACTAAACAATCCCCGTTCCCTCAGCCTCTCCTCATAAGTCATGTATTCCAGACTCCTAATCATTTTTGTTGCCCTTCGCTGGACTCTCTCCAATTTATCCACATCCTTCTTGTAGTGCGGGGCCCAAAACTGGACACAGTACTCCAGATGAGGCCTCACCAATGTCGAATAGAGGGGAACGATCACGTCCCTCGATCTGCTGCCTATGCCCCTACTTATACACCCCAAAATGCCATTGGCCTTCTTGGCAACAAGGGCACACTGTTGACTCATATCCAGCTTCTCGTCCACTGTCACCCCTAGGTCTTTCTCCGCAGAACTGCTGCCTAGCCATTCGGTCCCTAGTCTGTAGCGGTGCATTGGATTCTTTCGTCCTAAGTGCAGGACCCTGCACTTATCCTTGTTGAACCTCATCAGATTTCTTTTGGCCCAATCCTCCAATTTGTTTAGGTCCCTCTGTATCCTATCCCTACCTGCCACCGTATCTACCACTCCTCCTAGTTTAGTATCATCTGCAAATTTGCTGAGGGTGCAATCCACACCATCCTCCAGATCATTTATGAAGATATTGAACAAAACCGGCCCCAGGACCGACCCTTGGGGCACTCCACTTGATACCGGCTGCCATCTAGACATGGAGCCATTGATCACTACCCGTTGAGCCCGACAATCTAGCCAACTTTCTACCCACCTTATAGTGCATTCATCCAGCCCATACTTCTTTAACTTGCTGACAAGAATACTGTGGGAGACCGTGTCAAAAGCTTTGCTAAAGTCAAGAAACAATACATCCACTGCTTTCCCTTCATCCACAGAACCAGTAATCTCATCATAGAAGGCTATTAGATTAGTTAGGCATGACCTTCCCTTGGTGAATCCATGCTGACTGTTCCTGATCACTTTCCTCTCGTGTAAGTGCTTCAGAATAGATTCCTTGAGGACCTGCTCTATGATTTTTCCGGGGACTGAGGTGAGGCTGACTGGCCTGTAGTTCCCAGGATCCTCCTCCTTCCCTTTTTAAAAGATTGGCACTACATTAGCCTTTTTCCAGTCATCCGGGACTTCCCCCGTTCGCCACAAGTTTTCAAAGATAATGGCCAATGGCTCTGCAATCACAGCCGCCAATTCCTTTAGCACTCTCGGATGCAACGCATCCGGCCCCATGGACTTGTGCACATCCAGCTTTTCTAAATAGTCCCGAACCACCTCTTTCTCCACAGAGGGCTGGCCACTACTCCCCATGCTGTGTTGCCCAGTGCAGCAGTCTGGGAGCTGACCTTGTTCGTGAAGACAGAGGCAAAAAAAGCATTGAGTACATTAGCTTTTTCCACATCCTCTGTCACTAGGTTGCCTCCCTCATTCAGTAAGGGGCCCACACTTTCCTTGGCTTTTTTCTTGTTGCCAACATACCTGAAGAAACCCTTCTTGTTACTCTTAACATCTCTTGCTAGCTGCAGCTCCAGGTGTGATTTGGCCCTCTTGTTTTCATTCCTACATGCCCGAGCAATATTTTTACACTCTTCCCTGGTCATCTGTCCAATCTTCCACTTCTTGTAAGCTTCTTTTTTATGTTTAATATCCGCAAGGATTTCACCGTTAAGCCAAGCTGGTCTCCTGCCATATTTACTATTCTTTCGACACATCGGGATGGTTTGTCCCTGTAACCTCAACAGGGATTCCTTGAAATATATCCAGCTCTCCTGGACTCCTTTCCCCCTCATGTTATTCCCCCAGGGGATCCTACCCATCAGTTCCCTGGGGGAGTTGAAGTCTGCTTTCCTGAAGTCCAGGGTCCGTATTCTGCTACTTACCTTTCCTGAGGGGGTAAGAAGAAACTGGAGGGGCGTGTGCCTGCACCACCTTTTATGGCCTTTTATGGCCGCGGGTCGGAGCACAAGGAGAGCTATGGTGTGCATGCAGGCCAAAGGACACTGCTTACAAAAAATTCCTGATTCAGGTGCATAGTGTGCATGCGTATCCCACATATGGAACACACATAGGGACCATCATACAGAGAAATAATTCTTCCACTCTGCTCAGCACTGATAAGGCCTCAACTTGGAGTACTGTTTCCAGTTCTGGGTACCATACTTCAGAAAAGATGTGGATGAATTGGAGAAAGTCCAGAGGAGAGCAACAAAAATGATTAAAGATCTAGTAAACA
Source organism: Eretmochelys imbricata (assembly GCF_965152235.1). NCBI lineage: Eukaryota > Metazoa > Chordata > Testudines > Cheloniidae > Eretmochelys > Eretmochelys imbricata. The sequence goes on from NC_135572.1 coordinate 131,358,506, forward strand.
TGACCTACAAAGAAAGATTGGAAAAACTGGGTTTAGTCCAGAAAAGAGAAGACTGAGGAGGGATAACAGTCTTTCAGTAGGTAAAAGGTTGTTATAAAGAAGAGGCTGATAAATTGTTCTTCTTAACCACTGAGGACAGGATAAGAAGTAATGGGCTTAAATTGAAGCAAGAGAGATTTACGTTAGACATTAGGAAAAACATTGTAACTGTAAGGGTAGCTAAGCTTTATAACAAATTAGCTAGGGAGGATATGGAATCTCCACCACTGAAAAATTTTAAGAACAGGTTAGACAAACACCTGTCAGGGATGGTTGTGAGGGATGGTCTAGATACTACTGAATCCTACCTAAATGCAGGGGATGGACTAAATGACCTATCAAAGTCTCTTCCAGTCCTATATTTCTACGACTATTCCTATTCTCAGATATATATATATAAAATAGAGCTGGAAATTAATCTATTTCCAAGCCAAGGAAGTAACTAGCTGCTAGTAACTAATGCATCTTTCTCACTTTCCTGCACTTTAAACAATAGCAAAGATTCTTCTCAGAGTGCAGTTGAGTCCATGTTCCAAGTAGGATTCTTCCCCTTTCCAACACCCCTTCAAGAACTACCCCATTCATCCCATAAATTAACTTACATAACTGCAATGACTGCTAATTACACCTGTAACAAGTCAGAAATATAAAAAAGAAAAAGTGTCATTGGTACATCTTGACAGCTCTGTCAAGCTGATATTTCCTAGGCCTAAACCAAGCCTAGATTAGCAGGAGACAATTTGAGGTTTAATAAACTGCTAAAATAACAAGTTCCATCCTGCACAATGTGCCACACTATGTGATAATATGTATGTAAAGGGCAATGCAAGAATGTTCCTTGCACTCACTCACGGGCCCCATGAAGTTAAGTACAATTTATAGTGACAATATGTTCCCTCACACAGAGAATATAAATTATGTAAGAAATAAACTATACCCAACTTTAGGGCTTTGGGATCAGAAGAATGACTTTGTACAGTCAAGGGAGCACTGTTGCAAGTTCATGTTTCTACCAATCTAAAAGCAGGTGGAAAAGGGACCTTGGCAGTATGTTAAATTGGCTATACATTTTGTTTTATTGATGTGAACATTTCCAGAGGTCTAGTTAAGAGATCTAATTTTTTAAATTATATAAATTTAACAAGGTTTTAGTTTTTCCTATGGACTCTCCTAATTTTTTTTTTTAAAGAGATTCTATGGCTGTGTTCACAATTTGATCTAACTATGATTGGTCAATAACGTTTTTGACTGTCCAAGTTGCCAGAGCTCCAAGAGGTAATTCCGGCTTTAATTAAAAAAGTTGGTGAAATCCTGAAAAGTTTTAACTTGACATTGATCCCAAGCAAAAGTAATGGAGCAGCTGATATGGGACTTGATTAATAAAGATTTAAGAAAGGCAATATAATTAATGCCAATCAACATGGTTTTATGGAAAATAGATCTTGTCAGACTAACTTGATATCTTTTTTGATGAGATTACAAGTTTGATTGCTAAAGGCAATTGTGTTAATGTAACCATACTTAGACTTCTGTAAGACATTTGACTTACTACTACACAACATTTTGATTAAGAAATTATAACGAGACAAAATTAACATGGAATATATTATATGCATTAAAAATTAGCTAACTGACACGTCTCAAAATGTAATTGTAAATTGAGGAGTCATCATTGAAAGGGTGCGTTTTAGTGGGGTTCCAATGAGATCAGTTCTCAGGATTATGCAATTTAACATTTTCACCAGTTAGACCTGGAAGAAAACATAAAATCTTCACTGAAAGTTTGGGCAAGTGGTAAATAATGAAGAGGACAGGTTACTGATACAGAGTGATCCAGATTATTTTATAAACTGGGCAAAAGCAAACACAGTTTTACTACAGCCAAATGTAAAGTCACAGAACTAGAAACAACGAATGTAGGCCAAGCAGGATGGGGGACTATATCCTGGGAAGGAGTGACTCTGAAAAAGATTTGGGAGTCACAGCGTATAATCAGCTGAATGTGAGCTCCCGGTACACTGTTGTGGCCACAGGACTAATGAAATAATTGGATATATAAACAGAGAACTCACGAGTAGAAATAAAGAAGTTATATTACTTCTGTATTTGGCAGTGCTGCAATTACAATTGGAATACTGTGTTCAATTCTGTGTCCACAATTCATAAAAAAGCTGAAAAATTTGAAAGGTTTCACAGAAGAGCCACTATACTGATTACAAGATTGGAAAATATGCCTTAAAGTGAAAGATTCAAGAAACTCAGTCTGTCTAGCATAACACGAGGAAAAGAAATTTGATAATAGAAGGCTCTTAAACTAACAAAGATATAAACTATCCAAAGATATAAGTTCCAATGGTTGGAAGTCAAAGCAGGACAAATTCAGACTAGAAATAAGGCAGTTTTTCAAAAACAATAATTAATCATTGCAAGAATTAATCAAGTGTTGTGGTGGATTCTCCATCACTGGAAAAATTTAAATCAAGAATGGATTTAAAAAAAAAAAAAGCTTTTGTTCAAATAGGAATTTAATTGACGGTGGTATTGTAGCCTGTTTTACACAGGAGGTTTAGCTAGATGACCATAATGATCCATTATGTCTTTACAGACTATGAATCTATGAAGTTTTGCTATTTTGGACTACCACTGTGAATAGCCTTATATTGTAGCTACCCATAATTAATGAAGACATGTTCTCGCTGAAACGAGCCACCCAAGCTCATGGAAAAGTTATAGCTTGATGAACATCAAAGAAGTTTAAGGAGTTTTACCATATTTGCATTAATATAGACTTATTGTATATGAACACTTACCAAGCACTTATTACATACAAATAATACATTACCTATTGTATTACAATACTCCTTGATTGGTCATGTTAGTTTTTAAGGTAAGTATGCAAATGAAGAAAGGAGGTGGTAAGGATATAACAATTTTTTGTTGTTGCTGTTGTTTGGAGTTATATAAAAATAAATGATTAAAAAAAAGAAAATTTTAGAAAATATTTAGTTTTCAAAGAAGCAATTTTTCAACAAAAATATATTTTGTTAGAAACAATTTGACCGTTTTGCTCACTTGTGGGATCAGAAAAAAAATCACTATAGATTCTACATCTTACAAGGAGTTTCACCCATGAGTTAGTTTTCCTGTGCCTTGCCATGGCATTTCGAGAATGGGTAAAGTGACTTTTCTTCTCTTTCTTCAGATCTGCCGTTTTGTTAATAACCCAGTTAGCAGTTCCCAAGGAACTCAGTGCTGCTTGGAGAAGAGAGCAGAACGATGACTGAGATAAAGAAGACTTAAGAAAAATAGAAATGGGAGCACACACACACAAAATCAGTATTTTTTAAAAATAAAGATGTCATTTGCCGAAGGGAGTCAAAAAGCTCACAGCTACCTTTGCTGCCTGGTTGGCAGCAAAATGGCAATGGGCTTGTTGACTCCCTTCATGGCAGTAACCGTAATTCAACCCACTTGTGAAGGTCAGCAGAAACTAACCTAAGACAGAATCTGAAAGCAGACCAATGGATTAACATTTTCAACAGCAAACGGGATTTAGGACCTTAAATTCCATGGATTAGATTCCTAAGCATCTAAGTGACTTTTGAAATTTTCATTTGTAGTCTATTAAATATACTTTACTTTTATAATTAGCTTTAAAATATAGCACAGAAGAACTGTCTTACACTTTACTATGTGTCTTGCCTTTCAGCTTCATGCTATTTTTTGTAGATTGTTGTGTTCTTTTCAAGGAATATAGTTTTTCTGAGGTAGACCTCCATGTCCCTGATGGGGCAATTGAGAATCTCCTCCATATTTTACTCCTTCACTTATAATACCATCCTTCAGAGCCTCCTTGTCATGGGGTTGCTACTCAAAGGGGCTGCTCCTAGACACCTCAGAGAGTAGGAAAGAAATTCTAATAATTGAACATATTGTCCCATATGTTTCTGACATACTGAGAAGCTGCCTATTAGCTTGATATTTAAATCTGTGCAGAACATTTTCACAAGTCCACTAGATGAGAACCTTTTCTATCATTTTTTGACAACATAGATCCTCATCCACGTGTTAAATCAGACATTTTCTTTCTGCCTACATAAAAGTTTGACAAGAATGAAAGACAAATTATTTCATTAAATTAGTTCAGCCTTCAGCTCTGACCCCAAATTGTCTAAATGCAAATGAGATTTACAATTTTAAAGAGATGTAAGGGATGTAGAGATATTTCAGATTCCTCTACATTTATTTGGCAAACAGTTCCCTTTTTAAAGAACTCACTTATTCCACAATCCAGAACACTACTGACTTTCTTATTACTTGTACAAAACAGCTGACAAGCCAGTTTTGGTCATTCTCCAGTTAACAAGACCCAGGAGGTCAAAGCTATCATTCCCTTCAAGAAGGAAAACTAAGCCAACACCAATTTGATGAGTCCAAGTAAAAAACAAATAGCCAAAAAATAAAGGAGAAGATAAAAAAATGAATCCTGTTTGGGCTGGTGGGGTAAGAAAGCTTTTCTTTTAAAAAAAAATATTATTTATTTATTTGCTTAATTGACTTTTATGTTATTCTATGTTCTCCAACTTTGAAAGTTGCTATGAGAAAACACGGCTACTTACCTTTCGTAACTGTTGTTCTTCAAGAGGTGTTGTTCACGTCCATTCCAATAGGTGTGTGTGCGCGCATGCTGCATGCACGATCATCGGAAATTTTTACCCTAGGGGACCCGTTGGGTCAGCTGAGGAGCCCCCTGGAGTGGTGCCTTTGTGGTGGTGTATATAGGTCCCTGCTGACCTGCCACCTGCTCAGTTCCTTCTTGACAGAATATTCCCACAGAGGGGAGGCAGAAGGGATTTGGAATGGACATTAGCAACACATCTTGAAGAAAAACAGTTACAAAAGGTAAGTAACCGTCTTTTCTTCTTCGAGTGATTGCTCATGTCCATTCCAATAGGTGACTCCCAAGCAGTTTCGAAAGAGGAGGGGGTCAGAGTTCACCGAGTTGCTGATTGCAGTACTGCCCTGCTGAAGGCCACATTTTCCCTTGCCTGTTGAATCATGGCATAGTGTGAATGAAGGAGTGGATGGAAGACCACGTTGCTGCCATGCATATGTCCTGAATGGGGACCTGTGCGAGGAACGCAGCGGAAGAGGCCTGGGCCCTTGTGGAATACACCGTCAACACTGGGGCTGGGATCTTAGCCAGGTCAAAGCGTGTTCTGATGCAGGAAACGATCCATGAAGAGATGTGCTGGGACAAGATGGGAAGCCCTTTCATCCTCTCGGTGATTGCAATAAAAACCTCTGGTGACTTACAAAATGGCTTTGTGCGTTCAATGTAGAAGACTAGGGTATGCCTGACATCCAGGGAATGGAGTGCCCACTCATTGTCGCTGGCATGAGGTTTAGGAAAGAATACCAGTAGAAATATGTCCTGGTTAACATGTAATTACGATACTACCTTGGGTAGGAATGCTGGATGAGGGCATAGCTGCACCTTGTCCTTGTAAAAGACCACGTAGGGGGTCTCAGAAATTAGTGCTCTGAGCTCGGAGACCCTTCTGGCCGAGGTTATGGCCACCAGAAAGGCCACCTTCCAGGAAAGGTAGGATAAGGGGCAGGTTGCAAGGGGCTTGAAAGGGGACCCATGAGTCCGGAAAGGAACAGGTTAAGATTCCACTGGGGAACGGGCTGCCTTACCTGGGGCTAAAGCCTATCCAAGCCCTTAATAAAGTGGCCCACCATGGGATTGCTTAAGACTGACCTGCCCGCCACACCCGGATGGAAGGCCAAGATGGCCACCAGGTGTACCTTAATAGATGGTATGGCAAACCCCTGTTGCTTCAGGTACAAGAGGTAGTCTAGCACAAGGGGAATAGAGGCTTGCTACGGGGAGGTATCTTTCTGTATGGACCAAATGGAGAAACACTTCCATTTTGTCAGGTATGTTGTGTGAGTGGAGGGCTTCCTGCTCCCCAACAGAACTTCCCTAACAGAGTCCGAGCTGGTTCAAGCTGGTTCAGCCATGGAGTTTCCACGCCATGAGGTGGAGGGACTCCAGGTTGGGGTGTTGTAGTTGGCCGTGATCCTGTGTGATGAGGTCCGGGAGCATAGGAAGGGCCAGTGGCCTGTCCACTGATAGGTTCAGCAGTCGGGGCCACGCTGGTGCTATGAGGATCACTGAATCCCTGTCCTGTCAGATCTTGAGGAGGACCTGCTCTATGAGGGGGAAGGGTGGGAACGCATATAGCAGGTGACTCGTCCACGGTAGGTGAAAGGTGTCTGCTATGGAGCCTTGGCTGTGGTTCTGAAAGGAGCGGAACAGCTGACTCTTTCTGTTGCTCCCTGTTGCACAGGTCCATGAGAGGATAGCCCCAACTCTGGAAGATCAAAAGGGCAATGTCCGCTCTGAGTGACCACTCGTGAGTGTTGAATGAGCGGCTGAGGTGATCCGCTAGTTCGTTCTGTGCTACCGGCAGATATGAGGCCTGTAGCTGGTTGCAGTGTGTGACACAGAAGTCCCACAGTCAGAGAGTTTCCTGGCACAGGGGAGAGGAGTGAGCACCACCTTGTTTGTTTATATAGAACATCACTGTGGTGTTGTCTGTCAGTACTGCGACACATTTGCCCTGAAGATGGGCCTGGAATTGCTCTCAGCTCCCTGACATTGATATGCAGCGATAGTTCTGGTTGTGACCACATGCCTTGAATTCTGATACTGCCCAGGTGCACTTCCCAGCCCGTCTGGGATGCATCTGTGAGCAGCAACAGTGAGGGCTGAGGGCCAGCTGAGTGTTAGTTGAATATACAAATTATATCCAGATTTTCTGTTTCTGGTTTTTTAAACTTGCTCCCCTCTCCAGCTCCACCCCTACCACACTCGTTTTACCCCCAGCCCTCTTAAGATATTAAGAAATTAGATATAAATACAGCCACCCCTCAAAAAAAAAAAAAAATCTAGACTATTGGTAGTGCACCATAAAGGCTGAAAGGCCAAACATTCAAAATCCAGAAAGTTCCAAAAGTTATATTTGTTATGTTTACATTAATTAGGCTATTCTGCCCTCTCTCATTATATTTTGCCATAAAATACTGCTGTTTGCTCCAGAAACATTAACTTTACATTCTATGTTGGTAACAAACTTAGTTTAGAGTTTTCTTCTTTTGCATGCCTGAACTTGTTACCTAGGGTTTTTTCACCTCCCCCATTACATACTACAAACTTAAATGAAAGAAAATGTTACTAATGGAACCAAGATTACAAGTTCAAGAACTCAGAATACGCAACATATATACATGGACAGACACACAAGTCTGTCCTTTGTGTAAAGGCATGCATATTGATTATTTTACACAATACACTAGAGTGTATACACATACACACCTTAAAAAAAACTTGTTGAATTACACAGCTACTCTCAAATATTATAAAGCAAAGACTAGATCATGAAACTTATAAACTTTGTGCATATTTATCCTGTCCATGTGTTTTTCTGTTCTTTAAAATATGTATTAAGAGCAGCTGTTCCACAAGTGTATATGAAAAAGCTCTCAGCATCCTCAGTACCTTTCTACCAAGTAAACAGGAAATTTTTAGCAAAACCTGTCAAGGAAAGAGTGAAGAAATCAGGTCTGTGAGAGAAAGTGCTTTGTGAAAGGAGGTTTTAGAACTATACAATAGTCACAGTGTTTAAATAATTTCATATGCAGTTATTTAAATATTGAAGAGAAACACCTGGCATCAATGCAGCATTAGGAAATATTTTTTCCTGCTTCATTTTACTTTCATGCAGTAGCTCCTCTTTGGTCATTGGAAGCTCAAGTACATCTCGAATAATCTGTGCTCCCTCCAATGCTTTTTTACCCATGACTAATGATTTCAAATCCCAGGTATATGCCTTTCCAAAGCGTTCACAGATTTCTTGAAAAACCGTAGTATAAAGATGCTCAGTATCTGCAAAAAAGAGAAAGAAAAGGCACTTGTAATACGCAAGGCTGGAATCAGAACCAAGCTCTTATGTTAACAACACCCAAACTTTGCCTAATTGGAGGGTTACATTGGCAATTTGTTAGGTGCCACAAGAGTATATCCCTAAATGGAACTCATAACAGCTGCCCTTGTATTTAATACAGAAGTGCAGCCAGACTGCCGAGATCCACATAGTACACCAAGTATCAGGTATTCTTACTCTTCAAAGGCAACACTTCCATGTTATAGGAAAGTGCTGTGGGTCACGATAAAGAACTATATTGACCTGCAGTTTAACTGTCTCTATCCTGCCTGGGCTACTACACAGTACATGTAAGAAAAGAAATCTTAATTAAGAGATCATATTTATTCTTCAACTGAGGGCTTATCTACACTATCGCCTAAGTCAATGTAAGTTACATTGCTCAAGGGTGTGAAAAAGCCACCCCCGAGTGATCTAAGTTACATCAACTTAAAGCAGTGTCCACACCACTCTATGTCAGCAGGAGATGCTATCCCTCTGACCTAGCTTCTGCCTTTCGTTGAGGTGGAGTATTATGCTGATAGGAGAGGGTTCTCCCATTGGCATGGCACATCTTCACCAGACGTGCTACAGCAGTGCAGCTGCGCGGTAGTGTAGACTATCCCTGAGAAAGAAAAACAGAGAAGGAAATCTGGTACTTGAAGGATGTCATTACATCTTCAATTTAAATTACAACAAATAATTTATTTTAAAAGTTATTTTAATGTCTTTAAACATCAGCTGCAGAGTTCCTTCAAAAGATACCATAGTCATTATCACAGTGCCACTGGCATCACTACATTTATATCTGACTGTGTTTCCACTATAGCCCTGCCCTCCCATCTCTTTCTGTTTCCAGGGGTTAATGGTAAGAGGTCACTTCAGGCAATATCTTGGCATATAAAAACTCAGCCTTGGGACAAAGCTTTTCTTTTTAAATATGAATAGTTTTAAAAACAAAAACAAATACCCGCCCTCTCCTGCCAAGAACAGAACTTTTCCGAGGTTTAGAAAAGTGAAGGGGGAAGGTTGATAACATTAGATCTAGTCAGAGAGAATGTGGCTAGTAATATCTCTATTATATTAGTTCCCACCTCTTAAGCAGAGATTATAAACTGTACCTTTAAAAGTAGAGTCTCTTAAACACTATAGGTTGCTTTCCCAAAATGTTCTCATTTTTCTCCCTCATACATTCCCTTGCCTAGAAACCTTTCACCTTCTTTTAACTTAGTCAAAGGTAATAGTTAAATGAACAATTTCTCAATATGTTTTTCAAATGTTTCAGTACTTTCTATGTGAACAGACTACAGCCAACATCTGGGGAAAAGTTGTAGACATCTTTCAAATGCACTGAAAGAAATTATAGAGAATGTTTCCTCTTTATGGGGCAGTTGGCATGTACTTAACAGAGACTCTTTGACAGTTTTCCACTTTTCTAAGATCTTGATTAAAATAAATAATTTAACATATAAGAGAGAGGCTAGAAAGGTCTTTACACAGTACAATACGCGCTTCAGCGCCAACTCAAGCCTGCCTCACTTTGAGTGTGTGTTTCTCACCTACAGTTTATTTAAAAGTTTCAGGATCTGTAGTTTGAGCTTGAACTTTCAGAACAACAAATCTACCATACTAACATGCTGGAAGATTCTCTCTAGATGATTTCTAGATTGGATCCTAATGAAAAAAAGTTCCTATTCAAGGTTACACTTATAAACTTGTTCCTTTTAGTTTGGGAAATTATTTTTAAGAAAAGAAAAATAAAATGTACAAGTTGTGAATGAGAATGTGTTCCACTCACTGTCCTGCTAAGTATCATGGAGAAAAAAAGAATATTTCAGAAACTTTCAATTCTAAGCTTTGCCATTGCGATAGCTTAGCGAACAGACTAAAGAGTTGGTAGCAAATGTGAGCAATACAGTCCCTGCCCTCTGCAGCAGCCTGACACATAACATACTCCTTTGCTGCTCAACTCCACTAGTTTGCTTTTCTTGAGACCAGCAGACGGTTCTAATTTGAGATCAATGAGAAACATATGGGATATTTCCTATCATCTCAGTAGGAAAAAGTGAATACACGGCACAAACAAAGGATTTTTCTGACACTTTGGTTTCAGCATTCTGTGTCAGTAAATAGAAGAGAACCTGAAGTTCAAAGGGGTTCAGTAAAGGTCCATCGTAGTTTAAGGAGTCTAGAAGTCTAGCAGTCTAGCAGACAGGTCAGGAAGTAACCCTCAGCCTACAAAAATCTGTAACATTTGCTGCAGATGCTGCTTAAGCAATTCAAATGTAGATGGGGGCAAAGAGTTAAGTGCATGACTAATTTAATCTTGGGTAGCCCCCAAGCAGACAGGTTACATATCACAATACTGCTCCAGATCAGCACAAATTCAAGTGAGTTGGCCATGAATGGTGTCCAGATTGATAGCTTGAGAAAGGAGAAAAACTGTTCACTTGGCACTACCAGTTGGTGGTCTCAGCAAGTTGAGGTTAAGATGAATTGACAAGATAATGCTTAAGATGTTACAGCTCTGTTTTTCCTTTGTTTCTGATCTGTTGAGAATTAAAAAATAAAATAAAATAAAATTGAGATCAACTAGAAAAAAAAAGAAACCTAAACCTTGATAAAACCTGGGCATTGGACAAATGGCTGCAATGGAAATTCTAAGAATCCCTAGTTTCTTATATCATGACTTCAGGTAAAATTATGAATTTATGAATTCTTAAAAAACAAAAAGATTTTCCATCTGATATTTTCATGATTTAAGAAGACAGAACCCTTGTGGTCCTCCTGTGCCCATAGCTGCAATTTGGAAGGGTCTTACACAGGTGTGGAAGCTTTATTCCAATGGGCAAACCTGTAGCCCTACAGCACAATTAATAAAGTAACTGAAATAACCCAGACTTAATCTTCAGTCAGAATCTGGGACAACATCTAAATAAAAATAAATAAAATAAGACTCCCAGTGCCTGTAATTTGTATATTTTTTTTGTTAAAAAAAAAAAAAAAAAAAACACAACAGAGCCAACCATGAGAATGTGTGTGTGGTGTCACAAACACACACATGATTAGTTCCATGTTTTTTTTAAAATACAAAAACATGTGTGAACTTCCCCTGGGAACTCTGCAACATCAGCTAGCTATCCAACAGTAACAGTACTCTTAGCTTTGTTATCCATGCTGACATGGGAGTATCTCAAAAAAAGCGCTGAACATACTACAGCCAGGTTAGCTTTTGTTCCATTACAAGCAGGGGCTGGGGAGGGGTGGGGGGGGTTGGGGAAGGGAGGGGCGGAAATGGGGGAGAAATGCATAGCCAGCTAAATGGCAAGACAGTATGAGTGTGGAAAGTAATTGTATTTTACCATATGCAAACTATGGAAAGTAAAATATTCTATATAAAACTAAGGTGTGAGTGTCAAAGGCACGAAGGGGAAGCTCAACTCCTCTTGCCTTTCAATGGGAGTTATGTGCCTAGCTCCCCTTTATACCTTTGAAAATCCTCCCTGTGTTAATTGTGTCCTTCTAAACTTCATCCCATCTCATATCTTTTACCTAGATGTAGTCAATATGACGTATTGCCCATCAACTTCATTTCACTGGGGAAGAGTGATTTTATTCCCTAGCCACAAAGTCATTCCATAGTCATTTTTATAGTGACCCTTCTTGTACAGAAGAAGGAAAGGCTACTCCATAGTTGTTGCTTACATTGTGCAAAAGCCAGTCACAATAAATACAGATAAAGTGACAAGAATTATAGAGGTGTTGGATTGCTCTATTTGTGATCCAGCAGAAAAATATGCTGAAGCATACCCGGAGAGCCTGGAGGTGACTTGTGTCACAGTATACTGTAAAACATGATTGTTTATAATCTGTTGAAATCACCAAAGAGAATCTGAATTAAAAGACCAGATCTAGCCAGGTTAGGGTTGTGTATTGGTTGACATCATTGTAGTATCTAAGCAACTCCTCTTTATCAATTGCCTGTGATCCAGGAAGATACTTGAAAATGGCAAAATGTAACTTATTAATGAATAAAGCCTGGATCTAAGTTTTTTTTGCCTGTTTTATTAATTTATTACAACACATTTTAACTTAATCTACAGTTTATCAAGAAGATAAGGTTAATAGGCACGCCAGCTTCCTTCAGCTATAGATATGGCTATGATTTAGTCATGGGTATTTTTAGTAAGTCATGGACAGGTCACAGGCAATACACAAAAATTCACAGCCCGTGACTAATACTATATATACCCCTGACTAAATCTTAAATGGGTCACCGCTGGGGGGCGCAGGGACCGCTGAGGGGGGGTGGGGGGGGACGTGTCTGGAGGGGCCGCTGCTAGGGGGGAAACTGGGGGGCTGTGGCTGGGGGTGGTTGCTCCAGGGGCCTGATGTTGGGGGGAAGGCAGCTGCTTGGACGGCCTTGGGGGTCAGTCACACTGGCCCCTGAAGAAGTCACAGAGATTGCGGAAAGTCACGGAATCCGTGGCTTCCATGACCTCCATGACGAACACGGAGCCCTAGCTATAGGTTTTGCTTTATTGTTTGCTTGTATGACCTGGTTCATCTGTACTGTTGTCTTGATTGAATAAACATGTCCATGGCTTGTTCTTTTTCACTGAATCTGGTTTATCACTTGAATTCTAACTAAATTTAATATTTTAACTGTGCACTTTACAAAAAAATGGGCCCAAACTGGATCCGAGAATCTAAACTCCACCAGGTTTTAGGTGTTTTGGAGGGAGAGACCAGGAGGGGGGAATGAAGGAAGAGAGATGGCATGCAGAAGGGAGAATTTTGTGTTCAAATCAAAGGTTTCAAGTACCTCTACAATTTTCATAGAAAATATGATCCAAAAGAGGAAAGGGCCTACTTTCTGGCTTCCATCTAGCCAAAGAACTGGTAGTAATGGGGGGACTTTAACCAACCAGACATATGTTGGAAAAGTAAAATGGCAAAACACAAAATTTCCAGTAAGTTCTTGGAATGTATTGGGGACAACTTTTTGTTTCAGAAAACAGAGGGGAGTAACCAGGGGCAAGCCATTTTAGATTTGATTCAGACCAACAGGGAGGAATTGGTAGCGAATCTGAAGATGAAAGACAATTTGGGTAAAAGAGATCACAAAATGATAGATTTCATGATTCTAAGGAAAGGAAGGATTGAGAGGACAATGATTTCACATAAGTAGACTTTAACAAACTCAGAGGACTGGTAGGTGAGGTCCCATGGGAAGAAAATCTAAGGGAAAAAAGGTTCAGGAGAGCTGGTAGTTTCTCAGAGAGACTATATTAATTGCAGTCTATCCTGATGCAAAGGAAAGTCAGGAAGTAGGAAGCCAATATGGCTCAATCAGGAACTCTTTAATGACCTGAAAATCAGAAAAGAATCCTACAAAAGGTGGAAATATGGATAAATTTAACTATCAAATCATAAAAATATAACCAAGAAACAGCATCTGTGTCGAGTGTGTTTTCCCCAACACTCAACGTAGAAAGAGATATTACTAGAACTAGATTATTCTTGCAGAGCTTCCTAAAGTTCAGGATGAGAATGCCTTTCTGTCTAAAGGACAACTTTACGTGCTCTAAAACCTGCACATTTATTTAGATTTCTTGAAATTTGCTGTGCCATGTGGGGATGCAAAATAGGATTAGCATTCCAAATTTGGAGTCATTTGAGCAAGGTAAGGTACAAACCCGGCCACAGAGAGAGAAGAGGGCTGGGTTGGGAGACGTCAGTCACACTGGGTGGGCCAGGGCCATGGCAGGAGCAGAGGGCCCGAGTGGGGAAGACAGGGCTTGGCTCGGTATACAGGTTGGGCTACATAACCTACTCCTGGGGGAATGCTGCGCCACTGCACATGTGCAGAATTTATGTCCCTGGCACATTTCTTTACTTCCCTACAGAAAATTATTTTCTGATGGGGAAGCAAAGGGAAGCCGCAAGAGCAGTCATGAGATAAGAGGAAAGATCCTCTCATGGATCAGTAACTGGTTTAAAGATAGCAAACAAAGGGTAGGAATAAATTATCAGTTTTCAAAGCAGAGAGAGGTAAGTAATGATGTCCCCCAAGGATCAGTACTAGAACCTATGCTGCTCAAAATATTCATAAATTATCTGTAAAAACGGGTAAACAGTGAGGTGGCAAAGTTTACAGATAACACAAAATTACTCAAGATAGGTAAGTCTAAATCTGACTGCAAAGAGTCACAAAAAGATCTCACAAAATTGGGAGACTGGGCAACAAATTGGCAGATGAAATTCATTGTTCATAAATACAAAGTAATGCACACTGGAAAACATAATCCCAACTATACATACACAGTGATGGGGTCTAAATGAGCTGTTATCACTCAAGAAAATATCTTGGAGTCATTGTGGATAGTTCTTTGAAAACATCTACTCAATTTGCAGCAGAAGTAAAAAAAGCTAACAGAATGTTAGGAACCATTACAAAATGGATAGATAATACAGAAAATATCATACCACTATATAAATCCATTATATGCGCATACCTTGAACACTGCATGCAGTTCTGGTTTCCCCATCTCAAATACACACACACACACATGAAAAAGTACTGACAACAGCAACAACAATTAGGGGTATGGAACAGCTTCCATTTGAGGAGAGATTAAAAAGACAGGGACTGTACAACTCAGAAAAGAGACAACTGAGGGATGTTATGATAGAGGGCTATAAAATCATGAATAGTGTGAATAAGGAAGTGTTATTTACCCCCTCACATAAAACGAGAACCAGGGGTAACCCACTGAAATGAATAGGCAGCAGGTTTAGAACATACATAAGGAAGTACTTCTCCACAAAATGTACAGTCAACCTGTGGGACTCATTCTCGGGGGACGTTGTGAAGGCCAAAAGTATAACTGGGTTCCAAAAAGAATAAGATACATTCATGGAGGATATGTCCATCAATAGCTATTAGCTAAGATGGTCAGAGACACAATCCCATGCTCTCGGTGTCCTTAAACCTCTGACAGCTGATACTAGACAGGAGAGGATGGATAACTCAATAAATTGCCCTGTTCTGTTTTATCCTCTCTGAAGCATCTGGCACCAGACACTGTCAGAAAACAGGATAGTATTCAAGATGGACTATTGGAAAGCTCCAGGCATTGCTAAGGAATAACTTCTCATTTCACTCATAACATTTTCTCTGAAAATTCCCCTACTAGCATCTGTACCAGCCTTTTTGGGGAAAGCTCTTGTTTCTTTATTGGTTGTGCAACTCGACTTGGGATAGAAATGGCAGAAGTGTTAGTGCAGACAGCACCAGTGTTTTCCTGTTACATCTTCAAACCTAAGAACGGTGCTAGAAGACGCAGGAGTTTAAAAAAAACCACCAGTGAACTGCTGTAGCCAGACAGCCAGGCCCCCCCCCCCCCCCCGCCTCAGACCAGCATTGCTGGAAACACAGGAGGAAGCCGGAACAGGGCACTTAACATATATTCCAGCACAGCCTTTGAAGCTGTGAGAAGCACAGGTGTGCCTCTGGGGGCAGATACAACGATTAAGCTCACAGCAGGCAGAGGCCCTGTGACAGACATGGCTTTTAGCCCCTACTAAATAGCGTGATGCACACACACCAACATCCTAGTTGGGAAAATATTTACCCTGATAAAAGAAATGTCCAGTAGTCAACACTTATTGTTTCTCTCCCTTGCAAGTGTAAACTACTCTTGCGAAAGCTGGCGTCACCCAGACAGACCAGCCTCAATTTGGCATAAGAAAGGAGAAAGAGAATAAAGGAGTGCAGAGGTATAAGTAGGGGACCTACAGCACCATGATTTTTGAGTGCTTTTCACTATCTATCTGCTGGTCAGATAAGTGACAGCCTCCCAAGGCTTCTGCAGCTAAGAGGGTCCCTACGCCTTGTCCCTTATTCGTCTTTCCGCGGAATTGAGTGACCGATCCTGGCTTGGCACCGCTGGAATCGAGAGATGCAAGGAGGGTAAGAAGCACCCACACCTGATCTCCTATCTTTAGTGTACACATATTTGAAATAGAGCTCTATACTTTGTTTTCTTCCTTTGGGATTGTGGCTTCAGTTTTGTAACTTGTTTGTGTGTGTAACATCTCTACATTTAAATAAGTAGGCACTAGCAATTTTGTAACCACATGATTAGAATCTAGCTTAATAAATTTTGGTAACCATTTGTGCATAAGCCTGACTTGTTTTCTCTGGTTTACTGTAAAGCAGCCAACACAATTAAAGAACCTCAGCCGTTTTGGCTCTAAAGCCTGGCCATTAGGTGAGAGTACTAAGAGCCTAGCGTTGAGTTGTGCCGCCTCCACGGGGCAAACTCTTGGGGCACCTGTCAGTCAATCCTGGCTGCCCGCTGCGAAGGAGCTCTGAGCTCTAGCAGTTAAAGTCACGGGTGTGGAGAGGCTCTTAGTGCTGCCATTGGGGCACCTGTCAGTCAGTATTGACTGCCCGCTGCGAAGGGGCTCTGAGCTCTAGCAGTTAAAGTCACGGGTGGTTAGGACCTTGGGGCATCCTTCAGCCTAGCCCGGGCTGCCCGCCGCGAAGGGACAGTGCGTCCTAGCGGTTAAAGTCACGGATGGTATAAACGGGCATAGCTGGCACCTCACCAAACATCCTTGGCCGTCGGCTAACAACTGCACAGACAGCAATGAAATTGTGTGAAAACCACTGAACATGCAGCCAAGGACTCTACCAAGGAGCAGCAACCCTAGAAGAGGACAGAGGAGAGTTTAGTTAAGGAAAGTCAAAATGTTGCCCTTCCAAAAAGGATACGTATTCAGCTCCAATACTGAGAAGGTAGGGTTAAGTTAATCACACACACACACCATGGCAGGCTTCCAAATCACCATATTATGGAAGCAACTCACTGAAGCGGCCACAAGTGTTTTGCAGATAGACCACTGTACATACACATTCTCTATTCTTTTCTGTCCTCTCTTTTCCCGTGTGGATTTGTCATGTCTGTCCTAAAAGCAGATGCCACACAGCCCCGAGGCATTCTGGCACTTGAACCTCCTACTTGGTCACCACATGACTGATTATAAATCCATTTAGAGTTGGCCCTAACATGACTAAATACTAATCAACTTATACAATCTATGAACAGAGATCGCTTTTCCCTTGGACTTCTTCCCAAATACTATGAACAATCCAGATGACTTTCTAAAGTAGGCTCTAGGTATTAAACAACAGTGTTTTTCATATACACATTTTGAAGGCTGGCCTCAAGAGATATATCATGTTGATGAAGGAAGAAGAGCAAAAGGGTAATTGTCTTGACTGATTTGCAATTCTGACACTATGTTGGGGGTAGAACTTGAACTGAGATTAGGAGGATGCATGGGGGACTGGGTAATTCACCGAGACATCTGGGAACTTATACTACCTGGTATGCCTAATCGATTTTTAGTCAGTGCTCCCAGAATAACATAGCTCAGTGGTTTGAGCATTGGCCTGCTAAACGCAGGGTTGTGAGTTCAATCCTTGAGGGGGGCATTTAGGGATCTGGGGCAAATATTGGGGATTTTTCTGCTTTGAGCAGGGGGTTGGACTAGATGACCTCCTGGGGTCCCTTCCAACCCTGATATTCTATGATTCTATAACACCCAACATTTGGATAGCGAGAGGGAGCCAATGGATATTCTGGCCATGAGAACCCCACAGCTTCAGTGTGTACGCAAACTGAAGCCAGGGGAAATTGTCACTGTTCATGACAACGTTTGTTGAGAGGGTATGGGACAAGGAACTACCCTGACAGGACACCTACTCTTCCAAGCTAATGATAGCTGTGTGCATATTGAGGCCACCATATTACAAGATATTCATTTTAATCTCACCATTGCTGCAGGCCTGTGGATAGAATTTTTCAATCAGCCCTTAGGTTTCAGATACCCTTTAACTGGACCACCCTAATACCTGATCGATTCCAAAATTTACTTTCACTCCTACCAGAGATTCAGAAAATTTCTGAGTTACAAGGGCAACTTCATATGATTCAAAATATATATCAAGTTGAAAAGTATGTCTTTCGCACTGCTTATAGACATATAAACTTATGTACATAGTATGATGTATTGTGTTTTGTGACTAAAACTGTGCAACAACCCCATTATAGTATTATTGTGGGCATGTTATTGCTTGTACTGTTGTTATTTGGTTTAGGGTTATGTTATTGTTGTTGTAAGGGACGTAATAACAATAATACTCTTTATGTCCATACTAACCATGCATTGTCATTGTATCCAATTAAAACCCCTAAGGTTGAAGTATCTGATGCAGAGTTTGAAATACAAAATTTAATGAAAATGGAAGTTTAAAATTGATAGTTGTGCTGGAAGCACAAAAGGGGTGAGTGTGGAAGTAGATAAAGAGAATTTGGATGCAGGCCTCTATATTGAGCATGAGTCAGGCTTACTCTAGCTTTAATAACACGAGATTTGTAGCAGTGGGGATAGTGCGAAGAGAGTGGAAAACAACTGTGAAAGAGGCTGTTGTGACCTTGTATTAGATAAGAATAGAATGCAGACTATAAGAAAAATGGTAAGAAAAATAAGGTATCATGAATGAATATGTATAAACAATATGCAGTTGTTGCTTATTATTGTCTGTAATAAAGGTATAAATACTTGTTTATCTAATTGTTTATCTTTGAGAGACCTGTGTAGGTGGGGAAACCCTGTGTCCTCGTGCACTCTCTCCCTCTGTGCAATTGCTTGAGGTAATAAACTGTATCTGACTTGCTGCACCCAACCTGAGAGTGAGAACTGTGTTTTTCTCTGACATACCATCAATGCAAAAATGGATACAGATGATGGAATATCATTTTGATATTATGAAAAAGACTGTAAATGCTGGATAGTCCATGTGCTACGGCGATCAGAACAATATAAGAATTTAAAGAGAATAAGAAAGGGCATTCTGTGCAAAGTATGGTCTAATTTCCACAACAGCAAGGGATTTTAAGAAGCAAGTCCATTTCCCTACTGTATCAGTGTTAAGCAGTCATTACCAGCTCTCACAATTTTACAAATCTTGGGATATTTTCAACTTTTTCAATAAAGCTCCAGCTGCTGGAATCAAGAGTTTGCATGAAAATTTCAACTTTTAGTAAAAAAAGTTTCTACTGCTCATGGTTGTAGAGAAATGCTTGAAAACATGAAGAAGCGCATCCTAAAGGCTCAAAAACGATAAAAATACATCTATTATTTTAAAACTCTTGTGATTTTTGAACTCCTGGGGTAGGCAATGGTGCCGTCTCCCACTAGGCAACTTGCCTGTACTAGTTATTAGGGCATATAATAAAAACCCGAGATTGTTTTACCAAGAGGGGTCTGTTAAAAAGCCATCTATATAGTTTTCATGCAGATGCAAAGAGGTTGTCCCAGCATGCAAATTAGCAGAATTTCATTCATAAAAATTGACGCTTCTGTTGGTGTCATACCACATTTGTCAGCTATACAGAAATAACAGCCAAATTCACACAGTTTGACAAGGAAAAGCAGACAATCAAAAGTGTGGGGTGTTTTTGAGTACAGAATGTGGTAGAGGCTGTTTGTCCAATTAAAAGATAATACAGACATCAGTGCACCTGACTGAGGACAGGCAGTCCACCAGACATGGCTCTTGGCAGACACCTTGCAATGAGAGCAGCTGATCAAGTTGCCATCTCAGCAATCCAACAAAACAAACAAAAAACAGAGTAAAACCCTCAAGAAAGCTACCAAACAACTAATAAGAGCTGTCAATACAAGACACTTGTAACTGTAAAGACAGGGTGCAATGTTGGGTCGCCCTCAAAGTTATATAAGTATGATAGAATTATAATTATGTAGTAGTAGAAATAAAGACAGACAAAAGAGTATGTAGGTATTGTAAAAAGGTATGAACATCAGTTCCATGCTGTTGAATTTCACCCTGTAACAAATGAAAGGCCAAAGTGCTAATTATTTCAGGCCGGTACAGGACAAAGAGTCTGTGCTGGAAAGTGATAAGAACTTTGAGGAAACAATGCTGTTCTTTAAAACAACACCCTGATGCGCTTCCCCCGCGGGGGCCCCTTGTCATGCCTATGTAAATCTTGGTATCAAAAGAGGGAAAAAATAGATAGTGGGATAAAACTTGTTAAATGAATCAAGAGTCATAGATTGTGTTGTTAAGTAAAAGAATGAACGATGAGTGCATGGAATTGAATGTCTGAAGCAGGGAAATAGTTGGTTAGTAAATGGTGCCAGCCTAATCCTAAGAATTTCAACCTTGGTATCGATGGGCCAAAGAATATTCAAAGTGGAGATAACGAGATGACCCCCAGAGGGCAAACCAGAATCCACCCAAAATGCATCAAGGAAGAACAAGAAGATAACACCTAGCCATCATGGAGCCATCATGGATGTACCACCTGCTGATTGAGCTGATTGATGGTCATCTCAATTGTAAATTCAGCATGATGAAGCAACTTCCATAGACTTGTATTGAACCAGAGACCTATAAAGATTGGACCCCAGGACTGTGTTCTTTGAGTCTGGTTCTACAACCACTCTCCAGGAGCATTGGATGCACATCTGACAAAAACTCGGCTCCACTCTTGTGTCCAGGCCACCTGGCCAGTGACTTGGCACGAGCAACATCTAGACTGGTAACTATAACAACCTTTTTGCAGAACCTGTGTATGAATGTCTGTGTGTGTGAATGGATCTATATAGAAATTGCATATAGGAATATTTTGTTTTATTTACAATAAACGTGGCAATTTGCCTTGTCCCTCTTACAAGATGCTGTTGGTATAATTTTTATTAGTGTAACAGCAATACATCCAGAAGCATGGAAAAAACTGTGTAAATGATGGTTCCACAACTCACCAAGCAGGACACAAGGGAAGCACAGAGGGAGTTTGAGTGTGGGCTTTTTATATCCTTTACTTGAAGTGGACATTTAGAACCTTAAACAACTAACCTCCGGTTCTGGGTGAGTTCTTTTTTTTTTCCAAACCAGTTAATCCAATCCTTGACTGTGAAAGGAAACAGAGCACTAATGTAAAAACGTATGACACGAGTAATGTGATGGTTGAGAAGAGAACAGGGTCAACTGTTTAGTGGTTGACTTTTTGAATTGCTTACAGCAGAGTAGCAAGAGAAAAAGGGGGAACAACTGAAAGTGCAAAAATACATGTTCTCAAAAAAAGATTCCCATAGAGTATAACCATTAATGTGACATTATTCAGCCCTGCACCAGGACATGCCACCAACACTAACTGAACATTTCTCTTGTGAGACTAATGCTGCAATTTCCCAATATTGAATAGACAAAGAAAAAAAAAACAATTGAAGGGTCTCTGTGTATATAATGTCTTCTGCAGTTTCCACGGTATGCATCCGATGACGTGAGCTGTAGCTCACGAAAGCTCATGCTCAAATAAATTGGTTAGTCTCTAAGGTGCCACAAGTCCTCCTTTTCTTTTTAATTGAAGGGGAGTGGCTAAAGCACCACTTTTCCTGCTATTCGAGAACAGGTAAGGTTTTAGGGCTTGTCTACATTGGCAACGCTAAAGTGCTGCCGCAGCAGCGCCCTAATGTGGCTTGTGTAATCACAGCACAGCGGTGGGAGAGAGCTCCCCCAGAGCTCTAAAAAACCCACCTCCACGAGAGGCGTAGCTCCCAGCATTGGGAGCATGCTCCCAGTGCTACTCCACTGTCTATACTGGCACGTTACAGAGCTGAAAATTGCAGTGCTCAGGGGGGTGTTTTTTCACACCCCAAGGCAGAAAGTTGCAGCGCTGTAAAGTGCCAGCGTAGACAAGCCCTTTGTGGGAAGAGATGTAAATGAACAGTCCCACAAAAGCAGTCAGTTGAGACCCTAAAACTCCATATAGGATGTGTTTTGTATTTTGAATTGTTGGGCTGTTCAGTTTACAGGGTCTGTAACAATGAGCTCACTTTGTAAAACTTACGCTTACCTTTTAATTTAAAAACTGAACCAAAATAATTAGCAGCCACTGAATAATGACTCATACTACAGTAATAGTTGCTTTAAAATTAGAAGCTAGTTATACAGGTCTTACAGCAAAGTATTCAATAAATTACCTCACGTGGCTGTTAAACTATAGCTTCTGAAAGCTAAAGGAAAAATAATGAATATGATTGCTGAGAATTAAAATTACTGCTGCTAATTTAATTGAGTGATGATTTGCAAATTAATTTTTTTTGATTAGCACTTAGCATAATTCACTAAAATTATCAATTATTCATTGTAATAGGGAACGGGTAAGTAATCTGTTTTAGGTTACATTTTTTTGCAAATCTAAGTTACTCTAGACTCTTTTTTCCTCGCAATATTATGTTAACATAAATTTATGCTATCCAAAGATACATGAGTATACTATACATTAATTACTGCAACAAGTCTAGAGAATCACTATTGTTGGCCACACAAAGTTCTGTAGGACTTCTCATTCTTCCTGTGTGGTACACCCCGTTGGGAATTCAAGTTACTGCTAAGAGGCTCACGATGAAAATACCTTTATAGTGCCCAAAATAATAAATGCACAGAACTAATCTCAAGGGACATTGAGATTTGCCTCTTGGGGCTTGCATCATTTGGAGGATTTTTTTGTGGAAGAAACAGCTCAAGCTGACTTTGTTTGTTTTACATGCAAAGAAATATTCTGTGTCCACAGGCCAAAAGAAGTCTGTTGACAAATATGAAGGGCCTCCTAATTTACATTTAAAGACACCCTATTTTCACCTCTATATTTTTTTAAAAGAAGAATATTCCTACTGCAGTCTAGTATGCACATGTCTTAACCCTATCTATAATGTCACACATAGAAGAAAAGGAGTACTTGTGGCACCATAGAGACTAACAAATTTATTCGAGCATAAGCTACGTGAAGTGAGCTGTAACTCACGAAAGAAGTAACCCCCAAATACATAACACCAATCAAACATGCATCATTCTGATGCTGAGTTGTAAGTATGCCACCAATCCGTAAACTCTATACCAAAAGGAAGGAGGAGCTATATTTTGCTTCCTGAAAAAAAGCTCTCTTTGGAAAGTCCAATGAGACAGGTGCCTATTTAGGGAAGCACGCAAGTATCCACGGAAGTCACACAGCTTAACTCCCCAACTAAAACAGGCAATAAAAGAAACACCTTCTTTGAAAGGGCGGGGAGCGAGAATACTCGTAAGCACACCACAACACTCTTCAAAAGAGAGTGCTTAATCAGGAAGCCCTTGCATGCTGAAAGAGACAATGGATTGGATTTTCAAAAGCACTTACGTGATTTAGGAACATAAGTCCCACTCAAAGTCAGTGACTTATGCTCTAAGTCACTTAGGCACTTTTGAAAATCCTGCCTGGAATGCCCATTACATTTTACGTTTTTGGTAATATTTTAAAGGCTACCTGGCATCTAGTAGAAAATGAAACAGTCTCTTTTCCTTCACAGCACTGGATAAGTTCCAAACTTAACTGCAGAATACATCAGATAAACACCACTACAAGGAAGAATTGAGACCTAGAGGCTAACAAAGATAGTCTTTTGTTTCTCTTTCAGAAAAAAAATGGTTGAACATTTGTTTGCGTGGTGAGGATGATGGAGCAAGAAGAGAGGTGTGTTATATGAACTGTATCAGCCTTCCTTTGAAAAGCAAAAGTCAAACAATAAAATGTCCACACTGCAAAATGACCTTAACACCCCGGGGTCCTATTCTTTCCCCACAGGGTAGTGGTAATTAGGTAATTGCCACCAACTTCAATGGGAGGGAAAGTTTTGTTTTAATGTGTTTTAAACTAAAGAATTAACTAGCCTATAAATATTTCAAGTACCATGTGTGACAAATAGGACAATCTCCTGGATAAACCTTATTGAATTAAGTATAATGCCTTTGGGGCCCAATGTATTAAAATGCAATTGTTTATTGTTATTGTGGGATTGTACATAACTTCTCTAGGACATGTGACTAATGCTAACCTTTGGAAATGTTAGGAACTTCAAAGGACTTTCTGAAACAATGTGAATGTTTAAAATTAAATGTATTTCCCAGGAAGTCTCGAAGAGAACATAACCCCTCCGATTATGAAAGAACTCAGCCATTTAAAGTTTAGCTCGGGGGAGGGGACCCACTGTATGGCTGATTACCTATTTGCAGTCTATTCAAAGACCCCAAACTGAATAAAGGATTCACTCACAAAATAACGGGGGTCCTTGTTTTGAGCAATGGGTATTATGAATTTGAAAAAAAAAAAAAACACAAAAAAAACCCTGCTTAGGTAGGGTCTGAAGAACTGCTCAACTGTCAGAGCCCATTTTGCAGTTAGGGTGATCTCCAGTAAGTTTATTAGCCTGTGTGCAGGTTGTTTTTAATATGTTTTCTCTGTATTGCTTTTATCTTAAGTATAAAATGTGCTTGCTTAGAAAGAGCTGGGTGGTATATTAACTGTGGTAATTACACTGTTAACTGTCTCTGAAGAGAAGGCAAAAAAAGCCAGTTTCGGCAGTCTGTCTTCTGCTGGGGATATCACAGTACAGCAGAACCCTGTTTATCTGATCTAATTGGGACTGGGGCCAGATCTGATAATCAAAAATCCTGATAGAGAATTGGAAAGTGCCATGCTGCAGCGCCATCTAGCGGCCACAGGAGAAATCAGCCCCTTAGACACCTGTATGTGTTGGTTGTCCAGTTAACACAGAGAGCCAGATAATGGAGGGTCGGATAAACAGCATATGCAGGGAACTGCTCAGTGTGGAAATACCCTGGTCAGAAGGGTGAGAGACATGGGCTTCCAGGAAACAGAGGCAACAGCTGGGGACCTAGAAGCCTAATGTGGGTTCCCTTGCTGGAGCACAGAGGGAGAATACATATGCATTTCCCCGTTATTGTGATACCATGTTATACATATCCATTAAGGAACAAATATTACTCCCTGCCCAGGGCCTGAGTAACAGGGGTTATGTGCTTGGGAAGTTCATGGGGGTAGGCGGGAAGGAATTCTTCTTAGCCTCAGGTAATAAAGCTGCTCCACACCTGTTCGTCAGCAGCCATTGTACCAATACCCTGTAAGATCTGGTATAGTCACATTTATTCTATAAAAAAAATTCCAAGTACACTTCTACCCACGAAGCTCAGCACACAGTGCAAACATCATCTTTATAAAATCATCTCCAGTGCACAAAGGAATCACACTTCTACTTCCAGGATACAGGGAGACAAATGAAACAACTGCAATGAGTTTACATTAAAAAAATGCTCCTTTGACTTCTATTAAATACAATCATCCCTGCACTCCATCCAAAATTGGCATACTGGTTGAAAGCCTGCAGAAGTCTGTGAAAATTTCTTTCACAAACTACTATTTTGAAAACTATGTAACCTATCCATAAAGATACAATCCTAAATGAAAACTTATCCAACTTAAACAAGGAATCACTTGTTTCAAATACTGTTCAAATAAAAGGAATATACTTATCAAATAAATAAAAAAAATATTCAAAACCACCCTGATAATAGAAGTCTGAAAATATGAAACAGAATACTGGATTCAATTTTTCCATCTCCCAGATTTTTTTTTTTAAAAGGGATAATTGATCTATCCTGTTTCTAGCCTCTATTAGCTGGAAAATCTTCACAACACCATTTTAAACTAAGCCATTGTTTAAAAATACAAACACAGATATGGAAACTGATGCAGAGAGAAATTACATCAGCTGTGCAAAGGACTCATAACAGACCACCACTCTTCATTCGGTTATACTGTGGGAGACAGAGTCTGACCAGGAAGCCCAGCCAGCAGAGGAGAACTGGGGCATAACGTACCATGGTGGCATTTCAGAGTCCAAGTGTTTTTGTTCAAAACTCAGAATATTTAGGCTTTGGGACAAAATATTTCAGTTTTTCACCAAAGAATCAAAATTTCCATGGAAATTTGACAAAAAAAAAGGGGGGGGGGGAGGAAATCTTTTTTTTTTTTTTTAATTTAATTTTTCCGGCTAACTGTACTCCTAAATCTTGTGCTCAGACCATGCCTCTCTCCAGCTTTACTTAGGGATGCTCTGGAGTTAAGCCAGAAATTCATTTAGCCCCAAACCTAGAGTTTCTTGTTTAAAATATTGTAAAGAAAACAAAGTTAGAGAAGCCAAAAGACAAACATCTTTCCCACTATCCCCCCCAACAATAAATACAGTAAATTACAAAAGGTTTAGATGGAGAACTCAGTTAGTGAACCAAGAACAGATGTATGCTGGTGAGCCAAATTCATGTGAAGCAGAATTACAGTGCTGGAAGAAGAGTTTGTGACTACTGCTATCAGGGCTATATTTTCAACTATCTCAGAGGAGAGAGACTGTGTCTTGTATCACTAGAGAACTGTTCTGGGCATAACTGAAATGTTATGTTATGATTGTGTTTTGAATGTAATGGCTTAGAGTTACAAGAATCACTGCTGTGTATCCCATTAAATGAAATGAAAAACACTTGTACAAAAACTGAAAGGGTAGAAGAAACTTTATTTTATCATTTCATTCTTCTGTGTGATCAATAGTGTTGAAAATAAAGGAACAGATATTACCAATTGGCTTAAGTGTCATTCCATTATTGTTCGATCATTCCTCCTTCCTATCTCAGTGTTGCAAACACAGGTCAAAATTTATATCTTGAGAGACAAGTGGCTTTGCTCCCCTGTAGTTTAGATTTAAGAAGCCTGACATTAGAGTTACTTTGGTGTGGAGCACTCAGTACCACTGGGAGCTGCGGGTGGCCGTGCAAATGTAAACAAACAGTCTGGCGGCCTGCCATCGGATTACCCTGACGGGCCACATGTGGCCCGTGGGCCGCAGGTTGCCCACCACTGCCCTAGTCACTGAACATGCAAACAGTACCAGGTAATTCTCAGTTGTGAGGAACTTACAATATAAATAGTAGAGCTAATCAAAATTTCAATGGGGAGAAAAACTTTTTTGAAGCAAACTGTAATGGAAATATTTTGAGGGTTTTTAACCAGCTATTGAGCTGGTGAAAATTCTTTAACTACAGAAAAAAAAATTGAGAAGACTTTTCAAAATTGTCAACCAGCAATTTTTTAATTCCCACAATATTTATTCTTTTTCAATTTCTAGAGTTTTCTTGACCAAATCTTCTAAATAGACAAGACAGACAGTAGAGCAGGAATAGAGTTCCATTGGCTTCAATCAAGATTCAGTAGAATAATTCTGCTCAATTTGTCAATCTGGCACACCTAAGTTTTGCAGGAGGGACACAAGCGGGGAGGAGAGATATATCCTTTTTTTGCCGGGAGGGGGGTGGGGGGCGAGGGAAGGGAGATGTCTTTTTTCTTTTTTTAATGGCAAAACATATTTACTAAAAAAAAAAAAAAAAAAAAAAAGAGAGAGAGCAGTCATGAATAGTAATTATTATTTTATTGTCTACAGTTGACTTGGTGTGCACTATCCAGGACTGTACTAGGTCAGGATTCAGTCTCTGGGTAAATGCACTAGACCTAAAGTATAAACTAACTTTGAAAAATAACTTCTGTGGCACATGCTACTCATGTAATTAGCATCTTTCCAGACTCCATGCCGGTACACTCCTTTCCATCATTTAAATCAAGCCTGCAATCATCAAAATAAAGATGGCCATTTTATGTATTAAATATCCTGAGCTGAGGTTATGTAACTTATCTTACAGTTCAGAAAGAGGTCGGAAGGACCAATACTACAACTTTTACTCCACCATTCACCACCATATGCTAAAACTGCTAGAGAAAAGTACAAGAGCAGATCAGACATATTTTTCGAGTTGTACATCTAGACAAACAGGGTCACCTTTGGTACTTACCCTTTGCTTAAGGTAAAGAGAGAAGAATTAAAAGATATGCAAGTTACTAAGGAAAGAGACGCTAGCAGCCAAAGGATTTTTTGTTCTGTAAAAAAGCATGCTTGGTTTCTACTAGGCCTACATTGGAGGTAGTTGTCCCCTAGGCTATTTCCACTAATTAGACTTCTCAATAGTGACTTTTAAAGAGATGGGAAATTCAAGCACAGAATAGCAAATCTATCATAATATTCCATTAAGAAGCTGTTTTAGTGCTGTGAGTTCTTCCATGTGAATGGCAAACCTAGCTGCTGACACAGTGTATAGGATTAAATTCTATGACACATTGCCCTCACAGAGAAAGTATATCTGACTCTTGTAAAATACTGTTGTGTAAGTTCCCCCCACAGTGATATAAAGGATAATTTTAAATACCAATTTTGTTGCAAGCTCGTAGGAGATTTTTTTTCTTTCTTACAGTAACACAGTTCGTGCTGCTATTGTTAAGGTGTGTCAGCACCCTTATAAGCCCTTATTGTATTTTAAGAGCTTTATAACTCGGCCATAAAAAACAAAATTAAAAGCTACAAGAGAGAGTAAGAGTAAATGCAGTTCCTTCATTTAGAGAAGTGATTCCTTTTGCAAGCATCTTACTTCTTACTGAAAAATTTAGCATCTGTCTATCGATAGACACAATCAAACTCTCATTGACTGCAACGGGAATCACTTCTCAAAATGAATCAGAACAGGTCCTAGAGTGTGCCTGGGCAGCAGTTAGATTGTCATTATAAACCAAACTCATCACAGTGTAACTAAGGCTATGGCTACACTGGCACTTTACAGCGCCACAACTTTCTCGCTCGTGAAAAAACACACCCATGAGCGCAGCAAGTTACAACAATGTAAAGCACCAGTGTAAACAGTGCCCCAGCATTCTAAACTAATCCCCTCATGGAGGTGGAGTACCAGGAGCAGCGCTGTGAAGTTTCAAGTGTAGCCGTGCCCTGCCGTCACTGGAATACAAACTGAAGTTTAATGAATAGACAGTAATTGACTCAAAGGCTTCATTACAGTCACTGTGGGTTAATAATACATTTTTCAAACTTGGATCCCCCATTAAATCTGATATCTGTATTATTTTTTTAAAAAATGATTTGCCTTACAATGGATTTACTCTCCTGAACCTATGCTCCTGGTGCAAGCTCTGAAAGTTCTGAAGTTGTATGCTGTTGGCTTTAGGCAGGGGGCAGTATGGCCTGCCACTTAAGTTGACAGTTGAACCCTAGTGGTTCTGGGGCCTCCACCTGTCAGTTCCTCTACTTCTAGTTGACAGCATAAGAGATCTCAATGTGTGCTGCCCTCCTACTCCTATAACGCTGTTTCACAACCTACTTATTCCACACCTCATGAACTCTTTGGGGGAGAAAAAAACATCTTTTTTGCCTCAAATATTCTTTGACAAGTGCTTAACTCTTTTACAAAATTTAAGGCAAGGGACAACAATATTTTAAGAATGAAAGTATGACTGACAATGCCAGAAGCAACAGAGAAGTTAAGAAGAAAGAGGATAAAATTCAAGCCATAACCTTTGACCAGGAAAAGGCCATTAGAAACCTTAGTGAGTTTTGGTAGGGCTAGAGCAGGGGTTCTCAAACTGTGGGTTGGGACCCCAAAGTGGGTCATGACCCCATTTTAATGGGGTCATGAAGGCTGGTGTTAGACTTGCTGGGGCCCAGGGTCAAAGCCGAAGCCCGAGCTCCACTGCCTGGGGTTGAAGCCGAAGCCTGTGGGCTTCAGCCCTAAGATTACATGCCCCCCACCCAGGGCAGAAGCCCTTGGGCAGCTTTGCCCCCCCCACCCCCCGGGGACAGCAGGGCTTGAGCAGGCTCAGGCTTCGGTCCCCCCTCCCTGGGTCGTGTGGTAATTTTTGTTGTCAGAAGGGGGTCACGGTGCAATGAAGTTTGAGAACCACTGGGCTAGAGGAAGGTAAGCAAAGGCACAAAACGTCACTTAAGACTACACCCTTTCCAAGTTAGAAGTTTCAAAACAAACATAAGTTGGAACACACAAGAAGAGCATTTAAAATGGAACTGAGTAGGGGAGGTAGAGAGAAAGAGGGCTAGGTCTGGAAAGAAATAGTAGAAGGAAAGGAATTAGAAAGGGTAATAATTTTTTCCCCTTTAAACTGCCTTGAGATTTATCTGTGAATAAGGCTAAGGCATCAATGAAAAAAAAAATTCCTCCCACATGCTATCATAATACATAAGGCAGGAGATACTCTGAAACTCATAATTTTAGTATGGAAATTAGTATTGTTCCTTGAACATGTATCCATTTAAAGATGAGCTACAGAAGTTCACTGGAAATTCAGAAAACAACACAAAAACATAAGGTTTCAAAAGAAAAATAGTGAACAACTGCTTTAATACCCTCTGTCAGGTTAGAAAGGAAAAGAGAGAGAGAAAAGAGAATGTGCAGCAATCTCATATTCACATGTCATGCAATAAAAGAGTATAGGTAGTGAGGGAAAGGACTTCATTAAAATTTGCTAAAAATGTGCTTTTACTGAACCATGTTCAGAAGCTTTTCTTTTTTCTACTCCCATTACTTGTAACAGTTTCCCCTCTCACTCTCAAAACATAGACTATCAGCTATTCCTTACATAGTAGTCAGCTGAAAGAAATTCACTCCGGGGTTCCATTTCAGATTTTGGTGCGTGTGTCACCATGATTCCAGGGGCTACTTAGGCACCTAAAAACTCCAGTGTTTTTTTTTTTTTTTTTTTTTTTCAAATAATAATTTAGAAATTAGCTGACAGGAGCACTGTATCTAATTCCTACATAAAGAAACCTAAATAAATACTCTGATACTACTCTGATACTACTAACATGTTCTGAGATCTTGTGTCAAGTCACTTAAGGGACAGTTAGGTTTACAATTTTAATGTATATTCTTACTTTATTACTAACTCTTGAATACAACAATTAAAATAACTGTAAAAACATCTAGATTACTTTCTATCAATTAGGCTACTTACTTTTTGCAGTTCACCAAGCTCGGACTAGATCATTTAACTTTTGGAAACATTCTACTAGGGCTAGGCCCCATGACTTTATACTGCACCTACCAGGAGTTCTAGGGGTGTTACCTCACTACAAATAATAGACTAGAAAGTGACCCTAAACAGTACTGAAATTGACATTTTCATGTCACTTTCACAATATTGCCAATCCCAAATGTTCAAAACTCAGGAGTCAGGCTCACCAAAAAAATCATGAGACTATATAAAAACAGTAGATTTGGTGTTCTTTTCATTTGCTTTCTGCTTTTTGACCATTTAGGTTGCACAGGCAGCAAATTTCGAAGCTTTCTCCACAGCCACGAGGGCTAGAAACTTCATTTTTCTTTACGAATGAAGGCTGAAATCATCCCATATTCACTTGACTCCAGGAACTGCGGCTTTAAGGAAAACAATAATTATCATAAGACTCATGACATTTTCTGTTTAAAAGCTAGTTATTTTCCTCGAAGGCTCTTAAACACAACAGTTCTCACATGAGAATATTTAAAACCAAACACCAAGAAAAATTCACATTTTAAAGTTGAGAAAAAATTGTATTTTCTGAGATCTATCAGGGCCACTGCAGGCAGGAAAGGAAAATAAACAGGCACAGGAGCTCTGGGCAGCTCTTACTTTTGTAAAATTTGGAGGGTCAAATCTTCTAGTCCTTAATCAAGTAAAACTTCTACTGCAGTCAGCCCCTCCCCACATATATATTAACATATACTCAATAACTATACATGTCATACTTAAATATTTGAGCCTTAAAGGCTACACATTTTATATGCACTGGCACATGGACTACATTTTCTGCATATTCTGAATAGTGCTTAGCGCACAGATGGTTCCCAGTGAATAATACAAATCATGACAATAATAATCAACTTTATGGACTCTGTGGATGTAATTTCTGTTCTGTGTTCTGGAATTGGCCTGGATACCACTGAAACCCTAAGAATTTGAGACATAAACACATCTGATATTCAGACAACACTTTTTCATTCCTTCCTTTTCCCAAACTTGGAACAAAAAGTTACAAAACAAAATGGTTTTCAGTTAAAATGTAAAATTTTACAACAGCCATTGCTTTACAACCCAGTCTGGGGCAGAACCTGCCACCCCTTGGGGTTAAGTGATCTCCTCTCATCCGCTCTCTTTCTTCATCCTTCCTGATTTCTGTGCTGCTTTTTATGCTGTCAATCATGACATCTTTCCCAATTGCGTGAGACCATTTGCTGGAGTCTCAGAGAACTGGCCTTCTTGGTTTTGCTCCCATCACATTCCTTGTTTTCGCTGCCAGCAAAGAGATAGGCTGGTGCAGTGGGTAGGGAGCTAGCCCTGAGAGACCTGAGTTCTACTTCTCCCATAGACTTCTTGTATGACCTCAGGCCAGTGACTTCGGGAGGGAATTTCAAAGGTTTTCAGACTCCCAAAGATGCAGCTAGGCATCTAGTGGGGTTTATAAAGCATGTAATCATCTAAGCGGTTTTAAAAATCTCACTAGATGGGCAAATACCCTTGAAAATCTGGTCCTATGTTTCTCTGTGCCTCAGTGCCCCATCTGTACAATGGGGATAACAGCATTGCTCTCCCCTACAGAGGGGCTGTGAGGAGACATTGGTTAGACACTGTGAGGCGCTCAGACACTGCGGTGATGGGGCCACATAAGTACCACAGGTAGAGTAGGAACTTCTCTACACCAGTGGTTCTCAACCAGGGGTACGTTTACCCCGGGCTACACAGAAGTCTTTCAGGGGGTACATCAACTCATCTAGATATTTGCCTAGTTTTACAACAGGCTACATAAACAGCATTAGTGAAGTCAGTACAAACTAAAATTTCATACAATGACTTGTTTATACTGCTCTATATACTATACTCAGAAATGTAAGTACAATATCTATATTCCAATTGATTTATTTTACGATTATATGGTAAACATGAGAAAGTAACCAATTTTTCAGTAATAGTGTGCTGTGACACTTTTGTATCTTTATATCTGATTTTGTCAGCAAGTAGTTTTTAAGTGAACTTGGGGGTACACATGACAAATCAGACTCCTGAAAGTGGTACAGCAGCCTGGAAAGGTTAGGAGCCACTGCTCTATACCACTGCTATCCCTTCCCTTGGTTTTGTCTGCTTCATTGCGGCACCTATCCTCCTCATATATCCCTCTTTTCTGAATGTACTCTTGACTGTAGTTCTTCTGAGTCCCCTGTGTTCTGTCTTCAACACCCCCCCCCCCCGCCCCCAAGGGATTCCTTTTTACAGGCTCATCTAATGACTTCCAGATCCTCAATTTAATTGCCAACCCTTTGTTATCTTGATCACCCAGCCTCTGTTTATAAACATAGGGACTCCCTACCCCAAGGGCACAAGCTGGGAGCAGTACTTCTCTGCAGAACTCACACTCCACACCCAGGCTGTGCTGCTGCAGTTAAAAGCTCTGCCTGGGGCTAGGATGTGCACCAGGAGCAGTCCTCTTGGAAGAAACTCTGGGGAGGGAGGATGACCCCCTCCTTACCCCCGCCCTGCCTAAGTGGCGTCCCTGAATTAACCTCTGTTCCACATTGCACTGGAAGTTAGCTGAGATTTTGATCATATCCAGTAGGCGCAGCTAAAACTTTTTTATTAGTAGGAGAGAACAATTTGAGGAGATGCTATTCTCTCTTCTTCTAAAAAGCAACACTGTTGAGACTGGTAATACTGTACTTAGTGGTTAAAAGAGGAACTTTTTTAGCTACCCCACTGGCTCTGAAGCATCTCAAATTTTATTTTTTCTCCATATATATTTCCAGTGACACTTTCTCAATTTCATCCTTGGAAACAATTGGCGTGGGATGTTAGGGGAAAAAGTCCATTCTAATTTTCACCTTTAAAAACCACAGCCATAATAAACTGCAAAATACATAATACTGTAAGGTCATTGACAAGTTAAATATTTTAACAAATTAAATTTTACAATTTTATAAGAGTCACATAAAAACTAAAAATTATAGGAAAGAAAAAAGTAAATGTACTAGAACAATCGTGGTACTTCCCATTGCTCCTCATTTCCTCACTCGTGGAAAATTAAATAGTTTAAATGAAACAAGGAAAAACAGAATAAATATATGATCTATGACAATAACAATGTAAGTTATACAATGAAACCATGATTAGATATTTTACAAAACCTTAGTGAACCAAAATATTTTAATTTTCCTGAGATGTGTTTGTCATAAAATGTTGTTTTTAATTTTTAAAGAGTTTAAATTTAGCATGCTGTGATCTGCTCTTTACTGCTGCCTCTCCCCTGAGCTCCAAGACCTAAAGCAAAGAATGTTCTCTTAGCCACAGGAAAAACAAAATATAATGATGTAGAATAGATGATCATGCTCAGCATAAAAAGATCCACTATTTTTCTAATGTTACTATTCCTTGTAACAACGGGCCTTTAGTGGAAAGTCAGTGATGCATCATCTTAGATAGTTGTCTATTTGTGCAGACAGGGGTCTAATCTCTTGCCTGGAGGCATATCCATAATGTCAAATGTACATATTCCACAGCAAAATAATTCCAAAGTCAACTAAATATCATTTTACTTGCCATAATCAAAGATCTTTACCACCACCTCAAACTATTTACATGTAAAAAGAAAAGGAGTACTTGTGGCACCTTAGAGACTAACCAATTTATTTGAGCATGAGCTTTCGTGAGCTACAGCTCACTTCATCAGATGCATACCGTGGAAACTGCAGCAGACTTTATATATACACAGAGAATATGAAACAATACCTCCTCCCACCCCACTGTCCTGCTGGTAATAGCTTATCTAAAGTAATCGTCAGGTTAGGCCATTTCCAGCACAAATCCAGGTTTTCTCACCCTCCACCCCCCCACACAAATTCACTCTCCTGCTGGTGATAGCCCATCCAAAGTGACAACTCTTTACACAATGTGCATGATAATGAAGTTAGGCCATTTCCTGCACAAATCCAGGTTCTCTCACTCCCTCACCCCCCTCCAAAAACCACCCCCATACACACACAAACTCACTCTCCTGCTGGTAATAGCTCATCCAAACTGACCACTCTCCAAGTTTAAATCCAAGTTAAACCAGAACATCGGGGGGGGGGGGGGTAGGAAAAAACAAGAGGAAATAGGCTACCTTGCATAATGACTTAGCCACTCCCAGTCTCTATTTAAGCCTAAATTAATAGTATCCAATTTGCAAATGAATTCCAATTCAGCAGTTTCTCGCTGGAGTCTGGATTTGAAGAGACAGGCCAGTCCTTGCCTACAGACAGCCCCGCAACCTGAAGCAAATACTCACCAACAACCACATACCACACAACAGAACCACTAACCCAGGAACTTATCCTTGCAACAAAGCCCGTTGCCAATTGTGCCCACATATCTATTCAGGGGACACCATCACAGGGCCTAATAACATCAGCCACACTATCAGAGGCTCGTTCACCTGCACATCCACCAATGTGATTTATGCCATCATGTGCCAGCAATGCCCCTCTGCCATGTACATTGGTCAAACTGGACAGTCTCTACGTAAAAGAAT
The DNA here is from genome assembly GCF_965152235.1 of Eretmochelys imbricata. Lineage (NCBI taxonomy): Eukaryota > Metazoa > Chordata > Testudines > Cheloniidae > Eretmochelys > Eretmochelys imbricata. The sequence continues at coordinate 131,393,965 of NC_135572.1, forward strand.
AAATGGACACAAATCAGATGTCAAGAATTATAACATTCATAAACCAGTCGGAGAACACTTCAATCTCTCTGGTCACGCAATCACAGACATGAAGGTCGCTATCTTAAAACAAAAAAACTTCAGATCCAGACTCCAGCGAGAAACTGCTGAATTGGAATTCATTTGCAAATTGGATACTATTAATTTAGGCTTAAATAGAGACTGGGAGTGGCTAAGTCATTATGCAAGGTAGCTTATTTCCTCTTGTTTTTTCCTACCCCCCCCCCCCCCCCAGATGTTCTGGTTTAACTTGGATTTAAACTTGGAGAGTGGTCAGTTTGGATGAGCTATTACCAGCAGGAGAGTGAGTTTGTGTGTGTATGGGGGTGGTTTTTGGAGGGGGGTGAGGGAGTGAGCGAACCTGGATTTGTGCAGGAAATGGCCTAACTTCATTATCATGCACATTGTGTAAAGAGTTGTCACTTTGGATGGGCTATCACCAGCAGGAGAGTGAATTTGTGGGGGGGGGGGTGGAGGGTGAGAAAACCTGGATTTGTGCTGGAAATGGCCTAACCTGACGATTACTTTAGATAAGCTATTACCAGCAGGACAGTGGGGTGGGAGGAGGTATTGTTTCATATTCTCTGTGTATATATAAAGTCTGCTGCAGTTTCCACGGTATGCATCTGATGAAGTGAGCTGTAGCTCATGAAAGCTCATGCTCAAATAAATTGGTTAGTCTCTAAGGTGCCACAAGTACTCCTTTTCTTTTTGCGAATACAGACTAACACGGCTGTTACTCTGAAACCTATTTACATGTAGGAGATCGCTTACACATGATCAGACTGATGCTCCATGCTTAACACCGACTTCCTTCATTTCTATCTGTCTGATACACTGTAGGCATCTTTCCCCCAAACAGACTCTCCCTTTGGCTCCATTCTCTTCCAAATATTACTGAAGTCTTCTCTCCATGAGAAACACTCCTGAATCAGCATTACTACTTCTATACTCAACCCAAACCCTTCAAGAGACTTCTCTTAAAGATCAGTCAGTAATGGAACAAAAGTCAAGCAATGCAAAATGAAAAGAGTTTATCTCAATGTGAGTTAAGTGCTAAATGGATTCACTCTTGTGCAGCAAGTAACAAAAATGGGAAATACAATTTGAAATAGAAAACATCCAGAAAGCATTGCCTAGCAGTAAGGGCAGCTGCAGAGCTGAGTACCTAGGGTAACAGAAGGATCTGTCATTCACAGGTTTTAATCAGTGATCAGACATTTTGAAGAAAAACTAACAGCTGCTATAAAGAATGGCACAATGAAGGATGCAAGGGAGGCAGTCAAGTATGGAACAGGCACAATGTCCTCATTTATAAATGAAGATCATAAAAAAATAACTATATTAAATAAACAATTATTTCAGTTCTTAGGGGAAAGTATGGAGGGAGGGCTTAGACAGCAGTTGAAAATCATTGAAACAAACAAAGGAAGCTGAACTCAATCATACATCCAACTTCACAGGAACCTTACCCCAAGAATATAGTAAGTTTAAACAACAGATGGGGGATAAGTAGAGTATTAAGGAAGATGAATTTTTACTGGTGCCCATGGAGAAACTTTCAAGAGCTGCAATTAGACCTCTCTCAATGGAAGGCCCTAGAAAGACTTCCTACCAGATCACCTTTTCACAGAGATCTCCTGCCCTAGCAAAAACTGGGGCAGACAAGGGAAGAAGGAAATCAGAGAAATAAATTATATTTAGAAGTTGAACCAAGCTTTCACAAGAGCAGGGTTCACTTAGATGTAACTTTTTGCAAGTCTTAGTACCAAGGTACTATGGTAAGGAGTACTCTGTAAATAGGACCCTATCAAATTCACAGTTAACTTTGGTCAATTTCATGGACACAGGATTTTCAAAATAATAAATTTCATGATTTCAGTTATTTAAATCTGAAATTTCAAGGGGTTGTAATTGTAGGGGTCCTGACCCAAAAGGGAGTTGTGGGTGGAGGGGTTGGAATCCTATTGTAGGGGGATCACGGTATTGCCACCCTTATTTCCGCACCCTTATTCCCTTATTTTCCATCCTTATACTGCTGCTGGAGGCGCTACCTTCAGAGCTGGGTGGCCGGAGAGCGGTGGCTGCTGGCCAGGAGCCCAGCTCTGAAAGCAGCACTGCCGCAAGCAGTAGCACAGAAGTACGGATGGCATGGTATGGTATTGCCACCTTTACTTCTGTTCTGTTGCCTTCTGAGCTGGGCCCTTGGCCAGGAGCCAGCATTCTCTGGCCATCCAGCTCTGAAGGCAGCAGCACAGAAGTCAGAGGGGCATGGTATGGTATCGCCACCCTTACTTCTGCACTGCTGCTGGTGGGGTCCTGTCTTCACAGGTGAGCCTGGCTAGCAGATGCCGTTGTCTGGCCACCCAGCTCTGAAGGCAGTGCAGAAGTCAGGTGGCAATACCGCAGCAACCCCCCACCCTACCCACCCTCTTTTGAGTCAGGACCCCCGGTTTGAGAAACGCTGGTCTCCCCCAGGAAATCTGTATAGTATAGTACACAAAAGACCAGATTTCATGGGGGAGACCGGATTTCATGGTCCGTGACGTGTTTTTCATGGCTGTGAATTTGGTAGGGCCCAATATATAAATATCAGACACTGAAAGAATACTAGAAGCTGTAGAATAGAAGGGAAATGTGTGCAGACTGAGTTAATCTTGATATCCACAAGTATGCTGCCCTCACTAAATCAGAGTTAGAAAGGAATAAAAGAGAAGCCCAGAGAGGGTCAGCAGTATTACTGCTAACCGTTGTTCAACTATTGAAAGGGAGTCACATGAAATGAAGATTCCATATTCCAGACTAACGACTCCATAATGAGGAAATTAGATTAAGATCTGTTTCATAAACAAAACAGGATCCTATGTTACCTTCCCAGGTGCCAGGACAAATGCTGGCAATAGCAGGATACAGAATCCTAAAGAATGTTGAATAATTCCTAGAGATTTTAGTCCAAATTAAAAACAAAAAAATAAGCTCAAGAGTCTCTTTGGAGATGTGGTAAAAGAAATGAAGACAACAATGATGTAGAAGATGTTAATCTTCTCCTTTCTACTCTATTGGAGATCAATTGATGGATGCATCACAGGCATAGATAGAAGCAGCACAAAATGTTTAGAGACAACTGATCTTGCTGGAGAAAAAAAAAAGAATTGATGAAGTGGTAGATGTCTTTGGGTTTTAATAAAATATGTCACACAGTGTTCACAAAATTTCACTAAACAAGAATCCAAATCTGTTTAAAGATGAACATGGACATATGCACTCAAGATTGATTGAAAGACTTTAAACAACGAGTTACAATATATGGGAAAGTATCAAGTTTGGAGAGAGAGTAAGTTGCCTAGTGCCTATTTAATGTCTTCAATAATGAACTAAGGGAGAGCATAAACAGCATTTTAATAAATTCACTAAACTGGGAGGAGCTGCAAACACTGGTGGGGCAGAGTAATAATACATAAAGGGACTTAAGTAGCAAACAGCAAATCAGATAGAAATTTGCAATGAGAAAGGGCAGCAAAGGAGACCAGGACAACTTTGGGCTGTATATCAATATATGTGATATTGACAAACTGGAGGAAATTCAAGGAAGATCAACAAAGACAGGGAAAGAGAAACACTTACACGGAAAGAGTAAATAAATTAAATATGTATAGCTTGGCTGAGGAAGAAGTAAATGTGGTAATCTGAGCATGGGAGAAGAAGCACTGACAGAAGACAACAACCAAGGAAGGAATGGATTTATTTATTACAATAGAAGAGGGCATAGCTCCAAGTACAATTAGCTTCTGGTTAAATTTTGCAAGGAAAACGGTTTGGACTACTCAGAAGTATTATTCAGGCCTAATTTGATGGTGTCAAGTTTGCAAACTAATTCCAGTTCTGCAGTTTCTCATTGAAGTCTGTTTCTGAAGTTTTTTTGTTGGGCCTGGTCACTACAAAAAGTAATTTTCCCTCTGTCGATACTCACACCTTCTTGTCAACTGTTGGGAATCAGCCACATCCACCCAGATTGAATTGGCCTCGTTAGCACTGACCCCCCACACTTGGTAAGGCAACTCCCATCTTTTCATGTGCTATTTATTTATACCTGCCTACTGTATTTTTCACTCCATGCATCTGATGAAGTGGGTTATAGCCCACAAAAGCTTATGCCCAAATAAATGTGCTAGTCTCTCAGGTGCCACAAAGACTCCTCGCTGTTTTTGCTGATACAGAATAACACAGCTACCCCTCTGAAATTGTATTTTGTTTTCTATAAGGATTTAACTGTAAGGGAAACCTAAATAACTTAACTGAGGTTAAAAAAATCAATTGCTAACAAGCAAGCATCTCTGCTGAGACTGGAAAAGCACCCATGTGAATTAGAAACAAAAGTTCCATTATTCCGGAATAAAAGTTTCCACACAGAGAGTTATATTCGTAAAACTATAGCAGTATAATTATACTGGTAAATTTCCTCCTGTAGACAAGTCCTTAGGTACCTTCAAAACCCCAGCCTGACAGTCTGATTACAGAGCCTTTACCCAAAATGGGACTACCTGCATGAGTAACTGCTACACAATATAGGGATGGCAGAACTGGGCCCTAGGGATAAAATCCTGGGCCTGCTAAAGTCAGTGACAGAACTTCCATTGACTTCATGGGGCCAGGATTTCACCCAAGTGCTTTATCACAAGCCACTCTGCTGTAAATGACTAGCGTACGAGGGTGTCTCACTGTGATTGTTTCAGTAATTGTAAGCATTTGTAATTGCCTATCCGTTGCCAGTACACACAACAATAAATTCAAATGTTGCTAATCAGTGTATTGCATCATTTTTTATTAAAAGTAAATAGAAAATTAGAGTATGAGGGGGCGCATTATAATGCAAAATTCCACATTTTTTTCTCTCTTAATGAGATTCTAATCTACCCATGACCTTTTTGCTTACTGCATCTTCTGATTATTTACATCCAAAGCAAAATAATTTGAAAATTATATATATACACACACCATGTGTAGTTGTAAACACAGACCAACATTTTCAAACCTCTTTGCCTACAGCGGGGTTCCTGAAATCCATACTTAGACATGAATAAATGAGGCCTGATTTTTTAAAGTGTTGAGCACCCACATATGAAATCAACAGGAGCTGTAGGTGTTCAGCAACATTGAACAATGAAAAGTTTTAGAAGATTGCTAGATTGTAGCCTCAGAAGATTAATTCATGAGTCCAAGCCATAATAGAGAACAATTTACAGAAGACTGATTTTTATTTGAACTGGTGCTATATGCTATACTATAGGAGAAACAGGAAAGTCTTTTAATGTCTCATTAACACTATAAAACAGAAGTGGCACACATAAGCGAGTTCCACTACAGAACTCCCATCAAAGTCCTTTTTTACAACAACCTCTCGGGCTATTTGTGCATGAAGCAACAGATACAGAAAAGGTAAACATTAACTCTTTATCTTGTATTAGTTTTGATAAAGCTGGCAAGAAAGCATATATGAAAAATTCACATAAATCGAATAATAATGCCAATTGCATGAATCATTTAATTCCTTCTGTGCTCCAGAAACAACAATAATTCCTTCCTTCCAGCTGTTCTTCCACAGATCTGCAAGTTTACACTGACTCAGCTTGTACAGACAAATCATCTATCACACATTCTCCTTTCTTAAAAAGGGACACAGTCAGGTACAGAAGTTTAGGACAAAAGTGCATGCTTCATTATTTTTAAAAGGGAAAATCCCCCCCTCCATTCATCCCCTCAAAAATCTACTATTGTATATCAGTATTTTCCTTATGCTTTACTTTACATTAAAATAGATTTTGTTCAGATTTAAGTATAATGCTAAGAAACGTCTTGCCTGGATTGGTTGGTTAAATTGCTTTCTGAGTGAAGGAACGGTGTCATACCCTCACAGTTTTTACGAAACATAATCTTCCATTTAAAGTCTTTTAGCCCTCTAAGTCATGGTGATAGCACTACATAAATCTAAATAGCTACAAATGGCTTGTCTACATAGTTCACTGGTCTGCAACAAGAAGTGTAAATTATAGAATGCAATAGCATGTTGCACACTAACTGGCCCATGTGGACCCTCCTAGATGCACTAAGAGTTCCCTAATGCATGTTGCCATAGTCCTGTTTCAAACAGTATTACACTAAGATGCACTAGGGAACTTTAGGTGCACACCAGCAGGGTCTGTATGGGCCAGTTAGTCAGAGCATACTAGAATTTACACCCCTCTGGTGCACACTAATGTACCATATGGACAAACCCAAAGACTTCCAAATGTAAGTAACTGCAGTAATTAGGCTCATTGCATATTGATACATTAACGAGCAAATTACAGGAGCACAGATTTTATAAAATATGTAAATACATAGATGTAGTTTATAATATATTAGGCCCCAATCCTACAAACACATACTTAAAGTTAAATCCATAAGAAATTCTTTGCAGGGTTGAGTGCTTACGCTGTGGATCTGGAAAAATACCAAACCTTATTAAAAATGCATACAATAAAGTTTCACATTTGGCTCTAGTGTAGTTTTCTCTGTGTGTACATGTATGCAAACATGCACACACGCATTTCACATTTATAGTAAACGTACCAATAATGGGTCAGATCCTCCCGCAGCGTGTGTGGGTCCACTTGCAGGACATGGCCTTAAAGCATTACGGAACAATATAGCACTTTTAGAAGAAATAATGCAGAGGATTCAGGAAAAAGTGGTGCTGCTTTTGGATAGGGGATTGTGGACAGGATGGGAGGAGAAGCCTGTTTGAGGGGCACCAGGACTGAGGCTGCACAGGGGAAAGTTTGATAAGCATTGAGCTAGTACATGGGAATTTGCTATAACCAGAAGTGAAACTCACTAGATTATTCTCAAGTAAACAAACAATTACGATTTTTAACTTGACAAAATCTCTAGGTAGAAACATATAACAGCTGGTACACAACAGCAAGGACAGGACTAATTTCCACTTCAAACTGAATCAGCAACATGCTGCTAATGAGGGGATCCCTGCTCAACCCCCTTGCCCAGCTCAGTGATTTCATCAGGACTTTGCAGAGGATCTGCTTGTGCACAAGACATTGCAGGATCAAGACCTAACACACTTATTTGAATGCTCTTCCCTAGATAATTTATTTAAAACATTGCTGTTATTATTGTGAATTATTTGTCATTGTTTAAAAATTATTCCTCAGCTCTTGAGCTGGGCTGATAAATAAATCCATGTAAAATGTATTTGACAAATTCCACAATATTCTTGAATAAATTATTTTAGTTGCTTGTGGTTTATCTTCAAATATTAGCTCGTTTTACCCATTATTACACTACACAGGCTGCAGAATTCATATCATATTTATTTAAGAAGATCTAATAAGAACAGGATAAGAGTAAAAAGGGCAAAATTAAATCTTCTTCTGTCTAGAGGTGCATAGCTTATTCACTGTGATGGACTTGGAGCTGCCTATATTAATTTATGAATACTAGAAGTTGTAGGTGTTTGACAGATTGCTGTGAGGAGGGTTACTATCTTTTGACCTAGTTATTGTAGGGCTTACTGTATGCACATACTGAGTTAATTCAATAATGATCTCAATACATGCAAACAGCTGGACAATAACCCAGGATTATTGACTTTAATTTTGCTATCCCTGACTTCTGCTGAACTGAACAAGTTAACCAGTCTGAGAAAACCAAACCAAGGAGGAGAACACCACAACTTGCACCTGAATTTTAAGTAATGCACAGAGAAAGAAAGTGAAGGTGAACCCAGACTCTAGAGGCTGGGGTAAGAGGCCTACATCGGATGTTATGTAAGCTAGATAAGCATATAGAGCTTCTGCTGGTTTTTAAATCCTTTTTTCTCATGCTATACTTAACAATAGGAGCAAAGCAAAGAATACTTTGGTTTAAGAAGGCTGTTATGGGCCAGTGTATTCATCAAGGGAAGCCCCCAAGGGAAGAACCACAGGTGACAAACTCAGTCAGATCTACTGGGTAAATGCAGTTGAGGCAGGAGGTGGCTTAGCCCCGCATTCTGTTTAAGAGTGGGGGAATCACAGGATTCCATCCCAAACACAGGTAAGGGCATGAGGCCCAATACTTGAGGGGGTGCTCATGAAGAAATGGGGTACCAGGCCTAGACCAGTACCCAGTGGAGGGTCCCAGGTTGCATGTAAGGCTGGCAGATGCCCCAGGGGACAAAGGGAATCAGGAACAAGGCCAATGGGAGTGTATGCAGTCACCAGTACAGCAGCCAGACTCCATCCAGACTGTGTTAATCAATTCTGCAGAAACCAGAGAGGAGGATGATCAGCTGAACTTTGAGAGAGAAACACTGCAGTTGGAGGCCGTGTGACTTGCTGATTGGAAACAGGAGAAGTAACACTGGCATGAGGAGACAACGCAAGACCAACCAGACGGAACAAGAGTGTCGGTGACTCTATGGCTTGGAACTGTAAAGGACATGCTACAGATTTGATAAGGAAGTCAGACACCATACCATATTCTCAGGGCCACATGATTCAATTCAAAACTCATCTCAAAAGCATTGAAAAATATACTCATGTCATCCCCATCCCTATAGCGAGGTAACAATTTAGAACAGTGGTGGGCAATATGTGGCCCACGTGCCGCCCACAGCCCGTCAGGGTAATCTGCTGGTGGGCCAAGAGACAGTGTTTACATTGACTGTCTGCAGCACAGCTGCCCGCAGCTCCCAGGGGCCGCAGTTCACCATTCCCGGCCAATGGGAGCTGTGGGAAGCGGTGTGAGCCCAGTTCTCTTCTCACTAATGCCAGTGTAAACCAGGAGAAAATTTTATGAAGTTACACTGGCATTAAGCCAGCATGAGAGGGACTCAAGCCCCATAACTGCAGATGCAATCCTTTTAAACAGGGCTCTCCTGGGTGCAGCCATAATCCTTTCAATATGTACATAACAAAACAAAATAATATTCTTGGTTAAAGACTGCTGCATTCCTAGAAACTCTTCTCACCCAACCGCATTCAAAACACCTGTTTTGGGTAATGCTGGGCAAGTCACTTAAACGGTTCTAATGATGTCTCCTGAAAGGATTTTCTAACTGTTCTTTGGTCATTAGATGCAGCCAGATGTTGGTTAGGGCTTGTCTACACTGGCACTTTACAGCGCTGCAACTTTCTCGCTCAGGGGTGTGAAAAAAACATCCCCGTGAGCGCTGCAAGTGCTGGTAGCTATTCCCCTCAAGGAAGTGTTTTTTTTAGAGCACAGGGACGGGAGAGTTCTCAACCAGAGCTATGCCGCGACTACACAAACCACAATAAAGTGCTGCCGCAGTGCTTTAACATTGCCAGTAAAGATGTGTCCTTACTTTCCAGGTCATTCTTTTCGTCTGCACATTAAAAGGCCAATTAACATTATTCTATTAATTTACAAAATAACTATTCCATTTTAGCTACTGAGGATAAATACTCCATCATGCCAGATGGTAAGAAGACTAATACGGGAAAAAAAAAAAATCGACACACAGTCTCCTCTCCTCTAACATAAACTAAGCACTCAATTGTGATAAATCCCAGTTGAATCTTTATGGTTTGGAGCCACTGGATGATAATGAACACTTGACATTGAAAAAGCTATTATCTAGTATTATAAAACTATCACGCTTGTCATTGACTTGAAAGTCAACATATGTAAGTTCAGAAGATTTATCATATATACATATATAATATAGATATCCTTCAGGACATGTTATGCTAGCTGTTGTATATTTTATGCTAATTCAGTAGACTTTTTTCTTGCTTCCATATCTTCAATGTCAGTCTCATGTGCAGAAATGTCAGGATCAAACAAAAGAGACACCATGCCCTAAAAACAATAAATGGATCAATTATGTGTAGGGGTCTGAAAGCCCTTCTGTTCTTTGTATTTTATTTTAGCCAGATAACCCATACAGTAAGTGACGAACAAACATGTATGTAGTTAGAGATTTAATTCCATTAGATTTTAGCAATGGTAAAAAGTAGGTCTCTATAGGCAAAGACTGAAGGGTCCTAAAAATAACCTAGTATATAAGAGCTGAGCATTTATTATTAAGAATCAAATATTCTCCTTTGCTTTAGGAAAGCATGTGGTGATTCTGCACTATAAAAATACTGTTTAAAAAAAAAAAAAAACCTCTTCAGCAGTACATCAAAAATTAAAATTTATTTATTCCTACTCCCTGGGGATTGTACTACACAGTGAAGTCTGCACCACTTTTAAACTACTTTACTAAATCTTGCTGCATATGTAAAATAAAAAAAGAGGCTTTAAACAAATGTTACTACTGTATATTAGAGCAGTGACTGATCATTTCACTACAATTAATGAACTGTGAGAGTTTCCAATAAAAATGCTATTTATTTTATTCATTTAATTAGCGAGATTCTGAGGTAATGTGCACATGATAAATTGTCTTTAAAAAAAGGGGAAAGGAGGGCATAAGCTAAAATTTCATCCAGTAGCCCAAGGGCAAAGAGAAGACAATCCAAAAGGAAAGAACTGCAGAAGAAGAGAACCAAAACTATTAAAAATGCATTGTGCTGAAGGGGGAAAAAAACTGTTTTGCACAGTGATTTGACTAGAGCAACAGAAGGACTCAGACAAATGGGGATGGATTTCCATAGATGGTTAAAGGGAATGGAGAAGTTGCTGCCCATAGCCCAGTACAGATGACATCTCAAGATGGAAATAAAGGACAACTTATCAAACTCAGCTATGTTAAATGAACTTGCGGGAGACACAGGCACTAACTTGATACATTTCACAACTGTTGCTGCTCCTTGATCAGTTGCAAAGCAAGTTCAATTTTCAATATTGCAGAAATTACAACTCAACTGTTAAAATTTCCTCACTACATCTGGGAGACCTTAGACCAAGACTTTCAAAATTAGCTGCTTAAAATTCTGCTAATAGTTTAAGCATAAAAATAGGTGCCTAGAATTTTCAAAAATGAGGAGCACTCAGTAGTTCCAATTAAATTTAACGGGAGAGGTTGAGTGCTCAACAATTTTGAAAAATCAAGCCACTTCTTTAGGTGCCTAACAAAGGATACAAAGGTCTAATTCAGTGGTTCCCAAACTTGTTCTGCCGCTTGTGCAGGGAAAGCCCCTGGCGGGCCAGGCCAGTTTGTTTACCTGCCGTGTCCACAGTTTCGGCCGATCGTGGCTCCCAGTGGCCATGGTTCGCTGCTCCAGGCTAATGGGAGCTGGTGGAAGTGACGCGGACCGAGGGATCCCATATAATTAATTTCCCAGTATATGTACAGCTCACATTCTAGGAAAATCTTAACGCTGCTTCACTGTACGAACCCCATCGGTCTGGGGGATTAAACAAGACGCAGAAGACTAATTAATTTCATTTTGTGGTGCCTAATGGAGACAGAATCTCAAGTATTATAGGAGTATTATTTTTAACTAGACAGTATGGCCTTTCACAAAAATGTCTTTGGACACTGTCTGTAACTTAAAGCACCAATCTTGAAAACACTTATACAAGAGAAGTACAGTTAAAAAAAAATGAGACTCCCCATGAGTATAAAGTTATTCATGTATATAAGTATTTGCAAGCACAGGACCTACATACTCTACTCCTGGAGGAATTCTGCACCACTGCGTATGTGCAGAATTTATGTCCCCTGCAGAAAAAATACTGTCTACAAGGAAGCAAAGGGAAGCCACAAGAGCAGTCAGGAGACCGCCCCTCCAGTATATTTCTGGGGCTGAGGGCAGCTAGCAGAGAGGCAAATCACTGTGGGGAGGCGAGACTGGGGAAGACCCGGCTGGTGGCTCCTACCCTGTGCCGGGCTCAGCTGCTAGTCCCGGCTGGGCTGGGGAGGATGGGACTTCCTCTTCCTCTGCACGGCAGCCAGGGCCAGGTCAGACCCACCCCCAGATTTCTCCCCCAGCTGCAGGAAGCTCTGCAAACTCTCCCCCCAGCTTCCTGCACACAAGGAAAGCAGTGGACGTGTTGTTCCTTGACTTTAGCAAAGCTTTTGACTCTGTCTCCCACAGTATTCTTGCCAGCAAGTTAAAGAAGTATGGGCTGGATGAATGGACTATAAGATGGATAGAAAGCTGGCTAGATTGTCGGGCTCAATGGGTAGTGATCAATGGCTCCATGTCTAGATGGCAGCCGGTATCAAGTGGAGTGCCCCAAGGGTCAGTCCTGGGGCTGGTTTTGTTCAATATCTTCATAAATGATCTGGAGGATGGTATGGATTGCACCCTCAGCACGTTTGCAGATGACACTAAACTGGGAGGAGAGGTAGATACGCTGGAGGGTAGGGATAGGATACAGAGGGCCCTAGACAAATTGGAGGATTGGGCCAAAAGAAATCTGATGAGGTTCAACAAGGACAAGTGCAGAGTCCTGCACTTAGGATGGAAGAATCCAATGCACCGCTACAGACTAGGGACTGAATGGCTAGGCAGTAGTTCTGCGGAAAAGGACCTAGGGGTTACAGTGGACGAGAAGCTGGATATGAGTCAACAGTGTGCCCTTGTTGCCAAGAAGGCCAATGGCATTTTGGGACGTATAAGTAGGGGCATTGCCAGCAGATCGAGGGACTTGATCGTTCCCCTCTATTCGACACTGGTGAGGCCTCCTCTGGAATACTGTGTCCAGTTTTGGGCCCCACACTACAAGAAGGATGTGGAAAAACTGGAAAGACTCCAGCGGAGAGCAACAAAAATGATTAGGGGACTGGAACACATAACTTACAAGGAGAGGCTGAGGGAACTGGGATTATTTAGTCTGCAAAAGAGAAGAATGAGGGAGGGACTTGATAAGTTCTTTCAACTACCTGAAAGGGGGTTCCAAAGAGGATGGATCTAGACTGTTCTCAGTGGTAGCAGATGACAGAACAAGGAGTAATGGTCTCAAGTTGCAGTGGGGAAGATTTAGGTTGGATATTAGGAAAAACTTTTTACACTAGGAGGGTGGTGAAACACTGGAATGCGTTACCTAGGGAGGTGGTGGAATCTCCTTCCTTAGAAGTTTTTAAGGTTAGGCTTGACAAAGCTCTGGCTGGGATGATTTAATTGGGGATCGGTCCTGCTTTGAGCAGGGGGTTGGACTAGATGACCTCCTGAGGTCCCTTCCAACCCTGATATTCTATGATTCTATGATCACTCCTCAGCTGCAGGAGTAGCGATTCCTGTACAGGATCCTCCCCCATCTGCCCAACCCTTGTGCATCCAGGTCCCCTCATATCCAGACCCTCCCACCAAGCCTCACCCCTCCTTCCTTGCACTCAGAAGCCCCGCAATGAGCCCCAATCCCCTGCACCTGGATCACCCTGATGAGCCAGTCACACCCGGATCCCCACCCAGCTGCATCTGGACCCCCCCCCCCACACTGAGCCCAAACCCATGTCCAATTGCCAAGCTCTATCCTCCCCAGACCCAGACCCTCCTCCCCCCCAGCTGAGCCCCAATCACCTTCACCCCCCTGCAGAGTCCCATTACCCTTGCACCCAGAACCCCCCCACAAGCCTCTGTGCATCCAGATCCCACACTAAGCCACCTGCACCCAGATTGACCCACCCAGAGCCCTCTCAACCCACACCTGGATCCCCCCTACTAAGCTCCTCCACACTTGTATCCTGTCTTGCTGAGCCTGCCTGCCCACACCTGGTGCAACTGGCACAGAGGGGCAGGGACTGGGGTGTTTCTGGGGCAGGCCTGGTCCTTGTGGTGTGTCAGGGTGGGTTCAACCTGACCACTGAGTCTGTGTCTCAGGGGGAGTTCCACAGTGATCTTCCACCTCTGTGCAGCCAATGCCATGCTGGAGCCTCCACATTTATTTGACAAATAAAATGTGCAGAGTTTTAAAATATTGTGTGCAGAATTCCCTCGGGAGTAAATTTTTACTCATGTTGGTAAATTAGACTATTTTACTTAGAGGAGCATCTGGGCTGCTAGACGTTTGTAAAACTTCTATTTAAATTAAAAATACTAACAACTACAAAGAAAAAATCCTAAAGACCAATAGAAATATTTTCTTAAAAAAAAAAATCTATGAGAACAGTGGGTTTTAGACAAATTAATTTCCCTCTGCAGTGCAGCACTTAGAAGTTGAAAGTGAAATTGAATATAAACAAGTGATACTGACTTCACTGATTGGCATTGTCCCTGATGAGAGAATTGCAAAAACTGAAGAAAATGCCTAAATAGTAACAGGTTAATAAGCCTTTAAATATTCTTTCTTATATAATGTATAAGAAATTGTATAATGTATGGTACACAGGTAAATAAACTTGTTTGCACAATATTTTTAAATTGATGTCCCTTTAAATTAAATGGAGACAATAAACATGGAAGGGTAAAAATAGATATTTTCCAGAAGGGAAACAGAACAAATAATTTATATGGTGGGCTAAACCGAAAGGACCACTCTTTTCCTCCTTCTCTTCAGGGAAAAGCATACATGCTCAAACCATGCTTTCCCGGAATTCTTCCAGGTGAAAAGTTTGGTTTCCTACACTATGACACGGCAAATACTTATCAGAACCAAAATCCAAACACACAGATTACAGTAATCTACAGTAGTGGTGCAAAATAAGGCTCTCATCCCGCAGGTACTTGTGTATGTGCTGACATACATACACACTACTGTAGAGCTGTAGTTGTTCAAGGTAGCACTGTGGAACAGTATGTTTTATTTACTTATTACAAGAAGCAACAAACCCAGGTGAAACAAACCTACACACCAACTTTTCTACTAAGAATGTGTTTCTCCAAACATCTGCCCCAGTCCTGCCTACTGCCCTGGAGTTGTAACTCGTGCCACTGCTTCCACCTCAGACCAGATGCTTGGCTTGCAGGCCGGTAGCTTGTGCGCCAAGGAGGCCGGAGGACTCTCTCAGGCTGGGGCCGGCAAACCCTTTTCATCCCCACAGCAGCAGGCTCGTCTTCCACAGCTACCCCAGCACACCCCGTTTCCGTGAGGAGGGCACAGAGCTGCAGCAGCCCAGGGACCCAGCCCGAGCTTGCCGCCGCAGAGGGAGGGCTAGCAGCGGAGGGCGCCACGGGGAAGGCGCCACTCAACCACCACCCCCGGGACAGGGACGCAGGCGGCTGCGCCCGTCCCCTCTCCCGGCGCGGCAGCAGGAAGGGGCCGAACCGCCCTGCCCCGCACGGCCGCAGCCTGGCGTGAGAGCACCCCGGGCCGGGGCCGGCCGGGAGCAGCGGAGCCGCGGGCTACGCACCCAGCAGGAGGCCGTCCATGTCAAAGATCAGGTGGGTGGCGGGCCGCGGCGGAGCGGGGCGGCAGGAGGCGGCGGCGGCGGCCATGGCGGGAGCAGAAGCGGAGGAGGAGCCGGGCGGCGCAAGCGCTGTCAGCCCCGGCGGAGGGGAAGCGGGAGCCGGCTGCGGCAGCACCGCTGTTTGGTCGTGGGGGAGGCAGGGGGCCGGGGCCGGAGCTGGGCTCCCCCTCAGCCCTCCCGGCCCCGAGGTGCTGTGCGCTGCTGCCCGGCTTCCCCCCAGGCGCCCCAAGGGAGAAGGGAGGGGGTGCTGCACTTTTCTGTCTCATCGAGGGAGAGAAACGTAACCACGTCCCGGGAGTATCTGGGCCACAGCCGCAAGGGCACGTCTACACTTACCGGGCTACAGCGGTTCCGGCGCAGCTGAGCCACTGCAGCTCTGTGGCGAAGAGGCTCTGGGGAGACAGCTCTCCCGTCCGTCCGCATAAAAACCCGCCAGCGCGAGCTGCCTAAGCCAGGTAGGCAAGAGAAGCTCTTCCACCGACATGGCGCAGTGCACGCGAGCGCTTATGTCAGTGTAACTTATGTCGCTCAGGATGGGGGAATAGTCACTCCCCTGAGTGACGTAAATTTTATCGAAGTTGGTGGTAGTGCAGGCACAGTCTTATGCGGTGTCGACGCTGCACTTTTGTCAGTAAAACTTTTGTCGGTCAGGGGTGTGAAAAAACCATCCCCTTTGGGCCAAAAGTTTACCGACAGAAAGTGCCAGTGTGGACAGCGCTTTGTCGGCAGGAGACGCTCTCGCACTGACAAAGCTACCGCTCCTCATTCGGGGTGGTTTTATTTTGTCGGAAGGAGAGCTTTCCCCTATTGACAAAGAGTGGCTACGTTGCCTACCTTAGCAGCACATGTGTGCCACCGTAAGCAGTGGCGGATTAGCCACTGGGCCACGGAGGTGGGGTGGCAAGGTGAAGGAAGCTGGGGGCGGCAAGTTGTATGGGCCCGGGGTGGTCCGTGCTCCACCAATATGAGAGCACAGAGGCCCAGCTCCACCAGAGTTCGGGGACAGATCTCTCTTGCGGCCCCACCTACCGCCCCCACGTGCTTTCCCCGGAGCATCCCTCCTGGCCATGCATGCCGACCACAGGCTATTTAGAAGGACACGGGGCCCCTGTCATCACCACCAGTGTTATGCTAATAAAATAATACCAATAGGATCTTATGAGAGGGATAAGGCAAAAGAAACGTCACATTTATTGTAAATACAACCAAACATTACTATATGCAATCCTATATAGATCCATTCACGCACACAGACATTCACACAGGTTCTGCAAAGAGGTTGTTATAATTACCAGCCTAGACGTTGCTCGTGCCAAGTCACTGGCCAGGTGGCCTGGACACGAGTGGAGCCAAGTCGTTGTCAGATGCGCATCCAATGCTCCCAGAGGGTGGTCACAGAACCAGACTCAAAGAACGCAGTCCCGGGGTCCAATCTTTATAGGTCTCTGGTTCAATACAAATCTATGGAAGTTGCTTCATCATGTTGAATTTATAATTGAGATGACCATCAATCAGCTCAATCAGCAGGTGGTACATTCATGATGGCTCCATGACGGCTGGGTGTTATCTTCTTGTTCTTCCTTGATGCGTTTTGGGTGGATTCCGGTTTGCCCTCCGGGGGTCATCCAATTATCTCCACTCTGCATATTCTTCGGCTCATCGATACCAAGGTTGTAATTCTTAGGATTAGGCTGGCACCATTTACTAACCAATTATTTACCTGCTTCAGACATTCAAGTCCATGCACTCATTATTCATTCTTGTACTCAAAAACACAGTCTAATGACTTTTTTGGGTTTAACAAGTTTTATCCCACTGTTTTTCCCTCTTTGGTTACAAAGATTTATATAGGCATGATAAGGGGCCCCCGCGGGGGAGGAAGAGTGTCAGGATGTTGCTTCAAAGAACAGCATTGTTTTCTCAAAGTTCTTATCACTCTCCAGCACAGACTCTTTGTCCCGTACGGGCCATTCTTATCATCTTGCATAGCCTATTAACTCAATCCTTGTACCACTCTGAGATAATTTGCACTTTGGCCTTGCATTTGTTACAGAGTGAAATTCAAAATAATAGTACAGCATGGAACTGATATTCATAATCTTTTACAATACCTATATAACTCTTATATCTATCTTTATTTCTACTACTACTTGATTATAATTTTACCATACTTATATAACTGCGAGGGTGACCCAACACTGGCAGTGCAATGGGGCTAAAGCGGCTTCCTGCCTGCCCACCCGCTACGCTTCTGCAAGCAGCCGGCACATCCGTGCGGCCCCTGAGGGGGAGGAGTGTCTCCGCGCGCTGCCCCCACTCGGAGCGCGGACTCTGCCAACTGCAGCCAATGGGAGCTGTGGGGGCTCTGCCTGCGGGCAGCAGCGCATGGTGACCCCTCCGCCCCGCCCCCGCCTAGGACCTGCTGCCAAAGGAGGGTGTGGGTCGCTTTCGGGAGCCGCCCGAGGTAAACGTTGCACCCCTCACGCTCTCCTGTACCCCAACTCCCTATCCCAGCCAAGACCCCTCACCCAAACTCCTTCACAGATCCAGCACCCGCTCCTACACTCCAATCTCCTGCCCCAGTCCAGACCAAGCACCCAAATTCCCTCCTACTTTGGTCTGGTGTACACTGTAGATAGGGTTGCCAATTTGCTAATCTCACAAAACCGAACACCTTAGCCTCGCCCTCCACCCTACCCCTTTCCTAAAGCCCCACCCCTTCTCCAAGGCCCTACCCCCCACTCACTCCATCCCCCCCCCCCCCCCGGTCACTCGCTCTCTCCCACCCTGACTCACTTTCACCGGAGTGGGGCAGCGGGTTGGGGTGTGGGAAAGGGTGAGGGCTCCAGCTGGGGTTTTGTGCTCCAGCTGGGGGTATGGGCTCCGGGGTGGGGCCACAGATGAGGGGTTAAGAGTGCGGGAGAGGTGAGGTCTTCGGTTGAGGGGTGTGTGCTCTGGGGTGGGGTAGGGGATGAGGGATTTGGGGTGAAGGAGGGGGCTCCGGACTGGAGCCAAGATGTTCGGAATGCAGGAGGGGGCTCAGGACCAAGGCAGGTGGTTGGGGTGCGGGAGGGGATGTGGGATCTGGCGGGGGATGTAGGCTCTGGGATGGGGCTGGGGATGAGGTGTTTCGGGTGCAGGAGGGGGTGCGGGTTCTGGAAGGGAATTTGGGTGTGGGAGGGAGCTCAGGGATGGGATAGGGAGTTGGGGTGCGGGAGGGAGTGTGAAGCTCCATGAGGGAGTTTGGGTATGGGAGGGGGCTAAGGGCTGGGTTGGGGTGCAGGAGGGGATTCGGGGTGTGGGCTCTAGCTGGGCGGCACTTACCTGAGTCAGCTCCCAGAAGTGGCTGGCATGTACAGACGGCTCCTAGGCACAGGGGCCAGGGAGCTCTGCCCACGCCCGCAGGCACTGCCCCCGCAGCTCTCATTGGCCACAGTTCCTGGCTGATGGGAGCTGCAAAGCCGGCGCTCAGGGTTGGGGCAGCACGTGGAGCCCCCTGGCCCCGCTGTCTAGGAGCCAGACATGCCGTCTGCTTCTGGGAGCTGTGCAGAGCCATGGAGCCTGCCTTAGCCCCGCTGTGCCACCGTCTGAACTTTTAGCTACCCGGTCACCACCATGAGAGACGTAGAGTCAAAATCGATGTAGTTTGGTCAACACAGCATTAGTGTAGACACTGAATTGCTTACGTCAACTGTTACTAGCTTTCAGGAGCCATCCCACAATGCCCCACACTGACAGTACAATCAATACAAGTGCTGCTGGTGAGGACGCACACCGCCAACACAAGGAGAAAAGTATAGACGTGCACAGGCTATGTAATTACAGTGGCAGCCAGGGCTGTCCCTAGGGGGGTGGGCGCCCAAATTTGCCGTACCCTAGGGACGGCTCTGGCGGCAGTTGTATGCTAACATAAGTTAGGTCAACTTAATTTTGTAGTGTAAACATGGCCCTTGTCTCAGATACCAAGTATGTCACTTTTCCTAATAATTTTGTCAACTGGGAATCGGATTGTGATCTTTAAAAAACAAACACACACACACAATGCATGGACAAAAGAAAAAATGTGAATCTGTTATGTGGCAAATTCCTTTATAATTGACACAGTGCTTAGAATACCAGCATATCAGTTGCTCCAGAAGCTGCTGTAAGAGTGTAGGCAGTTTATCAGGGGTTTCTAGCAAGGATTTGTTTATCAAGTGTGTCTAACAAATACCAGGGTAGTCAGTGATTAAAAGCGTAGTTGTATATATAATTTAATATATTTTCCCTAATATAATATTCTAATTAATTAAGCTTTGTCACCTACATTAGTTGATAATGTGACATCAGTACTCACTGACTGCAAGAAATTACATCACAATGAGCCATGTAACATGAAACTCAGTGATTTTCATATGCAAAAAAGGTTTCTGTGCAAATTATTTTTTAAAAAAAGAGATTCCTTCTAACATTTTGAAAATATAACCAAACTATCTTTACCAAAAAATTGGTCTGTCTCATGGAGAGCTTTTGAATATGTTAAAAATCGGTGAATCCCAGACAGACCCCATTCTATAAATCAATCAATCAGTCGTATTCTAAGGAAGATTCATCTTCTTACAGCTGGATGCTCTGCATTACAAAATTGTATTGTGTTAAAACATGATTGTGATCAAGTTAGCTGACCGAATGATGACTGCAATTTGTCCTACTCTACATTGGCTGGGTCAACTGTGATCAGTATTATGTCAGCTAATTCTTCACAGTTACATTCCAATACAAGAAAATCCTCCAATATAAATAGACAATCCCCCTTAGCTTTATTCAGTATAATTACATCCACTTAATAGACAAATGAAGGCGGGGGGGGGGGAGTCCAAGAAGACACAATAAGGTCATAGTATGGTATCCTCACAAACAACTAAAATAGCTAATTCCAGTTTTATTGGATGCCATTACATAATTTGACTCATAAATATCACAACAATAGTGTTTTCTTGAAACAGGGGAAGAAAATATAGGAGGGTATGAAGGGAAATGGTATAATTGTCTTTATTATTTTAATGACTTTATTTTTAATTTTAAACTTTTCCATGTGATGTGATGAGTCATGACCCATTTAAATCATTTGTGCAGCTGTGATTTGTGAGAACATGCAGTGGGGTGGAGATACAATGATACGCAGAAGGCTAATAAGGAGCCATGGTCTGCTTGGTGAGAAAGATGGAAATGGGGTATAGGGATACAATCATGCTGTTAGGCCCTCAACCTGCAAAGATTAAGCAAATGCTTAACTTTACGTACGGTCAATAGTCTCAATGACTCTCGGTGCATATAGCTAAGCATGTGCATAAATCTTTACAGCAGTGGTTCTCAATCAGGAGTACGTATACCCCATGGGAGTACACTGAGGTCTTCCGGTGGTACATCCACTCATTTAGATATTTGCCTAATTTTACAACAGGCTATAGAAAAAGCACTAGCAAAGTTAGTACAGACTAAAATGTCATACAGACAATTACTTGTTTTTACTGCTCTATATACTATACACTGAAATGTAAGTACAATATTTATATTCCAATTGATTTATAATTACATGGTAAAATAAGAAAGTAAGCAATTTTTCAGTAATAGTGTACTGTGACACTTTTGTGTTTTTATGTCTGATTTTGTAAGCAAGTAATTTTTAATTGAGGTTAAACTTGGGGGTACACAAGACAGATCAGACTCCTGAAAGGGGTACAGTAATGTGGAAAGATTGAGAGCCACTGCTTTTTTACAGGATCAGGGCCTTACTTGGTATGGTCACATGTGGAAGGTCAATTATATTGTGTTGGTTTCTAATAAATATAAATTAACACCCTGTGGACAATACTGGAAAAGGATGTTTTTAAAAATACCTCACTCCCCAAAAAAACCAACTTTCTTAGGTTTTGCACAGGCAAAGAGAATTTCATCTATAAGTAACATCTGTTGGAAATGTTCAGGTGCAAGTGAGTGCAACTGAATGCCCAGTTAGGGGCGAGATAGCGAGTGCTAGGTATGCAGTTCATGTACAATTATTTTGTGTTGTAATGTTACCTCAGTATCATTTCCTAACTCAGGGCCTGGGCCCTGATTCAGGAAAGAATTTAAGCAAATACATAACTTTAATTCAATGAAACTTAAGAACATGCTTAAGAACTTTTTCTGCGTTGCATTGGACTTAAGTATTGCTTTCAGAACTGTGTACCTGGTCCTGAAGTCATTTAGATCATTCCCTTAAAAACAAAGGAAGATTTACATATTTGTCTTAAATTATCGTATTCTGAAATGCATGGATGAGACCTGAGACATTTCAGAAACATGATCCCAATAATAGCAGTCTTTACAGAGGTGATAGAAATATGCTGTACCGTATATACCACTCTGAAATTAGTTTTGTTTTTCTTGTTGTCCTGCAGGCAGCTGTGGCAAAGAGGATAAACTGATCTAAATCTATTTTGCTTTTAATTTTAAAAGGAATCTAAAGACAAAAATAACCCAGTAACTTAGAAGCCTTCACAATGACTTAAATAAAAGCTTATAAATCCATTATTAGTAATAAATTACCTGGAGTGGTTTATAATTAAATGAAATGAACAAACTGAGATTCAAGACAGTTGCAATACTTGAGTCTTCTAAGCCCTAATAAAAGAAACACATCCCAATTGTAAGGGACTGGGACATAGGCAATGTTGCATAGAAGTCACAGGCTAATGTCCACAAGTCAAGGACAGCCGCAAGGCAGCAGTCAGAGAGCAGGGAGTAGAGTAATCACTAGAGTCAGGATCAATAAGCAAGAGTCAGGCTGGGATCAGACTCCAGACATAGTTGTTAGGCTGGAATCAGAAGGCAAGAGTCAGGGTCGGAGTCAGGCTGGGGTCAGAGACTAGAGAGACTGAAAGCAAAGTGAGATCTGGCATCATAACAGGCCAGAAGCCTCTGTGGTGTCCAGACAATTCCCTGGGGCACCCTCCAGGGTTAAATAGTGAGCATGAGCCAATCAGAGGGCTGCAGGGTGCTATTATTCTGGATCATTTTGGAAGTACTTCCTGCAGTACTTAATCTCCACAGTGCTTCTTGGATACAGCTCTGCATGGCCCCTAGTGGTGAAGTGGGTATGTCAGCTACTTCCCGTTCTGCAGGCCTGGGTTCTAGTCCCATAGATCTTTCACAGCTGCTACTCTGAAACCTATATGAATAGTGAGTGTTGTAGCAAAAATCTTTCACCTTAAGAACATGAAGCAAGTTAATGTCATTGTTTCTGCCTGTGTTCTTACAATTAAAAGAGAATATGAGCCCCTCAAGGCTGACTGGCAAAGGGCCTTTCATACTGTAGCTCACATCAGGCCTGATACACTTTTTGCCCCACCACGCTGTTTAAGTACCTTGATGAATCAGGTTGTAACATGTATCAAAGGCACAGTTAATTCAGTTAGTTTTCCAAATAACATGCAATATTCCAAGCAGAGGAACGTACAGTAAAAGTTTAATTTACTTTCACAAATAGCAACAATATTTGTAAAACAGGAAACTCACCCAGAAAAAACACATACCCAAGAAGCTACCTTTACTTTAATACTAAGTAACTAGAGGGCAAAGTCTTAACCTCAGTGGTCCCACACAATCAAATATGTGTGCCTGACTTTGATAGCCTGGTAGTTCCTGCTGTTACTTGATTCTCAGACATTCCCTCTAGATTTTTCTAAAGTGAACGATATCTCACTGTGATGCTGCAGAATTTAAAGACTCCTAGATTTCCACTTCATCATCCATAGAATCTCACAACCATGCTAAAGGCATAATCCTAATTTCCACTAGCCATGAGTAATGCAGTCATACTAGTCTTATGCCAATAGAACATTCATATCACATCACACCATTGTGTATTCTGTGCCAAATCCTAAAGCACCCCAATGCCTCCTGATCTGTTCTGGCTTGACTGATCTTCAGGTTGTCATGATGGTACAGTAAGGGGTGCAGAGTACAGGAGGTCTTGAGTAGTCCGGAAGTCCTAGATCTACCAAGGTATTTAGGCTCCTAGCTTCCAGTGAAATCAATATATTTGTGTATATGGGCCAAAGTGCTCTGGACATTTCACTGACTGCGGATCCCTGACACTCATTTCTCCCGTGCAGAATCCATAGAGGCCACTACTATCCTGGGGCATCAGAAGCCCCAGCAGAGTCACTTGTGTGTGGTAAAGAAAGAGAAGTATTTAGGAATCAAGGTTCTTACTGTGAACCCTCCAAAAACTTGATAGAAAAGATATTAGGAATTTTAGGTATCGGGAAACATCAGGGGCCCTCTCTCCTTCTCCCTGAGAATGGGGTGTTTGGGGGCCAATCAGATTGCCAGTTGAATGCTCTGTGTATATTGTTAAATATATATGGTACCACCAAAAAGAAAAAAAAAAGAAAAGGAGATGCAACATGACCAAGTTAAAATATAATACTTATAATAAATACATTGTTAATCAACCAGCAAATAAGTACATTATAAACCGTGCATATCATTGGTGTTCAAGCAGAACTCCCTGTTGAAATCAGTGAGGAGTTGTGCCTAAAAATCAATGGTATTATGGTCTTGTGGACTGTATTTTACTTCAGACAGAATTTGGAATTCTAATTAACTTATTTTATCATTTGGTTGAAATATTTTCCTGATCTGTCAATTTATTTTGTCTGAAGTAATACACTATAGCATTTTTCCTGAATTGCTGTTTTGTGTCCTATGCCTAGATCAGAAGTAATTCCAAAATGGTCAGTTCATAGACCTATAGCAGAGAAGACCTGCTCAGCGATAAGTGCACCAGCAATAAATTCCTCCAAAGCTTTAAATCTAAACAAAAAATCATACATATTTAATGTTTTTTTTTCTGCAAAGTAGAATAGCAGTGCACAATAGATAAGTGTTCCTATTTTCTCTTTAACTGGCAAGTAATTGAACCAATAACAATAATGAGATTTTTGTGCTCCTTTCTCATTGACTTGTCCTCTCCTGCAGCTTTTTTTCTCTCCACAGCAATAAAATAAAATAAAATAAACCCCCTCTATGGCTGATATAGGGCCTGAATCTGCACCATTTAAGTCAAAGGGAGCTTTTTCATTGATTTCGGGAGGTGCAGGATCAGGTCTATAATGATTAGAAAACACTAATCACTCAATTAAAATTAGCTAAATATGCAGAAGTATAGAGGTCCCCAAATTTACCTACTTTCACCGTAAGAAAATGGAATGTTCCAAAAGGAGCATAAGTTTGTCTGGAAGATTGACAGTAGCCATTCAGGTATCTGAATAAGTAACTAACTAGACGTGGGACTTTTATCTCACCCCTATAAACATAATTCTAAAATTTGGGGAAACTTTGCAGACTGCAACAGTTTTTCGCATCAGTGACTGATATCAGTGGGACTACTCATGGAGTAAGGTGCTGTTCAACATAAAGAAGAGTATCAGAATCTGGCCCGCTAATATCAAGGTGATAAGCTTTCTGCTTCAAAGTTTGATTCAAATCTCACTTGCAGTATTTAAAATGTGCTGTCACAAGCTACTGTGTGTGTTCTGATGCCACTCATCTAATTAAAAAATTAAACCCATATCTTTATGGGCAACCATTGCCCATATATTTCATAATTGAAATTATAAATTTAAATATTACTCTTAATTTAAAGAGGTCTAGGGATAAATATCTAACCCATGAAGAGCAAGTACTTAATACAAATTGAAAGGGATCCGTGCAGGCTCCAAGTATGAGAAATGAATTCATCATAAATCTGATGATGTAGCTATCTACAAAAGAGGTTACAGAACGATTTGTTATGTAATTATTTCATAAATATTAGACATGTCATTTAGACCAGTTGGTACCACAATCTATAACAGATTAGTGTTGTGTTAACTAAATTTGACAGCCTTACTCCATAATCTACTGTAATAGTTTTAACTGAATTTTTTAGCCTAACAACTGTGCCCTCATCTGAAACAGCAAAACTAGGTTAATGCAATTTCCTAAAAGCTAATAACAAGATTTTCAATATTAATAGTGATATATATTCTAATTAAGTAGAAGGTGCCATCTTAAAATCAGCCACCTCATGCTGGGATCCTGTCTGATCTTGCAAACTGCACAGGATCAAATTGAGTCAGTTCTTGGATGGGAGAAGTCTCAGGAAAACCTAGCTGCAGGAAACATTGGATTTGATTCAGTAGGTGGCACTCTTGTCTCTTGAATCTGTAACAGACCAAACTTCTTGCATCATGTTGGAGGACCTCTGCAGTTAGAGCTGGGATTGATTTGCAGTTATTAAAGATCTCATGTTGCTTTATTGTGTAAGAGTAGATGTGTCAATTCTGGTAACCTAGCCACATTTCAACTAGGCCAAATTAGTATTTTGGTATTTCAACGCAAATATAGATTCAGGTGCATATCTTAAAACATCATTTTGGCATTTAGATATCAAGGTGTTACTCTTTGGGTTTTTCAGGATACACAGATTGCTGAAGTGTTGAGAAATTCCTTTTTTCAGCTTATCCAGTTATGAAGCCTTATACACTCTTCTCACATAGACCCAGTCAACATCATCCACTTTCATCATTTCCATGTTCTACTCATAACTCATTCTATCTAGGATTTGACACAACCACTACAAAAATATCAAATCTGGTAAGACATATCTCTAAGTTCCTCATTAACAATATGAGTGTCACCACAGAAAATCACAGATTCCACTGGCTCCGAGTGTGGTTCAAATAGTAATCTAAGTCTTTGTCCTATTATACAAAGTATTCCTGGAGTTACCGAATACTCCAGAAATTATACTTCCACAGTACCCATTGGTGAATATGTTCCACAGAGTGATGCAGCCAAATAGACCCAGCTTCTGACTGTTTGGCAGTGAGAAAAAAAATATTCTTGGTTTTGGAATCCCTATTGCAGAACTTTTTTCTAGAGATATCAGACTAAGGCCATGACAAGCAGTGAACTGATCAAGGTGCAAAACCCACCTTTTTATTGAAGTTTTTCTACAGTATAGAGTCATCTTTTTGTTTCTTCATTTGTGTGTTTTAAATCATAGCCACGCAAAGTCCAGAGGAACAGAATAAGAAAAAACTGTCTTTTTTTTTGTTGTTTTGGGATTCTATAATTGTATACAGTATGTCCTGAAAATACCCCTTAGATTTCAGCATGATAGAAGGTGTTAAAGGTGCAGAAATATAGAAAGTTAAACTAAAAGAAGTCTCTCTCCATATTTAACTTTTTTAATGGTGTGTACCCTTTGCACCCCTATTCAAGACCAGAAAAGCATTTGTAGATATATTTCGAGATATTGTAAACTCTTTGACTAGACAGATTGGATTAGAGTGCAGGAACATTCAACCTTTTGTATTAAAGGTGAATTTGTCAACCATGGTTGTGCCAAAGGTTTATGTACTGCCCAGTCCAGCAAAGCATTTAAGCACTGCGTTAACTGTAAGCATATGAGTAGTCTTGTTTAAGTCAACAGGACTACTCAACTACTTAAAGGACATGCTCAGGTTCTTGGTTGAACTGGGATCCAAAGTTCAACTTTCCTGACATTCTTCATGGTCACTGGGTTTTCCACGTGCTCCTTTCTGACAGCAGCCCACATCTGCACTGAACATTTAGCGAGTGGGCAACCTTTTAGCTTACCCATTTGATCCAATGCTCCATACCTTTGTGCCCTCTTTCTCTTTCTGAACAGAATTTAGAAGCAAAGCTAGTTTTCCTAATCTCTGAGAATGGTCCATAGGTATTATCCCCATACCAACCTAAACACAGATATTTCTTTAAAAAACAACACTATTACAAATCTGAGAAAAAATCAAAGCAAATAAAAGTGAAGTGCGATAAAATCTTATATATTTTTTCTTCTAAAGTCTGGTCAGAAACACCACTGGTAGTAAGTCAAGTAATAATATGTGTGTGTCCTTCAGGCTTACAGTTTCCCTTACTAGGCTCATCTCCAATAGGAAAATTACCTGTTGCTTACAGCAGATGCTGCAAATAGTTTAAGTGCTAGTGTTGTCAGACAAAACTGTTTTCAGCACCAAAAGAAAACATGATTGAGACCATGTTTCACCATAAGTCAAATGGAACCTTTCACTCTTATTAGCATCCCAGTCCCAGTTCCCTGCCCGCTGTGTCAGTGAAGTCATTCAGTTATAATATTAAGTCACTTTAGTCCTTAGGTGTAAAGATCCATTAAAATTAATTGATTTCTAATCAAACACAGGTTATACAATAAGCATTAAGATCAATACCATTCCATTTTATGTTCCAGTTATTCCAATACTCAATTAGTAGACAGCTTATTTTTCCTCTTCTGTCACTTAGCATGTAGCACTTCAACAGCACCCTCTAAATCTTTTGCATACCATTTTGGTCAAAATAAAGTCTTTGTTGTTGTAATTCCAGATTGAACCATTATGAATTTTCAGACTAGGCTTGCCAACCCTCCCAGTTTCACTGGGAGTCTCCTGGAATCAGGCTTTATCTCCTGGAGGCTACTGCAGCCAAACCAGGAGATTTTAGGTGTTAAAAGTCCAGCGGTTCAGCAGAACTAAAGCAGGCTCCCTGCCTGCCCTGGCCCCGCACCGCTCCCGGAAGAAGCCAGCATGTCCCTGTGGCCCTTGGGGAGGTGGGGGCAGGGGGTCTCTGCGTGCTGTCCCCGCCCCCAGCGCTGACTCTGCAGCTCCCATTGGCCAGGATCTGTGACCAATGGGAGCGGTGCCCATGGGCAGGGGCAGCGTTTGGAGACCTCCCCCCCCAGCCCCACCAACTATGAGCCGCTGCCAGAGGGATGTGCCCATCGCTTTCGCAAGCCTCCTAAGGTAAGCGCCATCTCCCTCACCCCCTCCTGCATCCCAACCCCCTACCCCAGGCTCAGCCTGGAGCCTCCTCCTACACTCGATCCCCTCAGCCCCAACCCAGAGCCCACAGCCCCTTCCACACCTCAACCACCTGCGCCAGCCCAGTGAAAGTGAGTGAGGGTGGGGGAGAGCAAGCGACGGAGAGGGGGGGCTGCATTGAGTGGGGGCAGGGACTTGAGGAAAGGGCAGGGCAGAGGGCGAGGCAAGGTTGTTTGGGTTTCTGTGATTAGACAGTTGGCAACCCTATTTCAGATTAATTTAGCAATCTTGTCATTTCAATTAGGTCAGGTCTATATTGTAATTTTAGTCAGACTATTGTATACCCAGACAATCTCAGATCCCTTTACTACTGTTTGTATCAGAGAACAGTGTGTGCACTTCAGAAAGGTAGGAAAATATCAAATCACCTGTTTTCTCTCCTTATGAAAGCTTCTGCTGCACCCAGTGTACGGCTTGTTATAGCTGTACAAAGCAACATCTCTCAGTGGCTGCCAGAAGGCATTACTTCTAAGAATTTTCACTTATGGTGAGAAGAGGTGGATGAAAAATTTTGAGATATATGTATAAATAAAAAATATGGATGATATTTTTCACAAAATATTTTTTTAAAAATGTGAAGACTTGGTTGATGTTTTTCAACAAGTTGTAAGACAGTGGAAAGTGATATAGTTTTACAAATCTGAAGGGTTCACTCCAGAGCTAGTGAACCAGAAGCTAGTATTTAAAAATTAAAAATAAACACAGTAAAACATGAAGGTTGGCAATTGCAATCTCAGTTGTTCGGTAGGTGTGATGCTACAAGTGTGATGCTACAAGTATGCTATGATGGGTTGGACCCCCTCCCCCCGCCAGCCAGGATGCCACCTGATGTTCTGGGGTTCCACGGAGCCCGCCTGTTCCACCTTGGGTGACCAGATGTCCCGATTTTATAGTGACAATCCCAATATTTGGGGCTTTTTCTTATATAGGCTCCTATTACACCCCACCTGCTGTCCCAATTTTTCACATTTGCTATCTGGTCACCCTAGTTTTACCAGCCTGTGTTTCCTCACCCTGTCCTTGCTGTGCCAGGCCCTCAAGCCTTCTCTAGCACACACACAGGTAATGCCACACCCAGCTGCAGACACAGACTGAAATCAGCTCTGTATGGGGAGATTCAGCTCAGGACCTTACCAAGCACTCACGTGCACACCTTCTTTGGGGTGTAAACCCAAAATTATATTGTCTTGCACTGTATAGAGAGATCTGTACAGCATAAGCTCATAAAAAATTGCCCTCTCCCTCAACGTGGAGAGAGATATGCACAGCTTTTTGCCCTCCTTCCTCAGATATGAATTGCACAAACTGGGTTTTGAAATAAACAAGAAATAAGTTTATTAACTACAAAAGGTAAATTTTAAGTGAATATAAGGGATTGCAAACAGAATAAAGCAGATTACTGAGCAAATAAAACAAAACTTTCAACCTAAGTTTAATTCACTAAAGAAAGAGGTTACAAAATATAATTTCTCACCCTAAATACTGTTTTTGGCAGCTCGCAGAGTTTCTGCAGCTTAGTGTTCCAGTCATTTCTCTTTACAGACTAGACCCCGTCTCAGCCTGCATTCAGCCCTTGCCTTCCCCAGCTTAGTTCCTTTGTCTCTTCAGATGCTTTCAGCAATCTTCCTTCTTGGGCGGGGCGGCAATGAAGAAGAGCCCTGATTGACTCACTTCCCAGCCTTAAGTAGGATTTACATAAGGTGGGAATCCTTTGTTACCAGTAGAAAAATACCAGCAGTGTCCAAGACGGTACTCTGTACCTGGTGACATCATAAGATGACCCTGCAGTGTCAAAGCAATATCCCAGGAAGCTCCACAGGAACGTGGGAGGTTACTATTGTGATGGGTTGGATCACAAAAACCTCCTTGGGGCTGCCAACTGATGTGCCAAGACTACTTCTGCCCCTGCTTTCCCTGCCAGGTTTGGACTTCAGCACCTTATCTTAAATATAAAAAAGAAGCTTACAAGAAGTGGAAGATTGGACAAATGACCAGGGAAGAGTATAAAAATGTTGCTCGGGCATGTAGGAATGAAATCAGGAGGGCCAAATCGCACCTGGAGCTGCAGCTAGCAGGAGGTGTTAAGAGTAACAAGAAGGGTTTCTTCAGGTATGTTGGCAACAAGAAGAAAGCCAAGGAAAGTGTGAGCCCCTTACTGAATGAGGGAGGCAACCTAGTGACAGAGGATGTGGAAAAAGCTAATGTACTCAATGCTTTTTTTGCCTCTGTCTTCACGAACAAGGTCAGCTCCCAGACTGCTGCGCTGGGCAACACAGCATGGGGAGTAGGTGGCCAGCCCTCTGTGGAGAAAGAGGTGGTTCGGGACTATTTAGAAAAGCTGGACGTGCACAAGTCCATGGGGCCAGATGCGTTGCTTCCGAGAGTGCTAAAGGAGTTGGCGGCTGTGATTGCAGAGCCATTGGCCATTATCTTTGAAAACTCATGGCGATCGGGGGAAGTCCCGGACGACTGGAAAAAGGCTAATGTAGTGCCGATCTTTAAAAAAGGGAAAAAGGAGGATCCTGGGAACTACAGGCCAGTCAGCCTCACCTCAGTCCCTGGAAAAATCATGGAGCAGGTCCTCAAGGAATCTATCCTGAAGCACTTACATGAGAGGAAAGTGATCAGGAACAGTCAGCATGGATTCACCAAGGGAAAGTCATGCCTGACTAATCTAATCGCCTTCTATGATGAGATTACTGGTTCTGTGGATGAAGGGAAAGCAGTGGATGTATTGTTTCTTGTCTTTAGCAAAGCTTTTGACACGGTCTCCCACAGTATTCATGTCAGCAAGTTAAAAAAGTATGGGCTGGATGAATGCACTATAAGGTGGGTAGAAAGTTGGCTAGATTGTCGGGCTCAACGGGTAGTGATCAATGGCTCCATGTCTAGATGGCAGCCGGTATCAAGTGGAGTGCCCCAAGGGTCGGTCCTGGGGCTGGTTTTGTTCAATATCTTCATAAATGATCTGGAGGATGGTGTGGATTACACTCTCAGCAAATTTGCAGATGATACTAAACTAGGAGGAGTGGTAGATATGGTGGCAGGTAGGGATCAGATACAGAGGGCCCTAGACAAATTGGAGGATTGGGCGAAAAGAAATCTGATGAGGTTCAACAAGGAGAAGTGCAGGGTCCTGCACTTAGGATGGAAGAATCCAATGCACCGCTACAGACTAGGGACCGAATGGCTAGGCAGCAGTTCTGCGGAAAAGGACCTAGGGGTGACAGTGGACAAGAAGCTGGATATGAGTCAACAGTGTGCCCTTTTTGCCAAGATGGCCAATGGCATTTTGGGATGTATAAGTAGGGGCATAGGCAGCAGATCGAGGGATGTGATCGTTCCCCTCTGTTCGACATTGGTGAGGCCTCATCTGGAGTACTGTGTCCAGTTTTGGTCCCCGCACTACAAGAAGGATGTGGAAAAATTGGAAAGAGTCCAGCGGAGGGCAACAAAAATGATTAGGGGTCTGGAACACATAACTTATGAGGAGAGGCTGAGGGAACTGGGATTGTTTAGTCTGCAGAAGAGAAGAATGAGGGGGGATTTGATAGCTGCTTTCAACTACCTGAGAGGTGGTTCCAAAGAGGATGGTTCTAGACTATTCTCAGTGGTAGAAGATGACAGGACAAGGAGTAATGGTCTCAAGTTGCAGTGGGGAAGAGTTAGGTTGGATATTAGGAAAAACTTTTTCACTAGGAGGGTGGTGAAACACTGGAATGCGTTACCTAGGGAAGTGGTGGAATCTCCTTCCTTAGAAGTTTTTAAGGTCTGGCTTGACAAAGCCCTGGCTGGGTTGATTTAATTGGGGATTGGTCCTGCTTTGAGCAGGGGGTTGGACTAGATGACCTCCTGAGGTCCCTTCCAACCCTGATATTCTATGATTCTAAGTCAGACACGCCAGTCTGCTCCAACACAGACCCAGGGTCTGAACCACATGCCCCAAAGCTGCGGACTTGATTGAAAGCAAATTAAGAAGTGTTCCTGTCTTTAACACTCAGATGCCCAACTCCAAACCCCAAATAAAACTATTTTACCCTGTATAAAGCGTATACAAGGTAAATTCATAAATTGTTCGCCCTCTATAACACTGATAGAGAGAGATGCACAGCTGTTTGCCCCTACCCTCCCCAGGTATTAATACATACTCTGGGTTAATTAATAAGTAAAAAGTTATTCTATAAAATACAGAAAGTAGGATTTAAGTGGTTCCAGGTAGTAACAGACAGAACAAAGTGAATTACCAAACAAAATAAAATAGAACACGCAAATTTGTCTAAGAAAACTGAATACAGATAAAAACCTCACCCAGTAAGCTTCCTTTTACAGACTAGTCTCCTTCTAGTCTGGGTCCAGTAATCACTCTCACCCCTTGTAGTTACTGCCCTTTGTTCCAGTTTCTTTCATGTATCCTTGGGGGTGGAGAGGCTATCTTTTGAGCAATCTGAAGACAAAATGGAGGGGTCTCCCAGGGGTTTAAATAGACTTTCTTTTGTGGGTGGACACCCTTCACTCCCCCTGTGTAGAATCCAGCTACAAAATGGAGTTTTGGGGTCGCATGGGCACATGTTCATGCATGACTCAGAACTTACAGATAGCATCCATGGGTCACCTTATGGGGGGCACCGTCACAACTATCTTCGAAGTTCTGTTGGCCTTCTTAAATGACTCATTCAGGCTGATTGCCAGCTGTCTGGTGGGCGTTCCCCCAAGTACACACACGGTTGTAATTGTTACATAGTCAATATTCCTAACTTCAAATACAGAAATAATACATGTATACAAATTGGATAATCACATTCAGCAAATCATAACTTTTCCAATAGTACCTTATATGACCCATCTTGCATAAAATATATCTTAGTTGTGCCATATTCATATCATAACAATATTTCTGTGAAGAATATGGGGCGTAGCGTCACATATGCTATCAAGCAGAGAAAAACTCACAATAAATGAAGTTCTAAAAAAATGCCAATGTAATAGCATTCTGTTAACTTTATGAATCTCATCAATAATATAACTTAGGCTTTGCATTTAGTAAGTGGTTCAAGAACACTGTACTGTGTTTTTTCTTTGCTCTTGCAGTTTACTTAAGCCTCTTCATTTTCAGTTTAAACCTATTTTTACCAAAAAAAATCCCGGGTTTTACAAAAAGTATTACTCTCCCTCCCCCGCCCCCCAATTTTCACCCTACTTTTATGTCATTCAACTATATAAAAATAACTTGTTTTATTAGGAAAATACAATACATTGCATGAAATATATGTATTATGGTAATACATTAGTTTGTGTGTAACAAAGCTTCCTGTTAAAGTAAGGCTATGATTAGTCTAGAAGATACACACAATAAGCAAACAACTCTGACGTGTGTGCATATCTGAACATACTGACGAATCTCACACCCACCACATACACATTTCAAGCTGTTAGCAGGTAACGGTTTAAAGATTTGACACACTAAAATGGAAGAAAATGAACTCTATCAGAATATGTTTCAGAACACAAGGAAGTGTTCACAAGTTTTATTTGTGGATTAGAGATTGTTTTCTTAAACTCAAAGGTGGCACTGTGTTTTGAGTTCTGTTTTAGTACTGCAGCAAACCACACTGAATTCCGTTCATCAAAGCATTAATCTACTAAATACTTCCCCCCACACACACACACATCCTTTCATCCACCAAAATAAACCCCAATATTTATCAGGAAAAAATATTAGAAGTTTTTTTCACCGATTTTTAGCTGTTTGTCTTGTTGCAGTAATAAACACCGATAAATTCCCAGGAACAAATAAATAAAATAAATACCAAAACATTTACTCCATTATTGTTAAGGCTATGATTTAGTCATTGATATTTTTAGTAAAAGTCATGGACAGGTCACAGGCAATAAGCAAAAATTCACGGCCGATGACCTGTCCATGATTTGTACTATAAATACCCCATACTAAATCTTTGGTTATCTGGGGGTCCCGTGGTGCTGCTGCTGCTGGGGGGCTCCAGGGGTACTGCTCTGGGGGAAGAGGGGATGGCCCAGGGCACTGCTGCTCTGGATGGGGACGGCCTCGGGTGCCGCTGCTGCTCAAGGACCGCTGTTCCAGGGCAGCACCCAGGACCGCTGCTGCTCCAGCGGTGCCTGGGGCTGCCCAAGCAGCAGCTGGCCTCGGGACTTCCCCAGCTACTTGGCCAGCCCTGGGGTCAGCCGCACTGGCCGCTGCAAAAGTCATGGAAGTCCCAGAAAGTCACGGAATCCTAAATTATTGTCCCTGGAGAAAGGGTGTGGTTTTGTAGTCAGAGCGCAGGAATGGGAGCTATTCACTCTGGCACCAGCTCGCTGACATGTCTTTCAACTTGTCTCTCTCTCTTACTTAGTTTCCTTATATACAATATGAGAAGAGTAATATGTACCTCACAAGCATCTTGTGAAGCTAAATTAATACTTGCAAAGGGCTTTAATATCTCTTGTTAGAAGTTACTATCAGTAACAACTCAGTAGGAATATTTTACCATATTCATAATAGGATGAACATTAAATTGCATCTTGGATTCTCTCCTTCCCTGTTTCCTACAGTGTGTTTCTAATTAATTAGAATTGAAAGGCGTACAGTAGTTGATCCAGTGCAACCGGAAGGTTTAAACTAAATTGTTTCTTTTAAGCTTATCTTTGCATACATATGGATTATGATAATTTGTTTGCCTTTGTTTCTTTATGTATAATATTATGTATGTGTATATATAGAGAGAAAGAGAGTGATTTCGAAGAAAGATATTGTGTAGTCTTTTTTACACTGTTTTATCTGTAGGGTCTGTATGCCAAGGACATACCCCCCTCTGTCATTCCTTACCCCCTCTGTCATTCCTACAGTTAATGGGAGTGGACTTTCCACCCATATAGTGGTGATAAGTGCATGCAGCCAGCTTGTTTGAAATCTGGAGGCAGAAAGTGAAACAGCCTGCCGTGAGGTAAAGTATCTTCTTCTAATGTCTCTCCTATGTACTTATACTGTAAGATCTTTGGAACAAGGGACTGCTATATTTTTCAATCTCATGCAGCCATAAACACATTTTTGGCACTCAATAAATTAATAATAATAATGTGCCAAAATGTCTTATTTTCCTCAGAAGAGTGAAGCAGTTTATATTTTATAACAAAAAAAGAAAGTTGGTTGGTGAAAGACTCTGATAAGCCAAATCTACAAAAGATAATCTAGCAACCATAATGACAAACTAAGATTGTAACATAAGAATACGCTGCGTTAGTCAAGTACTGTAATATGCTATGAAATTTCCTGCCTAGAATGGGTTAAAAAGAACATAAAACATTGTCTGGCTTCTGAAAGCAGTAGGAACCAGTCAGAAAGTGGTGAGACCCTGAGTTACACCATTTCCCTTCTGTGCTGCAGTGTGATTTTTTTCCCCTCACCACTCAAACCCTTGTGTGTTCAAAAAAGTGACATTAAAAGAATGTGTAATTTTGATTAGAAATTCTGTTTAAAGACTCAAAAGCTGCTGGACTGCTAAAGAGTTGTAAAATAAGCTTTTTAAGAAACTTGTGGTTTTAAAGTAGCTTTGCGGACTCTGAGTGAGTGGGTTATGTTGTGTAATGAGAGCTAATGCAAGCCCATTGGTTCAGTGGAGGAAATACATGAGACTGAGAAATTTAATTATTTAAATTACAGTCATACATACATACAGTTACATAAGATAGTAAAGTTAGACTCTTTCTTCAATAAGCCCAGATGCCCTCAGGTTTACTGAGGCTAATGAAAGTTAAGACCATGTATTATGGGGAATATCCATTAATGGAAATAATTGAGACAGAGAACTGGCATGGGTGTGATAGAGGATCAGCAATGGAAAGTATGCCCTTCAGTACCCTTGTACTCACCCCTTACACACTATTGCAATAATATTTGTACAAAATATGCCTTCTGAGATCTCACATGAAAGCCAATAACACACTGATTACTAATATGATTATAAAATGCATGTGTTAATGATTATATGTGAAGTTATGAATTCCCTCTGTATGATGTTACTAAAACAGGCCAGACAGCCTAGCCCAGGTAAAGGTGATAAACAGGTCTGTCCTAGACAAACAAATGTGGGTTTATCTTAATTTACATATTAACAGTAAATAAGCCCATCAAGCTAAACTTGTAGGGGTTATCTAATCCTGAATTCAAAAGACAGAGAATTAACATGTCTCCTGCACCCCAGGGAGACACAGGAGCCTGAATCCTGGAGCCAGGAGATATTCCTGACTTGTAAGACAAAGACTTTCCCCTTGGGGATATAAGGAACGGAGAGACATTCCATCTTTACCTTTCACCTTAGGGGACAAAGAAATCAAGTGATTTGATCTCTGAAAGGGGTTGTGGCCAGGCCAGTTAGTAAAGAACTTGAAAGGAGAGTGGGGATAAAAAAAAATATCTTGAGCAAAGACTATTCTAGCTAGATTAAATTTTAGTCTTTTAGATACTTGTTTTCACTTTTATTTGCTTGTAACCAGCTCTACCTTTATCTCTTTTACTTGGTATCATTTAATCCATGTTGTTTTGTTAATAAACTTGTTTTACTTTTATTATAAACCAATTCATTGTTGTGTTTGAAGGGAAGGGTGTATTTATCCTGGTTAAATTAACGGAGCAGCAAATTTAATATCTTCTTTGAAGGTACAGTGGTAGGGGCTGGGCAGTCCAGAGAAACACCTCTGTGGAGCTTGAGGGCTAGAGTTTACTGATTGTTATCTGCTAGGCAAGGTTTGGGCTGGGAGAGCCTTAAGGAGTTTGCTGGTAAGGAATACAGACTGGTGTGGTAGGCTTTGGCTACTCTTGCACGTTCTACTGCAATAAAGCCTCCCAGAGCACTCTACCTTACTCCCCGTCCACACTGGCAAGGCATGAAGAGCACTCTGTCTCCCTGGCTGGAGTGCTTCTGGTACTCTACCTCCCCGAGAGGATTAACAGCTGTTGCGCATTGGCTGAGACGGTCCAGTGTAAACGGGGAGTAACGTTATTACGCACTGAT
Source organism: Eretmochelys imbricata (assembly GCF_965152235.1). NCBI lineage: Eukaryota > Metazoa > Chordata > Testudines > Cheloniidae > Eretmochelys > Eretmochelys imbricata. Next base: position 131,431,263 of record NC_135572.1, read on the forward strand.
TGACCTCCAGAAACTCCCCATAATCCTTTTAACTAAAGCGTCCTCTCTTGTTTTGTTGTGAACTCCGGATGTGGAAGTGCCGTTTCAGGGTCTGCTTATCAAAAAAACTAACACAGCTATTGTTTGATTTGAATGAGTGAGAAGCAGGCAGGGGGGCTCCGTTTGGAGGGCCGACAGCTAATATTTGCTTGAAGAGAGAGGCGGCATGGGGGCAGGGGAGGGGAGGGGAGGGGAGGCGAGGAGCGTTGGGGTCCGTTTCGGCGAGCGGCTGCTTATCTCGTCTATGAGAAAAAAAGAAACAGCTGTCATTTGCTTTCAGTGAGTGAGAGAGAGGCGGGGGAGGAAGGGGGGGGTCTGTACTTACAAGACAGCACGCTGACACACTCTCAGCACCCCAGAACCTCACTCTCCCCCCACGCTCACTGTCACACTCCATCTCCCCCCCCCCATTTGAAAAGCATGTTGCAGCCACTTCAATGCTGGGATAGCTGCCCATAATGCACCGCTCCCAATGCCGCTGCAAATGTGGCCGCGACAGTGCTCTGGCAGCTGTCAGTGTGGACAGACTGCAGTGCTTTTCCTACTCAGCTGTACGAAAGTGGGTTTAACTCACAGCGCTGTACATCTGTAAGTGTAGCCAAGGCCACAGTCTAATCACCAGCAAAACTCACTCTTGTTGACCCAGAGAGGTAGCTAGTGGCTCACACCTCTGGGTATCCCCAGCAGCATGATACAGAAAGGAGCAGAGCTTTTACACATTAGTTATTTGTTTTTGTTATTTTAATTTGGATTTTTTTTTAACAGGAAACCTCCCCAACAAACTGTCCTTAACTACAATAACCAAGGTGGGGAAAGTCCTTTAAATCTTTTTTATAGCAAATTCTTATGATGCATTGTCTTCAGGCAAAACTTAAACTAAGACAGATCTTCAGTTTATGTATATGTGTGCATATATAATTACACATGCACGTGTGATTTTTCACCTCTTTTTACTAATCTTTCTTATGTATTGATTATCTTTGTAAAAATAGTGATAGCAACAGTAAAACGTACAGCTGTTAATACTTGTGCTTCAGCCAAAAGGAGAAAAAAAACTCTCATGACTTTATCATGAGTCTCTTGGTATTTGATGTTTTACTTATTAGCCCAGCTCTTGAAGTCATTTGAATATATGAGACACTCATCTCAGCTTTCTTTCTTTCTTTCTTTCTTTCTTTCTTTCTTGTAAGACTCTAGCACAAATGGTTGCAGAGAAAAGCTGGAAAAACATGAACTCTAAAGGTTCAAATCCTAGAAGACAATTAAAAAGACACCAAAATACTATTTTTAAAAATCTTGTGATTTTGGGGGCCTGACTCATGATTTTTGAGTGATTGGGGTTGGCAATACAAAAGATTTAAAATCATAATTTAGTTATAGAAATTACAGCCAACTGTCTCTTCTATTAAATTAAGCTTTCCTGTTCCCTTCCTCAAATTTTATACATTTAGGGCTATATTTTCAACAGCTTTATATATCTAAATTGGAAGTTTGTGCCCCTGAAATCAGGCACAAAGTGCTTTTAGAGCATTTTCAAAGAGTGCAGAGAAATAGCTAGTGAATTGCATCCAGCAAAAATTGGCTCTGCCTAGATCGGTGTACCCAGAAATATGTGCCCCACCATGGAATTTTCACAGGGTTGCACCAAGAGGCATCATTTCTGAAAGAATTGGGAGGGAGGGCAAACTTTTGTCAGCATATAAAACATTCTGTGGCCCAAAGAGCATCATAAATGAGAAAAACTAGGCAGTTAATGCTCTCCTAATGACCATGTCCAAAGTCAGAGGAGAAGGGGGAAAGATGTAAGGCAGACAGTGGAAGACATAATAGATCATTTAGACTTATGAAAAGATGGGTGAGGGGAACCATAGTCGAGGGAGAAGGCCAGTATCCATCCATAGCATCTGGATACACCTGGACTTAATTGTAAAGGCTCAAATATGCTATTCCTCAGATTATGTCCATGACAACTGCCACCAACCCAAAGAAGCTCCCCTGCATTACCTATTTGGTCCGGCTATTTAACATGCACAAACCAGACAGAACAGCCCATCACTTGGAAATGGGGCATGGTCACTGGGCACATACTCATAGCACATATTTGGGCCAAGTCAAACTGAGACAAGAGAACGAAAGAAATTTGTGGGGTCATTTTGACCACATAGAATGACATGTGAAGCTGTATAATGATTCATTAAGGAGAATCAGAGGTCCATCTCATAAACATTATTGAAGAATCAGTAAAAATAGTGGTCTAACCAGGTTAAAAGTTTATGAAATTTTCAAAATTATGGCATAAACAAAAAAAAATATTGTCTTAAAAATATGTTCTGTCCAGCTCTATTATTGGCAGAGTGTTAGCAGGATGCAAGTTGCACGGTAGACGCAAACTGCCTGAATGCTTTTAAAGATATTAGCAAAACTCCATTAACTAAGCTAGTCAAACCACTATTGCTGCAGTAATCCCCACCCCCACCCCCCAACACACACACACACACACACACAATCTAAAAAAGTACATATCATGACCAGTAGAAACTACCTAATGAATCTCCACTATTAAGGAATTCTGTTTAATTAAAAGTGGGAGAAAGTCAGTAAAATGGAAAGGTTTTTCTTCCTCTTACGGCTCCGGTGTATGCTTATAAAATTTGCAGATTACATCAAGGTGGGAGGGGTTGAAAGCACTTTGGAGGACAGGATTAGAATTCAAAATAACCTTGACAAATTGGAGAATTGATCTCAAGTCAACAAGATGAAATTCAATAAAGACAAGTGCAAGGTGCTTCACTTTGGAAAGAAAAATCAAATGCACAGCTACCAAATGCGGAATAGATGGTTAGGTGGTAGTACTATTGAAAAGGATCTGGGGGTTATAATGGATCATAAATTGAATATGAGTCAACACTTTGATACAGTTGCGAAAGAGACTAATCATTCTGGGATGTATTAACAGGCATGTTGTATGTAAGACACAGAACGTGATTGCCCTGCTCTACTCAGCACAGGAGAGGCCTCAGCTAGAGCAGTGGTTCTCAACCAGGGGTACGTGTACCCACCGGGTTATGCAGAGGTCTTCCAAGGGGAACATCGATTCACCCAGATATTTGCCTAGTTTTACAACAGGCTACAGAAAAAGTACCAGCAAAGTCAGTAGAAACTAAAATTTCATACAGACAATGACTTGTTTATTCTGCTCTATATACTATAAACTGAAATGTAAGTACAATATATATATTCCAATTGATTTATTTTGTAATTATATGGTAAAATGAGAAAATAAGCCATTTTTCACTAATAGTGTGCTGTGACGCTTTTGTATTTTTATGTCTGATTTTGTATCTCAGTAATTTTTAAGTGAGGTATAACTTGGGGGTATGCAAGACAAATCAGACTCCTGAAAGGGGTACAGTAATCTGGAATGGTTGAGAACCACTGAGCTAGAGGACTGTATTCAGTTCTGAGAGCCACACTTTAGGGAAAATGTGGACAAATTGGAGAGAATCAAGTGGAAAGCAACAAAATGCTGAAAGGTTTGAAAACCTCATCTATGAGGAAAGGTTTAAAAAACTGGGGATGTTTAGTCTTGAGAAAAGAATATTGAGTGGGGATCAGATAACAGTCTTCAAATATGTTATTGGCTGCTATAAAGAGAACAGGGGATCACTTTTTCTCCTTGTCCATTGAAGGCAGGAGAAGAATAGGCTTAATTTACAGCACAGAGATTTATATTAGATATTAGGAAAAAACTTTCTAACAATAAGGTTATTTAAGATCTGGAATAGAGTTACAAGAGAGATTGTTGAATCCCATTCATTGGAGGTTTTTAAGAACAGGTTGAACAAACACCTGTCTGTGCTGATCTAGGTTTATTGGTCCTTCCTTAGCTTGGAGGGCTGGACTTGATGACCTCTTGAGGTCTCTTCCAATCCTACATTTCAATGATTCTATGATCATCCCTGCACTTGCTAGCAGCCAAATGGAGACAGAGGACTTGTCTTGACTGCTAAGAAAGGTTTATATTTTACCCTGGAATAACTAATACATCTGAGCTATACTGAAATGAAAACACAGTTAAGATTAGGTATTTTAGTTTTACTGCAGGGTAAACTTGCCAACATCAACCCAGAGGGGTTATAGGTAGGGCCCTACCAAATTCACGGCCATGAAAAACGCGTCACGGACCATGAAATCTGGTCTTTTGCGTGCTTTTACCCTATAATATAAAGATTTCATGGGGGAGACCAGCGTTTCTCAAGTTGGGGGTCCTGACCCAAAAGGGAGTTGTAGTGGGGTCACAAGATTATTTTAGGGGGCTCTGAAGGCAGCGCCGCCACCAGCAGCACTGCAGAAGTAACTATAGCAGTATCGCAACTTCCACTACAATAACCTTGTGACCCCCACCACAACTCCTTTTTGGGTTAGGACCCCTACAATTACAACACCATGAAATTTCAGATTTAAATAGCTAAAATCATGAAATGTACTATTTTTTTAAATCCTATTACCGTGAAATTGACCAAAATGGACCATGAATTCAGTAGGGTTCTAATTATATGGCAGTTTACCTCATGGTTTACCTCATGGTGAAACTAGGTGCCTAGTCTTCTCTGTATTTTTACCTCAAGATAGTTACTCCCAGGTTTTAAAAAAAAACACCTTTTTTAGCAGTGGGGACCAGGGCAGATACAGAAGTACTGGTTAAGGAGATTAAAGGCCATCATACAATAGGAGTTACATAAAAGTGGCACACAGCTGCATAAGAAGAGCCCCATCCACAATTAATGCTAGGTGTTTTAGAAAAGATAAAAAGATGTCAGAAGCTGAACAGCATGGGAGTAATAGTTCTGGAAATTGTAAGTGGGACCTGTACAGGGATATGGACTTTCTCCTTAATAAATCTGAAGACTTAGAAAATAGGAGTACTCTCATGAACATAGCTGGTGTCCCTGAGGACACAGAAAGAAGGTGAAAATATAATTTCCTTTGTCCAAAATTCATTTAAGGATATTTTGAAAAAGGATACAAATTCTCTGTTTGTTGAATTCAAACACACCCACAGAGTGCTTCACTCCAGATAATGAGTCCCCAAGAGCAGTTATTGAGAAACTGCTCAGCTCCCAGAAAAAAAAAATACTCAGGGAAAGCAAGACAATGGAAAAGGTGTCTTTTCAGAACAGTCAGCTCTTTTTCTTTTTTCTATGCCTAGGCTTTGGTGTAGAAACATTCAGAAGGAAAGGAAGGGAAATAAATATAATGATAATCTAATGAAAAACGAGGCTCATCGTGCTATGTGGGACCGTATCAAGTTAACTTTTATATGTTAAGGGAGGACACAGTTTCCTAACACTCCTCAGGATTTTAAAGATTTCCTACATTCTCCACCTAACTTCCTAAAAGAAAAGACAGACACAAGCAGCTGGATTTCTACCTATAAGTCCCACAAAAAACACCTGACACATCATGGCTTGGATTTCAGTTTTTCTGTATTGTTCTAACTAAAGAGCCTTGTATCTACATTGTTTATTCAAGACTTATTTTTATCAGGTTCTGTAGAACATACTTGGCCTCCTCGTGTATCTTCAGCAGATTTTTTTTTTTTTTTAACTTGCAGAATGCATTACTATTTCAGAGATCATTCTTTTTAATACTTGGTTGTTGTCTAATCCTATTATGTTTCAGTTGTGTCCTCAAATGTTTTGCCTGGTTAAACATATTCATAATTCATTCTTTTCCTTGACGTTAAAGAGAGTAACTTGATGGTTCCTACTGTGCATTTACTGAAACTTATTTTTCTCTAAAATATGATTATGCTATTAGATGTTGACAAAACCCAGGTAATATCCGAGCATTCCAGTTTTTGTTTTTTTTAATGGTTTTGCCCCTCTCCTGGCATACCTTCAGGATATTTTTCTCCTTTACTATGATACATTTTACAAGCAACCTTTTCCATATAAGCACTGTGTAGTTCTTCAGTCTTTTTTTCTGTGTGCATATGTTTTTTTTTAAAGGTATGTAAAAAACTATATTTCCTTCCTGTTTGGATGTTCTCCATAATGTAAGGCCATGACCATCCGTTTCCAAAAATAGTTTCCATTACTCATGTCTGACTTTCAAGATTCTTCACGGTTTTATGTGTTATTTATGGGCCCAGTCCTGATGCAACACGAGTAACTTTACACGTGTGCATAATGGTTTCCAGGATGGTTTCCATAGTTCTTTAAATGTTAATAACATGAATTAACCTATTTTTAAAAAATACAAGAATATAATATCAGGAGACCTACAACTGTGGTCTTCACAGACCCCAAAGACTACCTAGGAGCTGTTGTGACCAAGGATCATGAAAACCTATGAGCTTTGTTTTGGCAGAGTTTCAGCCCTTGCCATTGACTTACATTTTGAAGACTTTCTCTGCAATGAAAAAGGCTAGAAACTTTTTTTAAATGAATGTTGGGATTAGCTTTGGGAGGGAGGGGCTCATTGGCCATGGGGTCTTCGGACCACCAAAGCCAGCTCCGTATTTTAGCCCTCTACCTTCCATTCTGCCCTAAGTGGCTGTTCTGTTATGGAATTGGTAGAATTTAGAAACACAATAAACTTTATTATCTAAAATTAGACATTTTTCCTTAAGAGTTTTCTAAACATCTCACTATGTTCGTTTTTGCTGATGTGGATGCTGGAATGGAGGCTGCTTCATTTTTCCCTCAGCTCTGTTCCATCAACATTTAAGGATGGGTTATTATTTTAATAAACAAAAAATTGTGCTGAGATGCACCTTCTTGGAACCCCCATAAAGCATTTAACAGAGATGGGCACAACCCAAGACCGTGGATCTACACCCTCAAGATTTCTTTTCTGTCATAATGTATGTGTTTTGAGGAAATTGACATGACCTAGCCATTTTAGAGTGACATCATGATCATTTTTTGAGAATTTGGATCTTCTGGAAGCATCAGGTCTTTGAACATATTTGATTAAATTGCAGTTTGGTGCTTCTGGTGGAACAAGCAGCGTGTTTTTGCATCATGTTACATGGGACTTCTGTGTCGCAATGGGAGAAAGCCTCTTGACTCTAATTCTTAATGACTTAGGACCAGATGTTCAAAGGTATTTGAACACCTACAGATGCATATAGGTGCTCAGTGAGATTTTCAGGATAGGCACCCAACTACCATTGAAATTAATTTTACAGAGGCCCCCAGAACATAATTACCCCACCCTAAACAGAACTAATTAATTCCCCTGCTAGGAGCCACGTAATGGCTGTGGGGCAATGCTCAGCTAATAGGGACAGGAAAGGAGGCTTCATTCATTCAGACATGTCCCTTCCTTCTATTCATCCTGCCTCCTCAAGTATGCTCTATGGTTGTAGGAGGGGGTACCACCCTGCATCTGTCCATCCCTCCCAAACCAGTTGGAAAAAAGCTATGAGGAAGGTGAGGGGAGAAAAAGGAGAAACACACGTTACCAGCTTTGCCCATTACTTTTCGGTGCGCTCATTTATTAGGTTTCAGAGTAGCAACCGTGTTAGTCTGTATTCGCAAAAAGAAAGCGAGTACTTGTGGCACCTTAGAGACTAATTTGTTAGTCTCTAAGGTGCCACAAGTACTCCTTTTCATTTATTAGGGTTACTTTTCTGGGATGGGGGGGGGTTCTATATTTCTATCAATGTACTGCTTGTGTCACTTGTGTGCTCATATGGACCTCTACTTTTCCCTGCTGCAAGTTCCCTCCCAATGAAGCTATCCTGCAGAACCTAGGTTCCCCAGGGCTCAGTTCTTCAGCCCCAGAATCAGATGAACACACACACACTCTAACAGAGCACATCTGAGAGGACCGGGTCAATCAGCACCCCTAAGCTGACCCCTTATATGTCCCTGGACTCAGTAGGCTGGATCAAACAGCACCTCCAAGCTGTCACCCTCATATGCCTTGGGCACCGCACCACAATAGAGTACACCTTAGCACGCTGGGTTGAGCAGCACTTTCAATCTGCCACCCTCATATGTCCCAGGTTCAGCATGTCTTTATCCCCACTTTCACGTTACAATTATTCTGGTAGTAACCCACTTGATGAGCAAACCCCACAGGATTTTTGGGTACTGCAGGGATCTTTAGCTTAGGTACGAGGAACACGTTGCTGCAGAGTGAAAGAGGAAACCAAAAAAAACACCCATGGGGGCGGGGGAGAGAGTGAGAGAAGCAACCAGCTTAATCATTAAAGTTATTTATTGCCATGTAATAACCATAGGGAAGCCAAACAAACAAAACAGTCATAATATTAAATCTAACTTAAATTTGATTTTAAAAGTCAGGTTTAGAAAACTATAACTGATCACACAAGTCAGGGTCAGAAGGCTATGCCGAGAGAGAGAGAGAGCTGGGTTCTCACCACTCCATGAAGCTTGAATCGATCAGGGGTCCCAGGTGATGGTGGTAGCTCAGGGTCCTGAGTGCTGGAGACAAGCAGAGCCCTCAGCATGATCAGTCAGGAGAAGAAGTCCCAGTGGAACTGATGCAGATTTTGAATCCAGGCAGCAGAACACTTACTTGAGCATAGGTAGTGGTTTTTTGTAGAGAAACAACAATGGTTGGAATTTTGTTTTTGCAGAATCGTCTGGATTAAGTGTGTTTTGCTAACAGTGACATCTTTTGTGTGGCTGTTAGAACTTCATATTGAAATACTAGCCAGTTAAAATCACTTTTGGCATAGTATTCATGTATATCACAGAATATTTTTGAAGTGAGTATCTTTAAATGTTGTTTATTTTAGCAAACCTCCCAGTAGAAAGCATGTGAAACATTTTATCAGAGGATTCTGCAGATTTCTATATAAAAGGAATAGTTTAGAGATAAATCACTTAAACTGAATAAAACTGTAGGGAGATTGTGTGTGTGAAGGGTTTTTTGTAGCAATTGTAGCGACAGCTGCTGCATGTTCCTATAATAATCCAGTTGATGACAAGGAGCTAATTGGTGAGAAAACTGGGCACATTTCTAATTTTGTTAAGAGAAACAGGACAAATCTTTAGCTTCTGCATGAGGTGTCAAAATATATTGTGCAGAAGATAGAACATTTGTAATGAAAAGAAATGTTTGGTAGATCCATGTGAAGTAAAAACAGCTATACATATGCATTTCTATACATTAGAGTTTATTAGAAAAAAGGATTTCTGTGTGTGAAATGAAATCTATCATTCTGAAAGCAGTAACATGAATTACGAAGGAAGGTAACATTAAGATGGGTACTGTTTTTTTAAAAAATGTAAAAATTATATTTGGATGAAATATTTTTTTTAACTATTTGAAATTCTTATATTTCCATTAAATGGTATTTAATCTGATTATATAAATATTACAGTTTCAAATAAATAGAAATCCAGTGTTTGATACTATCTGTCTTAGGTTCTTATATGGCTCCCATTGCTGATAAACACCCCTGTGAGGTAGACAATTCCTATTATCCCCATTTTATAGATGAGGAACTGAGGCACAGAGAGGCTAAGTGACTTGCCCAGAGTCACACAGGAAGTGTGTGGCAGAGCATGGACGTGAAACAAGGCATCTCAAGTCCAAGAGCAGTATCCTACTTGCTGGCCAGCCTTCCTCACCCTTTAATTTATCCAGTTAAATTACCTGTTCTCAGATACTACAAATTATCTGTATTCTTACTGGGTCTTATCTTTATGTCTTTCTCACGCTGTAATGTTCTGTGGTCTTCTGTAAATGAACCATCCACCTTAATATTTTACCTTTTTAAAATATGGGATTACAGCAGCCCAGACTGTCTTTCTAAGGGAGACTAACATGGGTGAAATCCTAATCGCGTTGACTTCAGTGGGGCCAGGATTTTACTCCAAGTGTTCATTGCTAAGCTGAAGCAGGTGTTATCTTTTGGTTATGTGAGTTTCTATTGAAGTCTCAAACTTAACAGGCACCACTTTTGTTCCAACACACAAAGAACCCCTTTCCCATACTAGAATTGATCAGCTTTAAATTCATTTATAGGCATTGCCATGGTGTGTATCGCTGTAGTATTTGAATGTCTAGATATTACAGGCATACTTGCCAATATCTGAGAAGCGTTACAAGGGGCAGTTCTCCTTATAAACCAGGAATGTGTGAGAGACTAGTTGCAGCATCCACTGGACTGTTGTCTATGCATTCTAGTGGATTTTGAGGCCTGATTATCCACTGGTGTGTCCACTTACACTTGTGCAAAAGTGGGCTTAAAGTAAAACACCATTGACTCAGAATAGTAGTGTGTTACATCCATTTTGCACAGGTGTAAATGAATATACAAGGTAATGCAGGATCAGATCCTAGATATTTTTTCTTGGAAAAATATAAACAAAACCTTTCAATGTTTCCCCTTTTGAATTCGTGCCTTATTTGGAAAAATTGCATTTGCATTCTTACCCCACCAAAGCTATCTCATACTTCCTCCTTCTCCTTCAAGGCTCCCCTTTCTCCCCCACTCCCAAGTCCTTCCCTTCTATTCTCATTGCTTCCCAGTGGCTTTTTACCCTTTTTTCTTCAGCAGCTGCCAGTGGCTCCCTCGTCTTCTTAATCATAATGTATTTCTTCCTTTCCGCACATATCTGTCTCTTTTTCCTGCTCCTTTTCCGAAGAGAGGTGGAAATTGCTATTACTGGGACTGGTTGAATGAGTGTTATGTTCATTTGCTCTCACTGCAAGGACCACAGATATTGTCAGGAGCAGAAAGGAAGCCCTGGTCAGGAGAGTATCTGAGGAGTGTATTCAGACAGCTGTCCCTGCAGTGATGGGACATAGACATTGCAGCACCATGGTGGTTTGATATCTGAACAATCAGAGAACCAAGATAATAGCTGAGGCTGTCCTCACCAGGGATCTACAGGCTGTTACCAGCCAAATTGGGACTTCTAGCAAATGCACAAAGGAAGATGCTCTAGAAATATTTCTAAGGGAACAGCTATCACCAGCTCTTTCTTATAGACGATATTTCAAAAATAAGGGTATGAAGAGGATACGTGATACTCCTAGTAGAAGATGTTAGAGTTTCGTGTTGAAAGTTACAATCTTATCAGTTTCAAATATTAGAAATTGTTTTATTGTATTATGTGGTTTACTGTTTTATGTTTCTATCCAGACTCAAGATCTTACTAAAATAAAGATATGAAAGATAGTGATCAGCCTGCTTCTAAGTTACGGCCTCCATTTATTGTACTACTTTGATACTGGAAACCAAAATACTGTTGATATTTTGATTTTCATTAACAACACCTTTGTCCTGTTCACTGTTGGCTAAATGCCTCACCAGAGGTTCAAAAAGGCTTTCTTGTTCTGGATCATATACTCCAACTAAAATACAGGCTTGTCTTTTTTCAATTAGCTTAAACCTTTGAAATTTAGTGTTTGTGAAAGTTGTCAAAACATATCCTGATATGCTTGATTTCATATAAAACGATGTTTCTGTTAGTGCTGCAAGTACACGTCTGGATTTTAATATCATAAGAGTGGTTACACAAGAGTGGGAAATCAAACAGGATAAATAATGTTTAGCTGATTGCTACAGCTTGAATGATTTGCAGAGTTTTTATGATTACTTTGTTCCTTCAACTTATATTTCTGAACATGTCACAGTAGTTTCACCTGCAGAGCAACACATTCAAGCGTCAAGCCGAACAGAGCAGTCCAGAATTAGACTGTGCCCCCTAAATTGTTAAAGCGATGCTGAGTTGTCTTTCAACAGGGTTCCTTGTGATGTTAGAGAGTGCCTAGTAAATTTTACAGCTTACATGAAAAATTATGGTAATTCCCAGAGGGGGTGACTTAGTGGACTAGTATTCAAACTTTGCAATATCTGCACTCCCTAGAACCATATGTTCCAATGCTAGCAAGATTCTATCATGCTTTGGAGGTTAAAAATATGGTCTTACCTACTGTTTGCTGTTTAGGGGGAAGAATAGCATGTGACCTTGTGATTAGACTGTATCATACGCATATGAACAAGAGTAGCAAATTAAGGTTGCACAGGGAAGCTTAATTCTGGTGTCTGCTAACTTTTGAATGCTTGATTTTGCAACCTTAATAATGTTCTTGTAACATACTTTTTTGTGTGTAATTTCTGAGATGCTTTTTAAAAAACAAACTGAAAAAAATCATATTTACACCCACGTGGGCCATCCGGAGGAACTTTTAGTTCCACTATGCAGACCTCTGCCACTCAAGTTAATAGAGTAATTGATAGAGATATTAGGTTTTCACCCTATATGTGGACAAGCACTAGAGGGGACTGAGACATATACTTGTCAGTTGGTTTCACAGATACTTGCTAACAGCAGAGAAATGGTGAGACTCGGGAATCTTGGGTTCCATTCCAAACTCCGGAGGGAAGTCTATCTAGTGGGCACAGACTTTTCTGCAGCATCCCCTCCAACCTGTCCATGGTCCAGTCCTGTCTCTCACCCCTGGCTCCTCATCCCAGACCCATTCTCCTCACCTAATTATTCCCAGTCTCCTCTCCTCAGGATTCTTATCTTATTCTCCTTGCCCAGACAATCCCAGTCACCTCCTCCTGGAACCTTGTTCCACCCGCAACTTTCTGTAACCACTCCTTTTCCCCACATGTTCCCCATCCACTACTTCTTCCCCAGTATGTTTGCACAGCCAGTTCTAGTTCTTTTCTTGTTCCTTATTAGATTGTTCTCCTTTCCCCCGGCCACACAGATTCCCAGTCCCTGTCTTTGCCTAGCCAGTCACAGTCTCCCCGATGGTTCCTTGTTCAACCTCTCTCTCCATCATCCTCTGACTCCCCATCTTCCATCCAATTTCCATCCCTGGCTCCCAGTCCCAGTCTCCTTGACCAGCTGGTCTCAGAGTCCCTTGTCCACCAACCCCCTTCCCAGCCTCTAGTTCCAGTTTGTCCTTCCTCCTCAAGTTACTTGTCCCAATCTATCCTCTCCCACCATGTCTAGCCCTTGTCCCTCCTTCATTTGAGATATGACAAGTCCCTCCTCTTTGCAGAATGGACCCAGCAGGGTGACAATTGTGAGCACAGCAAAGACAGGTCCCTGTTCTCAGTTACAGTGCCCAGACCTGGTGTCAAGGTTCCTTCCCCACTCTGAACTCTAGGGTACAGGTGTGGGGACCTGCATGAAAAACCCCCTAAGCTTATTTTTACCAGCTTAGGTTAAAACTTCCCCAAGGTACAAACTATTTTACCATTTGCCCCTGGACTTTTTTGCTGCCACCACCAAGCGTCTAACAAATATATAAAAAGAGCCCGCTTGGAAATGTCTTTCCCCACTAAAATCCCCCCAAGTCCTACACCCCCTTTCCTGGGGAAGGCTTGATAAAAATCCTCACCAATTTGCATAGGTGAACACAGAGCCAAACCCTTGGATCTTAAGAACAATGAAAAAAGCAATCAGGTTCTTAAAAGAAGAATTTTAATTGAAGAAAAAGTAAAAAAATCACCTCTGTAAAATCAGGATGGTAAATACCTTACAGGGTAATCAGATTCAAAACATATAGAGAATCCCTCTATGCAAAACCTTAAGTTACAAAAAGACACAAAAACAGGAATATACATTCCATTCAGCACAACTTATTTTATCAGCCATTTAAACAAAACAGAATCTAACGCATATCTAACTAGATTGCTTATTAGCCTGCATTCCTGCTCTGGTCCTGGCAAAAGCAACACACAGACAGAGAAAGCCTTTATTTCTCCCCCCATCTCCAGCTTTGAAAGTATCTTGTCTCCTCACTGGTCCTTTTGGTCAGGTGCCAGCGAGGTTATCCTAGCTTCTTAACCCTTTACAGGTGAAAGGGTTTTTCCTCTGACCAGAAGGGATTTAAAGGTGTTTACCCTTCTCTTTATATTTATGACACCTGGCATGGCCTACAGCAGCCCAGAGTGGCAACTGCACGAAAAGTCCTGCTCAGCCCTGGTCTGGAACAAGTTCAGTGCATTGGTAGTGCGTGAGATTTTTTGAGGGAGAGGCTACAGCCAGGAGCACCTGAAGCTCCCTAGAAGTGGGGAGGCCACCGGTGCCTGGGGTGTGGCCCTGCCCCCACTCTGCCCCTACCCCCAGGCCCTGCCTGCATTCCGCCCCTTTCCCCAAGGCTCCCCCCACTCTGCCTCTCTCACTGAGGCCCTGCCCTCTTTCCACCTCTTCCTGCTCCCGCTTTGTCTCTTCCCCAAAAGCCCCACCCTTGTTCCATCTCTTCTCATCCCCACTCTGCCTCTTCCTCCTAGGCTCTGCCCACCGCTTGCTCCTCTCTGCCTCGTCTCTCCCCATCGCTCACCGTTAAGGCAGAAAAAATGTGGAAGGGCATAGCCGTCCCACTTTTAAAAGTGATGTGGCCATGGCCCTCTTGCTCCCCTTGTTACAGTGCCCCTGTGTCTCCCCTGACACAAAGGTCACCCCCTGCCAAATATCATCCTCTTGTTCCAGAGCATGGCTGCAGTAGAACTTCTCACAGAAAAGGCTGCCAGAATTTTTTAACGTGTCCAAAACAATATATTTTTCACTAGCCTCATTCTGTGAGATGGCACAACCATTTTAGCTGCAGCTTTCCCAAAATATTCAGCCTGAGGCAGACATGCAGCATGGAAAATTTCAGACTGAATAGTTAGAGTTTGGCCCAGATATAAGAAACTGAGAACAAGGTCTTATAATGAGAAGTGATGGGTGACTTAATAGATGTTGTTACTAACTATGCCTATAATACTGTATGGTCCATTGTGGTGTATTTTGTGGACTTAGAGGGAGAGATGGGATAGAATCTTTGTTTCCAACAGAGGATCCAGAGCCCATGAAAATCACTTCTAACTCTTAGCTCTGTGCTTTAAATTGGGATTGTGTCTCTGTTAAGGAAACAACAGAGGTAGAACTCAGTGAGATGAAGGATGTAAATCACTTATCTGATTCAGCTGGGCTTATGGGGAAAAGATAGTGCCCTTTTTATGTGAGGCCCCTGTAGAAATAGGAACTGGATATTTTATATATTATCTTAAAAACCTGTAAAAAATTTTCCACAGGCAGGATTTCTTATCTGACTACAAGCTGGGGCAACCAGGTCAACTATTAACAAAGGTCAATGCTGCTAACTAGAAGAATCGCTCAACAGTCTTTCTGTTTGCTAACAAGGCAGAAATGTTTGGAGAAGGATTGAGACACACTGTAGTTTGATTCCAGCTCTGAAGAATCCACACGACATATAGTGACACACGCTACAGATTAGAAAGCATTATAGACTGATAAATCATCAGAGGTGAAAGGATAGTTATGTATTAGAGGTAGTTGGGGTATGTATTCGTTCTCCTAAAAAACGTTGATGAAAGCAACAAAATGTTCATTTTCATTAAAGTTTTTCTTCAAGTTTTCATTGAAAACCCAACCCCCGGTATGGCCCGAATACTGAAATGTTAGGGCGTGGGATGGTCAAGAAAAAAAATATTCAGGTTTTGTCTGAGATTTTTTCAGTTTTTGGTTTCTGAAAAGTATGTGTGTGGGGGAAATTCTCAACAGACCCCCTTGTCTTCTCCCTCCTCAAAAAAATTAATTGTAAACAGACATGCTAAATATGAGTCAACACTGTTGCAAAAAAAAAGACCATCATTCTGGGATGTATAAGCAAGACATGTGAAGTAATTCTTCTACTGCATACTGATAAGGCCTCAACTAGAGTATTGTGTCCAGTTCTGGGCAGCACATTTCAGGAAAGATGCGGACACCTCAGAGAAAGTCCAAAGAAGAGAAACAAAAATGATTAAAGGTTTAGAAAACGTGACCTATGATGAAAGATTGGGGGAAAAAAATGGATTTGTTTAGTTTGGAGAAGAGAAGACTTGACACCAATCTTCAAGTACATAAAAGGCTGTTACAAAGAGGAGGGTGAAAACCTCTAAGGATAGGGCAAGAAGCAATGGGCTTAAATTGCAGCAAGGGCAATTTAGGCTGGATAATAGGAAAATCTTCCTAACTTCAAGGTGGTTAAGCACTGGAATAAATTGCCTTTGGAGGTTGTGGAATATCCGTCTTTGGAGGTTTTTAAGAACAGGTTAGACAAACACATGTCAGGAATGGTCTAGTTATTATGTATCTGCTTTGAGTGCAGAAGATTGGGCAAGATGATCTATTGAGGTCCCTTCCAGTTCTACACTTCTGTGATTTTATGATTGTAATAGCGGTAGAAAGCATTTGTGAAAGTCTGTGCAGGAAGAACACAGTGATAGATCTACTACCTAATAGCTCTTGTTTAAAAGTAATTTAAGAATATTTTAAATACTATTTAAATGTTTCTTTTTTTGTACTATATGTACAGATATATATACACTAAACAATTGAGTGGTACTCTGTCTTTAAATGAGACTGAGAGCTCAAGGTGAGGGTTTTGAGTATCATAGCCCCGGGTTTGATTCTGTGTAATGTTCAGTGAAAGGTCCTGGAAAAGATAGAACTTTGGTCTGTGCCTCAATAAAGAGTTAAATGGAGGTTTCAAAAAGGAAATATAATAGGAGCTGTACATAACTTGCCCCCATCGTGCCTTACCTAGTCCTACATGGGTCTCTCTCTTTTGACTCAAAGAGTATAAGCTTCCCTTAAAACAGATTATAATTTTAGCTGCTTAGTGCTGGAGTATCGCAAACCCTTAAGGTACCTATAGCGTGCCAGGTATACCACAACTCGGAGGCAAGTACTGATGGTGTTTCAGCTGCTAGGCCTGGTGTGCCCGCTTGTAGGTGCTAGCCCTGGCTTGCCCCAGTAATCACTCAGACACATGGCTAAGTGAAAATGATATCTTGCTAGGACTGGCAGGAAAAGGAAAGGTTGCAAATGCGGTACATGGAGAGGCCTAAACAGTTACAGTTTGAAATGAGCAATAGGGGGTTTTTGTTTGGGTCACTGGGGTCAATCCACTGGAGAGTAGAGCTCTTAGTGCCTTGGGTGGCCTCTCTATTAAAAGGCTCTAGGAGAAGTAAATAGGAGCTTTCAGGTCTCCAGGCCAGGTTCAGTTAGTGGTGTATCTCTCATTGGGGCCTCTTTACCCTGGCTCCCTGCCCAGTCACTGCTGCTCCCCAATGAGTCCCACAGACCTGCACCCACCTGTGATGTCTGGACTGCAGTTACTCAGGTTTCTTCTCTTCATCTTCTGACTAGCCATGCCACTGCCTCCCAAAATTGCCCAGTAACTTCCTGGTTCAGCGTCCTTCCTCCTACCTGGTCAGGAAGAAGAGGATGTGCAGTGGGAAGAGGTTGATGGGAAATTGTAGTTCATGATAATATTTATAGGAGTACTTGTGGCACCTTAGAGACTAACAAATTTATTTGAGCATAAGCTTTTGTGGGCTACAGCCCACTTCATCAGATGCATAGGATGGAACATATAGTAAGAAGATATATATACATACAGAGAACATGAAAAGGTGGAAGACAGACCAGTCCTCTCTTACAGACAGCTCCCCAACCTGAAGGAAATACTCACCAGCGACCACACAACAAAAACACTAACCCAGGAACCTATCTTTGCAACAAAGCCCGATGCCAACTCTGTCCACATATCTATTCAAGGGACACCATCATAGGACCTAATCACATCAGCCACGCCATCAGGGGCTCATTCACCTGCACATCTACCAATGTGATATATGCCATCATGTGCCAGCAATGCCCCTCTGCCACGTACATTGGCCAAACCAGACAGTTTCTACGCAAAAGAATAAATGGACACAAATCTGACATCAGGAATCATAACATTCAAAAAACAGTAGGAGAACACTTCAACCTCTCTAGTCACTCAGGAAAACATTTAAGGGTGGCAGTTTTGCAACAGAAAAGCTTCAAAAACAGACTCCAATGAGAAACTGCTGAACTGGAATTAATTTACAAACTAGATACCATTAACTTGGGCTTGAATAGAGACTGGGAGTGGTTGGGTCATTACACAAATTGAATATATTTCCCCGTGTTAAGTATCCTCACACCTTCTTGTCAACTGTCTGAAATAGGCCATCTTGATTATCACTACAAAAGTTTTTTTTTTCTCCTGCTGATAATAGCTCATCTTAATGAATTAGCCTCTTAGATTTGGTGTGGCAACTTCCAACTTTTCATGTTCTCTGTATGTTTATATATCTTCTTACTATATGTTCCATTCTATGCAGCTGATGAAGTGGGCTGTAGCCTATGAAAGCTTATGCTCAAATAAATTTGTTCGTCTCTAAGGTGCCACAAGTACTCCTGTTCTTTTTGCAGATACAGACTAACACGGCTGCTACTCTGAAACCTGGTAATATTTATCTTCTTGTCTGGATTTGTAAGCAGTTAAAGATAGGTTTGGGACTCCATTGTGAATATTCCTTGTTGGACTTTAACTCGACAGACTAACTCATGTGAAGACTTCAAACTGTCTTGTCTTCAACAGGATTGTAATTCATATTAATGAACTCAAGTTACGATATTTATGTATTTATTTATTTTGCTGTGGACACAAGATCTTTGTACCTTCTTCTAGAAGCAGTGTCTCAGTCTGCTTCCTAACAAAACACTATCCCGCATATTTGTGTTAGAGAAGGAGGGGCCAACACCTGACACACATAATAAAGTATGTACTTAAGAAAAAAGTCAAATTTTCTACCTTGATAGTATGAGTCAACTTAAAAGGCATAATAATTGCTCTTTCTTCACCTTTTGTTCTTACTATAATAAGTGGGGATATGATGGCACTGAATTAGAGTAGCCATTGTGAAGACAAACACTGGTCTTTATCCTTAATATTTCTTACTTGTTCACCACCACTAGGAGGAAGATGAGGATCCTCGTACTTCTACTGTTTTATCACTATGCCACAAAGAATGCCAAAAGTTACCAAACTTCAAATCCCAACTTTATTTTAATCATGGTTGATGACCTTGGCATTGGAGATCTGGGATGTTATGGAAACAAAACTTTAAGGTTTGATAAAACAGTTGGAGGAGGGGGAGAGTGTACCATATCTGTGTATAGAGTATAGTGCATGCTTACAGATTTTAAATTTTTAAATACAGTTAGAGCTTCAGCACGGTTTCTTTTGTACAGAAAGATCAATCCTGTTTCTACAGTATGGACTGCTTATATTTGGCTTTCTTTGTGTCTTTACTGTTATAGGAAGAAATTTAGGTAAATATACATAGTCCTCCAAAAAGCTGCGTCACAAACAGAAAAAATCAATAGAAGATTGTGGTCCAAGCAAGAAAAATTAATGATAATTTTCTTTTAACATAATTTCAGAAGTATACATATTTTGAAGTAGTCTCAAAATTTTAACTTTGTGGAGAGCTTGTCATTACGCATTTGATTTACTGCAGTTCATCTTTAACTATGGCATGCTAATTAAATCCATTAAAGCAAATGTTAATATAGCTGACTAATTCAGAAATGTCTTCCCAACATGATTGTTGTCACCGGTTAGGTAAGATGTTGCGGTACTGGTGCAAAAAGCAAATAGGCGAAGCCTCCACATTTACATGAGTTTTTTCGTGTGTGCGAATCAAAACTGTGATTGAGTAAAGTAAAATATAATTTAAAGGCCCTTTCCTGTTAAATGAGTGATTATATGTAAACACTGAACATTTATATTGAAATACAGTATTACAAAATTAGAGCTTTTTAATAATATGAAAAATAATGGAAATATGTTAAATTCCTACAACTCATAATTATAGCTATATGCTTTTAATTATATACAAGACACTATGGTAACATATACATATAATTTGGGTACACCATATTGTCAATGTTTTAATAAGGTTTAATAAGGTGAACAGAATACTACTCCAAGATCAAATGTCTGGTTGTGCATTTAGTGTATTGTAAAAGTTGCAATAGATCAGAGGTGGGCAAACTACGGCCCGCGGGCCACATCTGGCCTTTGGGACCGTCCTCCCAGCTTCTGAGCTCCCAGCTGGGAGGGTCGCCCCCGGCCCCTCGCCCGCTGTCCCTCCTCCCTCACGCCCGCACACCTCAAAGGCTTTCCAATAAGCCTATCCTGCCGCTCTGAGCGGCATGGTAAGGGGGGGGGGGGGGAGGGTTGGCTAAGGGGCAGGAGGTCCCGGGAGGTAGTCAGGGGGCGGTTGGATAGGGTGGAGGTTCAGGAGGCGGGGCGGACAGGAGACAGGGAGCGGGGAGGTTGGATAGGGGGTGTGGTCCTGGGGGGACAGTTAGGGACGCGGGTTCTGGGAGGGGGCGGTCAGGGGACAAGGAGTGGGCGGGGTTTGGATGTCTCGGGGGGCCTATCGGGGCGGGGTGTGGTTGGGACAGTCAGGGGACAGGGAGTGGGGGGGGGTTGGATAGGAGGTGGGGTCCCGGGGTGGGGATGGATAGGGGTGGGGGTCCTGGGAGGAGGCAGTCAGGGGACAAGGAGTGGGGGGTTGGATGGGTCAGGAGTTCTGAGGGGGGCAGTCAGGGGACGGGAAGTGAAAGGGAGCGGATGGGGGTGGGGGCAGGCTGTTTCCGGAGGCACAGCCTTCGCTACCCGGCCCTCCATACCGTTTTGCAACCCTGATGTGGCCCTCCGGCCAAAAATTTGCCGACCCCTGCACTAGACCCATATGTTGACCATGGTCATCATTTTCAAAAATGCCTAAGTGACTTGGGAGCCTAAATTTCTTTGAAAGTTAGTGCAAATCAGATTCTTAAAACACTGAGGCACTTTTGAAAATTTTATCCCATGAGCTTTAATTTGACCATTTCCAGATAATCAATATGAAATTATTATATATGTTTATATTTTTTTTCCCTAGAACCCCCAATATTGACAAGCTAGCTAAAGGAGGAGTGAAATTTACTCAACACATAGCAGCATCTCCACTGTGTACCCCAAGCAGAGCAGCTTTTCTGACAGGCCGATACCCTGTCAGATCAGGTAAAATTCATTAATATTTCATTACCATTTATGTGGAATGGTTTTGCCTCTGACAGGAACTATTTTGCATTTTTTTGTCTTCTGCGCTGGTACTGGCTGCATGTGTCTTTATAATCACTGGATCAGATACTCAGTCAAGTGCCCAGCCAGGCTGTGTGCTTGTGAAAAGAGAGTGAAAATCTTCACCACCAAGCATATCCATGCCAAGTCCTCCTCTCCTCCTTCATTTTAAGAATCATGCAAGTGCATACAACTTTAACTTTGGCAGTTCTTGCTTGGCTAAGACTGTGGGTGCTTCACCATGACACCTTAACATTCCCGAATGTGTTTTTTAGCAAGGACTGTTATATTAATCAGATTGCTTGTTCATTAGTGATAACACATTTCCCGTTCTTGTTTCTGAGAATGAAAGCAAAGCATGTCTCAGGGTCCTGCTTAATACTTGTATGTTCTTTCCAATCAAGTAACAAGCTGCAACTGCAGCAGTCAGTGTAACCTGCTGGATTGATTCATAGTTTATTTTGTAAAGGAAGCTAATATGTAGTTGTTACCAATAGCACCTGCTATATTTAAAATTGCAAACAGCTTTCCACTGTGACCCTTGTTTTCATGTATTTCTGACTTTCTGAAAAATTCATTGTTTTTAGCTGAAAGTTTCACTGATTGCCCTGCCCTAAGTCATCTTTAATATCTTCATGTATCAATGAAAGAGTAAA
The DNA here is from genome assembly GCF_965152235.1 of Eretmochelys imbricata. Taxonomy (NCBI): domain Eukaryota; kingdom Metazoa; phylum Chordata; order Testudines; family Cheloniidae; genus Eretmochelys; species Eretmochelys imbricata. The sequence continues at coordinate 131,452,916 of NC_135572.1, forward strand.
CATTCTTTTCTGTCAAATTTATAAAAGCTGTTCAATGGGGACTAATTGCAAATACTAGTGGAGACAGAGAACTAGTACCAAAGGACCCTGAGATATCAGAAGCATGTTCAGAAAATAACAAAGTGAGTTTCAACTTGCAATAATTCAGGCTAAAACATCTGAAGGACAGTAATCCAAAACCCAGATATTTAATGGGAGGGAGAAACCTGAAGAAAAGTAATGGTATAATAACAACAACAACAACTAATAATAATTAATAATAATTAATTAATTAATAATCCCCAGCTGGTGTAAAATAGTATGGCCCCAATAACCTTAATGGAGCTACATTGATTTATACCCTAACTGAGGACCTGACCTGAGATATCTAAATATGTCTTCAAATAAAATAAATAAAGTATTTTTGTAGAGAACACAACTACCTATCTTTTGAGCATGTTGATTGTGGGTGCGAAACTGAGGGCTAAGTTGAAAGTAAGGTTGAGATCTCTTTGAAGATTTGGTCCAATAGGTCTTTTCCATTTCTTGCTGCTACAATTACATATATATGGTGGGATCCATGAAGCAACAATGAGCATGTTTAGGTGCCTAGAATATCACAGGAACAAGACTGTGATCCACCAAGCTGAGCTAGGTGCCTAGGATCCCTATATAATGAATGGGGAGCTCCTAAGAACGTGGTCCACAGAAGCTAGCACACTAGGTGGGGACCCACCTAAACTAGCCAATGGGAGATGCTGACCAGATCGGTGTGTTCTCAGAGATAGGTGCCTAGGTTCAGGCTGCAGAAAGACACCTTGCTCTGCTTAGCAATCCCCAAATGGGAACCCACCCCCTGCAGTCAGATGGTTTAGGCATCTAAGTAGGGTGACCAGATAGCAACTGTGGAAAAAACAGGACGGGATGGGGAGTAATAGGCGTCTATATAAGAAAAAGTCCCCAAAAATGGGACTGTCCCTTTTAAAACAGGACATCTCGTCACCCTACATCTAAGGCATTAGTGAGGGAATGAGTTAGGTGCCTGCTTTTTTCCCACACAAAACACGGATTGCGGGGGAGATGGAGGCAGGGAAGTGGTGGCAGAAAAGTGCTCTAACCACGGAGCCAGTGCTTAATTCATGCCACGGCTTGCCAGGGCTCAGCCCTGGCACCTCTGGGCTTCCTATATCAGTTATAAATGTGAAAAAAATTGCTTGAGCCCTGGCACCTCTTTCAATTACAAATTAATTACTGCACTGAGCTATGGGATACTCTGATGTAGGGGGAATTGAACCCGGGTCTCCTGTATCCCACGTGAGTGTGCTAACCACTGGGCTGAAAGTTATAAGGTGGGCAGCAACTCCTGCTCTTCCTCAAGGACTTTGAATGGGACCCAATCCAGTATATGCACTCTGAGCACACCTACTGGATTGCGCCAAGCACAAAATTTATGCAGTTGAATGCCTGTCTTTCCCCAGTTTGTGAATCGCTCTGGGGCTTAGGCAGGAGATAGTCATCTGGACACCTAAAGTGAGGCAGCAGTGCACATGCCCAGAGGCAGAAAAGTAAATGCTTGGGGAACTCCTATGCTGCAAAACATAGGTGATGAGCAAGTTTGGGCATCTACAGAGTTCGGCAAGAGTTTTGTGGATCGCAGTGGAGCCAAAACTGGGACTTAGTACTTTTGTGTATCCCACCCTTAGTGCGTTGCTCTGAGGATTTCAAAAAAAAACTTCAGAAATGTCAATTAACCAAGCCTCACAACATAACCAAGAGGTAGATGGTATTAATAGTTTTACAGGTGAGTAAAATGAGGCAAAGAGATGTTGAGTGAGTTGCCCAAATTCATACAGAGAGTCAGATCTGGAAATAGAACCTCGGAGTGTTGACTATTGGTCCCCTGGTCTAACCACTACCCTGTGGTCCCTGACTCTTAAGGAAAGAAGAAATATTAAATCGTGCAATCCCAAATTCTGCTCTCAGAAGTACAGATATGTCATAGTAATGACCACAGAAATTTTCTGTCTGTTTGGCAGGGCCCACAGTAATTTGAGATTTTTCTCCATCTCTACTTCTCAGCTTTGCATAAAAGTGGAAAAATGACATGATTCAGCGGAAACAGACAATTCCCTGCCATTTGGTGCTATAGCTGCTGGTGGGAAAATGTCATTCTAGTGACACCACTTTTTAAAAAAAGTCTTTTTTTTTTTTTTATTTAGGAATGGCTGCATTGTCAAACATTGGTGTCTACTTGTTTTCTGCCTCTTCTGGTGGACTTCCCCCTGAAGAAATAACTTTTGTGAAGCTTTTGAAGCAGAAAGGTTATTCTACAGCTCTTATAGGTATGGCTGTTGATATATGTACAGCAACAACTATGTTATATAATAGCATATGTTTTATTATTCATTTAAATAAAAAGTGCACTTTCTACAGTGCAAGAAGTATTATATCGGTCACACAAAGTTGTTTTCTTCCACAATGCAATGAGTTTACTCCTGTAATACTTTTAGCTCACGAGAACTACAACACATTCAGAGAAAATTTGTGCATATGTGAAGCACTAATAATTTAGATATGTCTTCTTATTGATCTGTATTGACATAATACATAAGGTCTCAAACATCGGTCAGGGCCCCGTTGTGCAATGCAGTGTACAGACACAGAACAAAAGAAGGCCCCAAAGAACTTACAATCTAAGTTTAAAATGTGACAAGCAGTTGCAATAAACAGACAGTAACACAAAGTAACAGTAGTCACTGCACACCAGCTACTTAACCAATGCTATTATGGCGATTACATAACCAGTACTAATATGTTTGGACAAATAGAGACTGTTTAGGGTTATAATAATACTTTATTGTATTTAAGTGTATTGCATTTAAATACTGTGACGTGCTTTCCTAATTTGGGCAGTGAGACACTTCATATTGCTTGTGTTGGGAGGTTTCTGTGAGCTGATCACAAATGAAGTTCTATTGTTATTTAAGTATTTGTTATCTACAGGCCAGTCATTAACAGCATCATTTTCAAAGGTGTCTACTAATCTGGATACCTCCCTTTTTAGGTTCCCAAGTAGACATCTAGGGCCTGATTTTTAGAGGTTACTTGACATCATTTTGAGTTGTGGGTTCTTAGTACCTCTAAAAATCAGGCTTAAATGTATTCCAGCTTTTAAAGCAATAAAATAATAAATCCTTGTCAAACTCTTCAAAACAAGGTGATATGTTCTGACAAATTCAGAACAGGAAAATGTCAGCTGTGTTGTTTAATACAAGCTACACTGCAAATACAGTAACATTAATATAATTCACAGAGTCACCATAAAAGTTTAACACAGTTTGATTCCCTGCAGTCTGTATACAATTTAAGGCTGCAAACAATTCATTTTTCTGTTTGTAATAAGCAGCCACATTTACTGTAGCTTATTTTCTGGAGGCTGACTTACATAATGCTTACTCTTCTTCACTACTTTCACTGTGACATGACAACCTTCCATGTAGATCACCAGAAGATCAACATGATGTTATAATGAGGGATTTCCTCCAAGTGTCTAAATGATAAGTTCTGAAACCATAAGATGCAATATTACCATACATTTAAAGCATAATGAAGCCTTCAGAAAATCAAGAAGAGTCTTCAAACTAAGGAAAGAGCATATGTAAATGAAAAAGGGAAATACTGTAGATTTAAATTGCAGAAGACAGATTTCACTGCCCAACATGCCCTTCTCTGCCTGCTGATATTCTCATCATGTCATCTTGGCAGGTCAGGGAGACTTTGCTTGGTTCAGTCTAACTCAGTGGTTCCCAAACATTTATTGTCACAACCTCCACAAGTGACAGATTAATATCTCCATGTTTCCTTGCACTAAGAAGTTGTACTGCCACTGTGTTTTAGTCCATTGTGTCTCATTTCTTTTCTCTCTGTTTTTCCTACTCTCTTGTATTTTTCTTTTCCATCTCTTTCTTTTTTCTTTTATCTTTGATGCACACATTTTCGTGCTTTTTTAATCTATAAATATATTTTATATGTACAGTTTTATACCTCCTTGCTACCCCCCCCCCCATCACCTCCAGAAGGCAACATATACACTTAAGTGGCAAATATCCTTTGGTCACTCCATAGATCAGAGTTGTATGTGGTCCCATTGAACGCAGCTCAGCTGTGGAATGATCAAAGAATCTTGAGCTGGCAAGCTGGCATCTGAGCCTATAACCCAGAGGTGGGCAAACTATGGCCCATGGGCCATATCTGTGCAGAGGCACAGCCTTCCCTACCTGGCGCTTCATATCGTTTCGCAACCCAGATGTGGCCCTCAGGCCAAAATGTTTGCCCACCGCTGCTCTACTAGCTAGAAGTGAAATGCAGAGCTTCACAATTTCAATCTTAGGCCCATATGCCACTGTGACAATATCGAGAAATTCAATACATTGGGCCATAGTGTGGTTTTTGTAACTTGTCCTGTTAAAGTACATGTATTGGTCCACAGCAGTAGTGACCAAAGACATTCTGTCTATAGAGAACTGTGTGCCTTTGAGGGTTGAGGGGGCTATCCTGATAGCAAGGGACATCACTTGTGACATATTGAGTGTGGGAGCCATAAATGCCTCCAGTTCACTGGGGCAAGCACTGTGAGCAATGCCTGTAATTGTCAGGCCCTATGGTCTCAAACCCAGGTGCCTGGAGTTATCACACTCTAGTCCTCTACTTGGCAGCTCACAGACTGCAGCTGAGACCAGGGTCCATGAAGCCCAAGTGGGGCATAAGCTCTGACCTACACTCTGATTGGGAGCGGTGCAAGGCTCCTGACTGGGCTGCAGCCTTTATTTAAGCCAGAGGAAGAAACAGGAAGTTGTCTGTACAACTGAGCTTTACCCTGCCTAGGACTGCTGGTCTGGTGTTTATCTGTTCCCGCCTTCTGATTCTTACCTCTTGGTAACTGACTCTTTATGTCTGCCTTCCAGTTTGTCTCTCATTTTTGATCTCCTGGTGTTCGAGCCTGGCCTGATTCCTGGTAGTTGGCTCCTGGCCCTTTGACTCATGCCAGACACTAATCACTAGGCCAGGCTTCCCACACCCCAACCCTGATGGTAATTTCTCCTATGAGTTGCAGCACATGCTCCTCCTAGCGCTGGCCTAAGACTACCAGTTGGTGTGCAAAGAGAACTAAACCCTAGTCTTGTGCTTACCTCACCCTGTTTTGGATGTTTGATGGTGCTATGCTTTTTGGAGGGTATATAATAGAGCTGGTTGGAACATTTTTGGCAAAATGTTGTCATTTTGTCAAAAAATGCTGTTTCACTGAAACATTTGACAGAGACATTGATTCTGATGAAGTTTTCATCTAGAAGGTTTCTGAGATCCAAGATTATCTCATCACTTCTGACCAGAGAGAGATTAGGACCAGAACAGAAAAATAGCTGTTTTGACACAATTTCATTTTGTGAAAATGTTCAGAAGGTTTATTGCATGTTGGACGGAAAACAAATATCAAAATCACAAAAGTTGTCATGAAATGGAATTTCTGTCTTCTGGTCAGGTCTAATCTTTAGTGCTGTTGGGAATGGGAAAGACAGGATGGACATGCACCTATATCTTAGGCTCATGAATTATCAACATCAGGGACAGTTTTACTTCGTGCAAATTCAGAAGTTGTGTGATGTGGAAGGAGGAGAGAAGTTCCACCTATCTTCTGTTCACTCATATGTGCTTGTATGGAGGCAGTGCTGGAATCCTGCCTAAGACAATGATTTGCAATCCACCCTAGATCTTTTCTCAGGCACCTATCATAGCCTGGGACTTTCCCTCAACAGTGTGAAGACTAAGGTGCTCCATCAGCCTGCCCCAGCACAAATTGCCCACCTTTTCCCACAAATTGTCATCAGTGGTGAACCCCTGGAAAATGCTGAGCATTTCCCTTACCTTGATAGCCACCTCTTTCAGACAGCCAATCTTGATGTGGAGATTGAACATAGGATCCGTTGTGCCAGTGCATTCTTCAGAAAGTTGCTCCATTGTGTCTTTATTGACAGAGATCTGCTAATGGAAACTAAGATCCTAGCCTACAATGCAGTAGTCATCCCCACTCTTTTTTATGGGTGTGAGACATGGGTGACAGACTGAAGCTATCTTAAGCATCTGGAGTGGTACCAAGCGTGCTAGCTTAGGTAGATTCTCCGTATCAGATAGGAAGACCATCGCACCACTGCCAGTGTTTTCTCTGCAGGTAGCATCACCAGTGTTGAGGCGAAGATTATGTAACATCAAATTTGCTGGGCTGGTCATTGTGTATGGATGGCTGACGCTCATCTTCTGAAGCAAGTCCTCTTTTCTCAACTTAGTCATGGTAAGAAGACCCCTGGGGAACAGAGGAAATGCTACACGGACTCCCTGAAAGTATATCTTAAGAAGGTATGCATTAATTTCATGAACTGGGAAGAGCTGGCTGGCAATAGACTGCAATGGCATTGCATCATACATCAAGCCTTAGCCTGTTTTGAAGAGAATCACCTTGTTCAAGAGTCTGAGAGAGAACAGAGGATGAAGGAAAGTGTACAGCATCCCGGCTAACAATTGTGCTCTCTCCAAGCAACCACCTGTCACACGTGGAAAAACCTGTAGAGCAGGGATTGGACTCCTCAGCCATCTTAAGTCTGATCAATGACTTTTCCTTCTGGCAGACATCATCTTCATATTGAGGGACAGCCAACGATGCTTGTATGGAGAGAATGCTGGAATCCTGTCTAGAACAATTTTTTTTAAAGATCACAACTTACACTGCTGTGAATTTACAGATCATTTTGTGATATTTGACTTAAACTGCCATGTACTGGATCACTGGAATACACTACTTAAAATTTTGTTGTTCTTGTTCCTGACAACTATTAGATGCAAATCATTAAAGTTACAGGAATAAAAGCATACATTAAATCAAAGCATACATTAGCCCTGTCTAATGATTGGTTAAGATTCTGTTCAGCTATATCAGTGTAAGTCTGCAGGCGATGCTGTTGTTTATGACCCATTATTGTATTACATAACACCTCGTGGCCCCAACCAAGAATGGAGGTAAATTGTGCTAGACACTGTATAGACACAAAGCAAGGAATAGTACTTGTCCTGAAGAGTTATCTTTATAAATAAAGGTTCTAATTTGGCATGAACGGAATTTACACATAAAGCAGAGCATTGTATTTTAGAACAGAATCTGGTCCACTCTGTTCCTATCTTGACCAGCGCTCAGGCTTATGGGAAAAAATCATTCTGTATCACTTAAATGCAAAGAAAATGAACTTAAGGGATGTGTATATATGAATTTTGTTATTTGTTTATTTATTTACTTTTTAAAAAAAGATCAGGAGAAGGAATCTTTCATGCAAATATAGTGAGTGACTGGCATTTTAAAGACCCGTATGATCCCTTGTATAAATAAATACTTAGTATATTTTAAATATCTACCTGTCTGGAACAGCTCCAGTTACTGTGTTTTAGAAATAAATTCAATGGAAATTATTTACCTGATAGATCACAATGATTAACAGTTGCAACAAATCCACAAAGAGACTTTTTGGAAAACTGGTAGAGACCATTTCACCAGGAGCTAATATAAATAAGTATATTAGTATTAAGTAAGGGGCCTTAGCTACGCATGAACAGAGTGTACATTTTCAAAGCTAACTAACTGTTATTGGTCTGTTGCTCTGCAGTAGTCTCTCAAGCCCACCTAATGGTTACCTAAGGAGCTTCAGACATGATGCAAAGTCTTTGAGGATGAAGGTATAAACAAGGGGTGGGAGAGCGATAAGCATCCACATAATAAATGAGGGAGAAATGCCAGTCCTAAGGTGTCAGTTTCCCTTATGCAGAGGGGCATATACTACAAATGGGGCTATTAAACTGCATAAATGTTGTATGTGCTTGTTTCCTTATAGGAAAGTGGCATCTTGGGATGAACTGTAACAGCAGGGATGACTTCTGTCATCACCCCCTCAATCATGGATTTGATTACTTCTATGGGCTCACCGTGACCAGTCTTAGGGACTGCAAACCAGGGGAAGGCAGCGTGTTTGTGGCAGGGATTCGAGCATATTTTGCCACTCCACTTCAGCTCATCGGCATCACCCTAATCTCTTTGGAGGTGCTGCATTATATTGACCTCCTCAGAATACCCCGTGGAGCACTGCGCTACTTTTTTTTAATATCCACAGTTTTATTTGGACTTTTGCTCATTTTCTTTTATACTTTTCCATATCTAAACTGCTTTTTGATGAGGAACCACCAGATTATCCAGCAGCCACTGTCCTATAAGAACCTTACTCAAAGATTGACGGAAGAAGCTGTACAGTTTATAGGAAGGTAGGTTGGTTTAGTCATGTTATGACTTCATGCCAGCATTTTACTGCCATAGTACGGCTTAAATATATACATATATATGTATAGACTGTTGAATGAAGGAAACAGGGTCATTATGGTAATACTATCATTTTTCTCTAGATTTAACCGGTCACCAGGAATCTTATCTTTAATGAAAGTGAACCATTTAACAATTGGATACATATGACAGGCTAAGAAATGTAGGTGCACATCTGGGAGACTCATCTCACTGTCCTCCATAATCTCTTCAGTATTTTGTGTTAGAGGCATAATTGTTTTTCCCAGGCAAAATACAAAGACCCAGATTTTAAAAGGTATTTATGTGATGCTCTTTTCAGCATTGTAATACCTTAACTGATTAAGGAACCTAAATCTCATTTTTAGACGTGACTGACTTTCAGTGAGCTTTTGGCTCCAAAGTGCCAACGGCCCAGATCCTCAAAGGTATTTAGGTGCCTAACTCTCACTGATATCAGTTATATTGTTTATATTTTCATGTTTAAAAATAACAAGATACCTTCATAGGTAACATTCTACTAAGCAGTAAATATAAGGTTGGGTCCTGTATTCTTCTTTATAAGTTCAGTGTGACTTAATAAATATAGGACATTGTTGCTGAAACTCAACATCTTTTGAAATGTGATTCAAAGTGTTCTCAATATTCCAAAATGCCATGTTAGATAAGTTAGCACAGTTCTAGATATGTGATCTCTGAGCATGCTGGCCTGGAAAAGTGTTGGTTGTATGTGGCCTTTTGGGTACATCCATTAAATTAGACTTCTGTGGTCTAAACTTTTAAGAGAAAATAATGATTTGGGGTGCCTTAATTTTGGGGAGACACCATTCATAAATGTAAATGAAGTTGTATTGCATTATATTTCATACTAGTGTTTAGAACTGCCAGAGAAGAGAAATCCAGATCATAAGTTGGTCTAACTTGGCATAGCTTTGTTGATTTCATTGGCGCTAAACTGATAAATTAAGGATCTGGTCTGATATTCTCAATATAATTCCCAGACAAAAAGATGTTAAGTTGGAATTAATAGCACATTATTTAGAGTATTTAGGGTAAATTATGTTCTGGCCTTAAACCCTATGACTCTAGGTGCAATTAGATAGTGTCAGAACCAGTGTATGAAAACAAATACTAATTTTGTTGCTGATGCCAATTATATAGAGGCAGGTCAGTTCACTTTATATTATATTAATTCTAATTATCATTTTCCCCAAGAGCAGGTTTATATACATACGGTATAAACCTATCAAAATATACACGAGGCATTATGTTATATTTGGAAGTATAATAGTAATGGATTCTAATTATTTCATGTTAAGTTCAATGCAGTGTTGTAGCCATGTTGATCCCAGGATAATAGAGAGGCAAGGTGGGTGAGGTAATATCTTTTATTGAACCAATTTCTGTTGGCGAGAGAGACAAGCTTTTGAGCCACACAGAGCTCTTCTTCAGGTCTGGGAAATGTATCCACAGTGTCACAGCTAAATGCAAAGTGGAACAGAAACCCATGCAAGGAATCATTAAACAATTAAAACCCATACTCATTGGGGACCACATCCCGAAAAAAATCTTTCATGACCCCCCACTTCTGGCCTTCACATCACCCCTCAACCTCTCCAACCTCACCATCAGAAGCAAGCGCCCCTCAGACCAGGGCACACCAACTCAAAGTGACACCAGATCCTGCCAGAATAACAGATGCAAAACCTGTAGACATAGCCCCACTATTTCTAGATCAACACCCCCCGACAATACACCTTTCAAGATCCATGGGTCCTACACATGCCTATCACAACATGTGGTGTACCTCATATGGTGCACTAAATGCCCCAATAGCAACTATGTGGGTGAAACCAGATAATCACTATGCTCTAGAATGAACTCACACAGGAAAATGATAAAAGCCCAAAACAAAAAAATATCTCTCCTGTGGGTAAACACTTTTCACAAAGTGATCACTCTATATCTGACCTCTCAGTCCTCATCTCAGTGGAAACCTGCACAACTCTCAAAAATCAGGGCTGGGAGCTTAAATTCATAACTTTGCTACATACTAAAAATCATGCACTGAGTAGACATTGAATTTATGGCTTATTACAACAGGATATCACCCATTAACACCCCCTCCGCTCCCCCCCCCCAAAATCCCCCCTGTGACTGGAGAGGTGTTAATTGGCTACTTCACCTTGAATGGTCCCTTGAAATATGTTTAACTACTTATGCTAAACCAGTGGTTCTCAAAGCCGGTCCGTTGCTTGTTCAGGGAAAGCCCCTGGCAGGCCGGGCCGGTTTGTTTACTTGCCACATCTGCAGGTTCGGCCAATCGCAGCTCCCACTGGCCGCGGTTCACTGTTCCAGGCCAATGGGGCTGCGGGAAGCAGCACGAGCCGAGGGATGTGCTAGCCGTCCTTCTCGCAGCCCCCATTGGCCTGGAGCGGCGAACTGCGGCCAGTGGGAGCCGCGATCGGCCAAATCTGCGGACGCGGCAGGTAAACAAACCGGCCCGGCCTTCCAGGGGCTTTCCCTGAACAAGCAGCGGACACGCTTTGAGAACCACTGTGCTAAACAATCTGCTCCACCTTTGTATCTAGCTGTGATGCTTTGAGTACATTTTCCAGACCTTAAGAACTCTGTGTAAGCTCAAAAGCTTATCTTTCTCACCAACAGAAGTTGATTCAATAAACAATATTACCTCAGCCACCTTGTCTCTGCAATGCTAAGTTCAGTGCAGTTATCACTTATGCCTAAGGATACGATTCTGTCACAGAGGTCACTGATTCTGTGATTTTCCAGGACCTCCATGACTTCTTCTGGGGCAGAGCTGGAGCACCAGCCCCAGGGCTGAAGCAGCAGTTGGGGTTGGGTCAGTCCAATGGGGCTGGAGCAACAGCTGTCAGTCACTGCTGCAGGAGCAGCAGCAGAGCTGGAGCAGTGGCCAGCAGTCAGTGCTGGGGCCGCTGGAGCAGTGGTCCGTGGGGCTGCCAGAGCAGTGGTCCCTGGGTTGCCAGAGAAGCAGTTCCAGGGGCTGGTGGTCAGGAGCGGTGGTCTCCGGCCTGCCGGAACAAATGCTGGAGTTCATCCCCGAGGCTGCTGGAGCAGCTGGGCAGTGGACTAACTGCCGGAGAAGCGGTCCCCGGTACCGTCGGAGCAGCAGCCAGTGATCATCCCCAGGGCAGCTGGAGCAGTGGTCTCTGGGGCCGGCAGAACAGCAGCCAGCAGCTGTCAACTGGGTTGCCAGGGCAGCAGCCAGAATTCAGTCCTGGGCCCGCTGGAGCAGCTGGGCAGTGTGCTGACCACTGGAGCAGTAGTCCCTGGACGTTTGGAGCAGCGACCCCCCCTGGAGCTGGAGTGCCCCTGGAGCTGAAGTTGGGTCAGCACCCCTGGAGCTGGAGCAGCAGGGGCCTGGAGCAGATTGAGTTTCAAAGCCCATCTGCTGAAATCACAGTCTTCTATGAATTTTTGTTTATTGCCCCTGACCTGTTCCAGACCTTTAGTAAGAAAGAATCTCAACCTTCCTTATACCTCATCAGCACGTCGTTTAGTAAATGCTCTGGTGCAATCCAAAATTTCAAAATGTCCGAGGCATATTTTAAACTTCTTTGGAATTGGCAGAGTAAAAGCACCTCCATGTTTTTTCAGTATACCTCTCTCTACTAAACTCACATGGCTGACTACCATCATGGAAAAAACAAGTGAAATCAGACTTTTGGAAAAATTATATTTGCATAGTTAAAATTGGCTCATAACTGAGAGTTATGGTAATAATGCTACTTAAGCATTTTTCATGCAGATACAGATGAAGCCTCTGCTCTAAAGTCATGGATTGTATAACCATAATTCTCTGAAGTCTGTGGTGACAGCTAATAAACATATCATTAAAAGAAATTACCTTTTATCCTATTCTATTCCAGTCACAATTTGCGTAGTCAAAGCCCTGAAACACATTTATAGCATACACCAGTTTAGCTCTCATCCTATTTAGTACAGCTGTGAGTTAAAGCTTTTTGATGTTTCACCAAGGCTTAAAAGCAGGCACCAGGCATACTGTACAGGTCTCATTTTGTACCAAAAATTACTATGTTCTTAATTCTAGAATTTAAAGAACTCTGAAATCAGATGCTTTTCATGACTCCCAAAGAAACTAACTAGCTGATTAAGGCAAGACACTCATGTACTTGGATATAGTTTAAAAATTGTATACATATGAATGTATCTGTACAGTTTAAAAAAACCTGACGAATTAATATCTGATTGAGCACCAGTTGAGCACTTTACTTGTATGTTTGCCCCTTCCGTCTGCCCTCTTCTGTTTTGTTGTTTCAGAGTGTAAGTTATTTAAGGAAGGAACCATGCACTCTTGTGTTTGTACAGCTTCTTACACTCTGTGGGTGAACCTGTTAATAATAATAATAATAATCATTAATAATAATAATAATTTAGGAATCATTTTGTCAGCAAGCTAGATCTGTGACACAGTTTGCTAGTGACAGATTGCATTATAAATGGAGCAGTTGTAACAAGCATTGGATCTGTATTTCTGTATTGGGTTCCATGCATGTTTGGTTTTTCAGTTACAAAAAAACTGTGGGTGGATAAGGAATCTTAAATGTTCTTTTTGCCAGAAAGAATCATTCAATTTTTTTTTTTTTTTTTTGGTGGGGGAAAAGTCTGCATATATGCCCATAAACTGCAAGGAAAGTATAACTGTGTGTATGAATACTGTGTATCGTAAGCATTTAAAACTGACATGGGTATTAAATTGTAGATATCAAAAACATATTGGCAATGTGACTGCTTGGAAAAATCATTTAACATAGGCAGAGATAACAAAGACACATCCTAGTTTAAAATATCTTCCTAGTCACAGCCAAGTTTCCCATTTACTCACTCACACCACTGTTTTTTTATAAGCCCCCCCAAAATGGTCCACACTTCCTTTTTCTGGTCAAAATATTGCAAGTGTGAGATGTTTAGCTTATTTTAGATCATATCTTTTAAAAATCAGAAAGATTTTGAAGAAAACAGCCAGGTTTTTAAGCACAATGAAAGTGTACAAGAAAAATGAATTTCTGACACAAAGACCCAATCTAAGGAGCTTATCCTGCTTCCATGAAGTCAATGCAAGTTTTGCCGTTTACTGCTAAAGGAGCAAGATTGAGACCTAAATGAAATTTGTACAATCGGTACAGCCAAAGAGTGATAGTCCGATCTTGAAGTGGGTGCAGGTAGCCGTAGCGAATAAGCATGGAAATAATTCACTGATGAGATTAATTTTAAAGAGGTTTAAATGGGGAGAAGAATGTTTTGTGAAAAAAGGAGAGAGGGAGTTCCAAGCAGAGAATTAGTTACCACAAAATACCAGTTAGATTTGCATCCATAGGTACAGATATACTGTTAACTGTTTATGCCCAAAAAGAAAAGGAGTACTTGTGGCACCTTAGAGACTAACCAATTTATTTGAGCATGAGCTTTCGTGAGCTACAGCTCACTGAGCTGTAGCTCACGAAAGCTCATGCTCAAATAAATTGGTTAGTCTCTAAGGTGCCACAAGTACTCCTTTTCTTTTTGCGAATACAGACTAACACGGCTGTTACTCTGAAACCTGTTTATGCCCAGAATATCTTGAAATTCCTGCCTACCAGATTGCTTCTCAGTCACTTATGTTTGATGCCATATGTCAATGTTCCTTCCTCACTCTGAACTCTAGGGTACAGATGTGAGGACCTGCATGAAAAAAACCCTAAGCTTATTTTTACCAGCTTAGTTTAAAACTTCCCCAAGGTACAAACTATTTTACCTTTTGCCCCTGGACTTTATTGCTGCCACCACCAAGCGTCTAACAAATATATAAAAAGAGCCCGCTTGGAAATGTCTTTCCCCACTAAAATCCCCCCAAGTCCTACACCCCCTTTCCTGGGGAAGGCTTGATAAAAATCCTCACCAATTTGCTTAGGTGAACACAGACCCAAACCCTTGGATCTTAAGAACAATGAAAAAGCAATCAGATTCTTAAAAGAAGAATTTTAATTAAAGAAAAAGTAAAAGAATCACCTCTGTAAAATCAGGATGGTAAATACCTTACAGGGTAATCAGATTCAAAACATAGAGAATCCCTCTAGGCAAAACCTTAAGTTACAAAAAGACACAATAATAGGAATATACATTCCATTCAGCACAACTTATTTTATCAGCCATTTAAACAAAACAGAATCTAATGCATATCTAACTAGATTGCTTATTAACCTTTTACAGGAGTTCTGGCCTGCATTCCTGCTCTGGTCCCGGCAAAAGACAACATACAGACAGCGAACCCTTTGTTTCCCGCCCCCCTCCAGCTTTGAAATTATCTTGTCTCCTCATTGGTCATTTTGGTCAGGTGCCAGCGAGGTTGTCTTAGCTTCTTAACCCTTTACAGGTGAAAGGGTTTTTTTCTCTGGCCAGGAGGGATTTAAAGGTGTTTACCCTTCCCTTTATATTTATGACACCATAGGTATACATTTGGTCAGATTTTCAGCTGGCGTAAATCATGTTGCTCTATCAAAATCAATGGAATTATACTGATGTACACAAACTGAGGATCTGGTCCAATGATTTTGAATATATGTAACTGTGTGGCAAAATTTGGACAGCAATATTTTTAATATGCTGCATCAGCTGGAAAGTTTGTAGCTTGTCTTTCAGATTGCAAGTTGATTTGGAAGTCATTGTGAGGAAATAAAAATGGAGCCCTGTGATGCCCTATTTATATTAATTTGCCAGTTTTGAATCACACTCACACTTACAAAGTGTGAGCCCCACTTGCTGTTCTACTACAGTGGCATTACTACTGGGCATATTTGTGGTGACAATCAATGATACTGATGCACAAAAAGTAGTAAAGAAAAGACAGGTAGATTGCTTTCTGTGGCATTCACAAGGCAATGAATGGCGGGGGGGAGGAATTATGGAGCTGAATCTCATTTTTTACTAAGGTAAAAGTAGGCTATAAAGTAGGGGTACAACTTAGACCCACATGAAGAACTAGAGCAGACTAAAGAGACCTTAGTGTCAATAAGAATCAGGCCCTACAACAGAGAGAATAAAATAAATATGTAGATAATATCACGAATAGTTAAGTATATATTTAAGAATGTCTAATGACATATTTACATGACTTTTCTTTACTGAATTGGAATGATTGCATGTTTCATGTCAACATAAACATTTCTTGCTGTACTTTCAGCAAAAGAAACTTAGATATGTTGAAACTCTCTCTTAGTGTGCATGCAGGATAGCGGCAATACATTTTCAAAGGAGATTTGACGGAAGTGCTCCAGTTAATAAAAAAGGAGTTAAATTGTTATTGTCAAATCGCTCTCCCACCTACTAGCTGAGATGCCATTCCATTTTCAAGGTTGCAGTAGAAGCAGTCAGTATTCTCCTCAAAGAGGCTTGGCATGAGATAAATGACTGTCTTTAAAAGATCAAAGGATATTAATAGGCAAGACTCCTCTCCACCTGACAGACAGCTGTCAGTCAGAGCTTGTCAATTTGAGCTGCAAACTGTAAAGAGGAAATTTTGTTAACCCTGTAACATACCTAAACCACTGCCCACAGCTGGAATACCAAATGTTATGCTTATTGCTGAAAGCAGCTAGAAGAGCCTTTCTGAAACCTTAGTGAAATTAACAGACCAGGATGGGGGGGGATCAAGGGGTGAGAGTGAGTGACCACAAGGAGCAAACATGACCCTGTGCCCTCCTGACTTGAGCTTTTTCTGAAGCATGTGGTTTTGCAAGATGGAAAGTCTGGCAATAGTTAACTATTGCTGAGTGAAATAAAGCTGGTTACCTGGTGGAAAGCAACACACTACAGACTGGAAAACTGCATACTTAATTTAGCTTCTGCTCAGCCATTTTTTTTTTTTTGTTGATAAACAAGCTATGTAATACTAACAAATTGGATATAAAAAGAGAAGAAATCTGATCTCAATGGACACTTGGACACCTGTCAAGTTTCCCTGCAGACACAAGGCTGGCCACCGGACGTCTACAGTTATCCACGTGAGACATCCTCAAGACCCTGGGTGAATATGAATCTGGGGGGTAATTTTGGGGTACTCTACTAACCTGTTGCAGATGTGTGTAAGTGTTGGAGACTAACTAAAGTAAAGCACTTTTGTTTGCCTGTTTGTATCAACTATCTATCAGCTGGATGGCTGTGTCCCCATTGATTTATTTCCTGCCACCGCCTTGCAAAGAGTAAAGTTACCAAGAGCTTTGGGTTCAGCAAAACCCTGGGTAACAAAACCAGTGAATGATTTTGAGTGTACCTCTTCATGAAAGTTAGATCTTTGTCACAGTGGCTTTTTTTAATATTATTCATTTTACAACTGTCATCCCATGAAAATAAGCCTTTGTTATGGATGTGGTGATGGTCACCTTTAATGGTACTGGTGTAAATCTAGCACTGCTGTGTTGTTAGAAACTGACAGTTTGTATGCAATTTAAGGTTCGCGCATGGCCCCACAGTATGCCAACATTTTTATGGCTGACTTAGAACAACGCTTCCTCAGCTCTCGTCCCCTAACGCCCCTACTCTACTTGCTCTATATTGATGACATCTTCATCATCTGGACCCATGGAAAAGAAGCTCTTGAGGAATTCCACCATGATTTCAACAATGTCCATCCCACCATCAACCTCAGCCTGGTCCAGTCCACAGAAGAGATCCACTTCCCGGACACTACAGTGCTCATAAACCATGGTCACATAAACGCCACCCTATACCGGAAACCTACTGACCGCTATTCCTACCTACATGCCTCCAGCTTTCACCCTGACCACACCACACGATCCATTGTCTACAGCCAAGCTCTGCGATACAACCGCGTTTGCTCCAACCCCTCGACAGAGACAAACACCTACAAGATCTCTATCAAGCATTCTTACAACTAGAGTACCCACCTGCGGAAGTGAAGAAACAGATTGATAGAGCTAGAAGAGTTCCCAGAAGTAACCTACTACAGGACAGGCCTAACAAAGAAAATAACAGAACGCCACTAGCCATCACCTTCAGCCCCCAACTAAAACCCCTCCAACGCATTATTAAGGATCTACAACCTATCCTGAAGGATGACCCAACACTCTCACAAATCTTGGGAGACAGGCCAGTCCTTGCCTACAGACAGCCCCCCAACCTGAAGCGAATACTCACCAGCAACCACATACCACACAACAGAACCACTAACCCAGGAACCTATCCTTGCAACAAAGCCCGTTGCCAATTGTGCCCACATATCTATTCAGGGGACACCATCACAGGGCCTAATAACATCAGCCACACTATCAGAGGCTCGTTCACCTGCACATCTACCAATGTGATATATGCCATCATGTGCCATCTATGCCCCTCTGCCATGTACATTGGTCAAACTGGACAGTCTCTACGTAAAAGAATAAATGGACAAATATCAGATGTCAAGAATTATAACATTCATAAACCAGTCGGAGAACACTTCAGTCTCTCTGGTCACGCGATTACAGACATGAAAGTTGCGATATTACAACAGAAAAACTTCAAATCCAGACTCCAGCGAGAGACTGCTGAATTGGAATTCATTTGCAAATTGGATACAATTACCTTAGGCTTGACTAGAGACTGGGAGTGGCTAAGTCATTATGCAAGGTAACCTATTTCCCCTTGTTTTCCTAACCTCCCCCTCCCCCCCGGTTCCTCAGACGTTCTTGTTAAACCCTGGATTTGTGCTGGAAATGGCCCACCTTGATTATCATACACATTGTAAGGAGAGTGATCACTTTACATAAGCTATTACCAGCAGGAGA